>NC_053497.1:127628368-127982534 GCF_905171775.1 Rana temporaria
AATTTTTTTTTCCTGGCCGGAGGGGCTGGTCATTGTTAAACACAATGATCACTTCTTTCACTCTCCTCTTCACTATCCCTTTCCCCCACTTTCTTTTATTTTAAGCCTGTTTGTCACGTTTTTGTCTTATTTTTGTTTGTGCACGTTTTTGTTCACTGTGTGACTATTAGGGTGCCGGTCCTCGGGCCAACCCTGAATGTCTTGGGAGTAGGTGGACATGGTCTTCTGGCTTAGTTCACTTGCTCTCATGGGGTCTCCCTTCGGGGGAGCCCCACCTAGTACTGGGAGGGTTCTGTTTCGGCAGTCCCTCCGAGGAAGTTGTGTCCGTGTCGGCTTCGGTTGCTCAGACCTCAGTCCCCGTCTGGAGCCTAACGCCCCGGGGGATCAGGGTTTGGGTCCCTCTTCACAGGAGGGCCACTTGACGTTGCACCCGTCTGCACGTTTTTGTGAACACTCTTTATGTGTGTGCACATTTTTTCTGCACCGGGTGGAGTTTTTGGGTGTGTTCACACGCCATAGGCTTTTAAAAAAAAAAAAAATGTTGGCGCTTCCCTCTTCCTTGCAGCTGACACAGGGAAGATCATGTGACCGGAGCGGCCTGAACATGGGTACCGTATATATTCTCGAGTATAAGCCGAGGCACCTAATTTTACCACAAAAAAAAACTGGGAAAACGTATTGACTCGAGTATAAGCCTAGGATGGGAAATGTAGCAGCTACTGGTATGGTAAATTTCTTTAGTGTTCTAAGCAACCAGCATCCAGTATTGGACATGGTCAGATTTATCCTCCCTATTCCTCTGCAATATAAGTCAGAGGCATGTGCGGACACAGGGCCGATCCTGGAAGGGTGCACTACACCCAGGCGCCACAGAGGTGGGGGCGCCAAAGTGCTACCCTCCCTCCTCTTCTCCTTGTGTGTGGGCAGGCGCGCTAGTGTGGGCACAACCGCCCAGGGGCAAACTGACCGCCAGCATCGCGCCCTGCTCAGAAAACATCATCCTCAGCCCCAACTGAAGCCCCGCCCCAATCTACCATCCCAGCATCTGTGTCACGGCTCCTCCCCCGTGGTTGCCTAGCAGCAGGATGCTGTAGACAGCGGAGTGGTGGGTGAAGGTACCATGGTGCCCAAGTAGGAGGGAATAAAGAGCATGGGTGGGAAGAAAGAGAAGGTGGCAGATGAGGGGAGCCCGTCACAGAGCCACTGGTAGGCTGCATTGGATGGGCACTGATGAGGCTGCAATTGATGCATAGATCTCTTGTATCTTTTCCGCAGTCTCTGACCATCTTCTGTATTATGTCTGCAGTCTCTGACCATCTTCTGTACCATGTCTGCAGTCTCTAAACGTCCTGCAGTATGTTTGAAGGCCTCCGCTTACTCTTTTAAAAAAAAAAACATTTCGGGTTTACATCCACTTAAAGGAATGTTTTCACCCTTTTGAATCTATGCCATGAAGAATGAAGGCAAAACTCTGGCAAGTATTGGCAAGGTGTACCTAATGTGGCCTGTGAGTGTACATCTTGACTAGGTTAGTCAACATAGATGGGTAGAGGGAGCAATTTTAAGATTGGATGGGGTTTGGTCTGGAAGTGAGTTGTTGAAGGCTAAGAAAGTCTTGAAGCCATTGGATGGGTCTTCCGGTCAGAGCGCCATCATTTTCCGTAGTGAAGGAAAGCGTTCGTACTTCTCTTACTGCAGGTTCCCTTGTAAGGAAAAGCATTTAATAACCAGGTAAACTTGATTGCAGAAACAATACCTTGTCTCAGATCTCCCCTCTGTAACCACGAGTCCATTTTAAGTAAAGAAAGAGGCTTTGTTGGAAGGTTATTACATGTTTTGCCGGGAAAGTTTTCCCCATGAAGATAATGAGTCTGAGCTGTAAACCGTGCAGATACCATTTTATGAAGCAATAATGACCCCTATTTATCTCAAGGAAGGGCTGGTCTGGTTGGCCACAACAATCAATCCAATTACACTCATAGGCCTCATTCACACTACGGGCCGTTCGGGTCCATCTGTCACATCGATATGGAGCGTCGGATGTCAGCGGAGACATGTCCGCTGACATCCGATCCACTAAAAACAGACATATGGGGGCCACGTCCCCATCCGTCAATGCGGATCGGGTAAGATCTGATAAGAACGGACATGCTGTCCGTTTTCATCAGATTTCTCCATAGGACACAGCGGTGCCCGACAAGCCCCTCCCCGCTCGGTGAGCAGAGAGGAGCTTGTCATCGGTCGGCTCAGTTGAGATCTGCGGACTGATCTCCCGCTGAGCTGACGGAAGCAGGCGGACTCCGTAGCGACAGAGTCCGCCTGTGTGAATGAGGCCTTAATCTTTGTAGTGGGGACATAAAATATATATATAGTAACTAAGTAAAAAACACTCTAGCAGTGAAGTTTTGCTGCCTTTAAAGGGACACTAAAGGTTCCTGTTTAAAAATATAGAAATAACAAACATGTTATACTTACCTCCACTGTGCAGCTCGTTTTGCACACAGTGGCCCCGATCCTGGTCTTCTGGGGTCCCTCGGCGGCTGTCTCGGCTCCTCCCCCACAAGAACTCGGCACCTTCATGGGAGCTCTCTCCCATGGGGGATAGTTCTTGCGGGGGTGCTCCCGTGATACAGCCGAGATTTTTCTGAATTTCCATTCAAATGTTCCAACGGCATATGGCCAGCTTGAGAACAGAAAGTCCCACTTTCATCACTGCACAGGCAACAGGCATAGAAAGGTTAAGCCTTGGTAGCTTGTGCTGCCCACGTAGCACAAATATCAGTAATAGGATACAAGTATAAACTAAGCAGGTACAACATTCTGATGGCAATAGGGATGCACCAATATATTGGTCGCTGAAAGTTGTTGTCTGAAAATAGTAATTTGCGTTTTGCCGATAGGGGGGGGGGGGGGGGAGTTGGCGATAATGACATCCCATTGACTTCAATGCAAAAATGCCCCCTAATGAATTCAATGCAAAATTTCGTCTCGTTGACCTTCATACAAAATGACATCCCATTGACTTGCAAAACCACCCGTCCTAATTTTACATTTTTTATTTATTAGTTGTCGGCCAAGTGCATCCCGGATTTTCGGTTTCACCGCTGAATTTTTTTTTTCATTTCGGTGGTACCACTCAAGTTTTACATTTATAGGAGCATAGAAAACTAAACTGCACGATCCGACTTTTGTCCGACCAAAATCGCATTGGAATTCCATCGGAGTAAAAGGGAACATGTTCTCTTTCGAAACTCCGATGGAATTCATCGGAATTTCTGATGGAATTGCTCCGATGGGGTATACACACGGTCGGAATTTCCGATTGGAAAAAGTCAGTCGCACTTTTTTCTTTGGAAATTCCGATCGTGTATACGGGGCTTTATTATTACCAAACAATCTAATTCTATGAAAGATGAAACCTTATTGATTTATATGGAAAATTAGTCTGCTTTGCCCAAACTTGTAGATGGGATAGTGCTGGAACATGAGGAGTCAAGCAAGTGTTTAGTGCATGGGGGGTAGAACAGGTATAGGGGTGTGTGGCTTTTTTTTTTGGAGGGGATGATTTAAGAAAACATTATTTGACTTTAGAACCACTTTACTGTAAGTAAACACTGTATCATCTGCCCATGTTAAAATGATGTTAGTTTATGGCCTCTTTGGGCCAGCTTGGCATTATGTAGTATGCATATGTTGTACCTAAACAGCATAGCACCAGGAAGCTATGGAACCATAACTATCTGTCACGTACCTGGTCGGTGGCCAAAGTGCTGAGAGGGCTTCCCTTGCGGCTAAGTGCAGGACACCCCCGAAGGTGGTAACAGGGAGTGCTATACTCGGAGAATCAGGGGTTGCCATTTGCGACAGGCTGAGGTGATGAAAAGATTTCCACTGGATGGCGGCTGACGAGCTGGGCGCACTGCTGGGCAGGATTCACTCAGGAGTACCGTACTACAGGGTGAGACTTGGCAGAAGGGAGAGCCAAGAGCAGAGTCAGGAGCCAGGCCAGAAGTCAAACACAGAGGATCAGCCAGGAGTAAGGCAGCAAGCAAAGTCGGGAGCAAGCCAGGGTCATACATGGAGATAAGACGGGTCAAAGGCAAGCGGGGTTGGTAACAGGAAATCCAATGACGGCAGGACCAAGAACTCAAACACAAGATCATCCAGCAGTTAGTGGTTGCTGTTGCAGGCTTTAAATAGGCCCCTGGGCGCCAGAGTCTGTCACGCATTGCGTGCGCTTTGATGTATGCGCACTAGCGACTATATCTTCTTGCCCATATTCGCATTCCTGAATTTCTGTTTGCCAAGCTGCGATTCTGCTGGTTGATAGATATGCCAGTTCTTCTGCGGATTGTTCTGACGCTATCCTTGTAGTCGCTCGGGCTTCCACAGTGGACGTTCAGGTCTCGCATACTTGCATTGTACCAAGTGTGCAAAAAATGTCATCCCTGGAGTTCAGCTTTAATGATCTTCCTTAGATAGGATAACCCTACACCTTTGACGTATCCTCAGTTCAACTCTACATTGGGCTGCAAATCATTTTACTGCCTCCAGCTGTGAAATCTTTTGGTTTACAGAATCTAGCTGTATGTAATAATATTGGCTCATGATGGTCTCTGGAGGGTATTTACTTTTCGTTGTGGGAATCGTGATACGCCCAAGCCAGGATGTCGTTTTTGTAACTAGTAATACAGAGGGGATATCTCCTGGGGGGGAAAAAGGTCTGAATCTTGAAGGGGGATTCTAGCTTATACCAATGTCTGAATATAAAACAGATGTGCCAGAACATTTTAATATACATGTTGAGAACTAAATGAGTTCCGAGCAACAGAAGGAATTGTACACCACGGCCTAGTTTGTTTATCTGCAGCCATGGAACCGTTCTTGGCTTTACCTCATCAAGATGTCACCTCTGTGCAGCATGATATGTTCTGAAGCTATATATAAAACTTCCTTTCTAGAGAAGTCCCCCTGCAAAGTCCCAGAAATGTCTCTTGATCCTGCCTGTGAAGGCCACCTAATGTAGCTTCCTGTGATGGTGAGGCTGCAATACTCCTCCAGTTGTCTGTGCTAAATTAGGGGATTCCACATCCTTGCCGAGCTTACAGTAAAGAACCCTCTACGTCAGGGATCCTCAAACTACGGCCCTCCAGCTGTTGCGGAACTACACATCCCATGAGGCATTGTAAAACTCTGACATGACTAGGCATGATGGGAATTGTAGTTCCTGGACAACTGGAGGGCGGTAGTTTGAAGACCCATGCTCTACGTAGTTTAAGGTTAAACCTCTTTTCTTCTAATTTGAGTAAGTGGCCACGTGTCGTGTTTTTTTTTTTTTTTTTTTTTTTTTTTTTTATTATTATTCCTATTGTGGGGTCACTAGTATGGTATTTGTAAATGGAAATCCTATCCCCTCTCAAGTTTCCTGTCTCCAGAGAGAATAAGTTCGGTGCTCACAACCTATCCTCCAAACCCTTTATTAGCTTTGTTGCCCTTCTGTGTACTCTCATTTCCAGTACATCCTTCCCGAAGACTGGTGCCCAGAACTGGACAGCATACTCCAGGTGCAGCTGGACCAGAGCCTTGTAGAGTGGGAGAATTATCGTGTTATCCCTGGAGTTAATCCCCTTTTTAATGCATGGCAATATTCTGTTTGCTTTGTTAGCAGCAGCTTGGCATTGCATGCCATTGCTGAGCCTATCATCTACTAGGATCCCCAGGTCCTTTTACATCCTCGATTCCCCCAGAGGTTCTCCTTTTCTACATTAAATCTCATTTGCCATGTAGTTGCTCACCCCATTCATTTGTTCAGATCTTTTTCCAAGGTTTACACATTCTGCAAAGAAGTCATTGCTCTGCTTAGCTTGGTGTCAGCCGCAAATACATAAATTGAGCTGTTTAGGCCCCTTTCATGCAGAGGTGTGGTGGCGGTATAGCGGTGCGATTTGTAGCAACGCTATACCGTCTTTACCGTGGTATTAAGCCGCTAGCTGTGCAGTTTTAACCCCCGCTAGCGGCCAAAAAACGGTTAATACTGCCCATTGTCGGCAGTATTACCATGGTTTCCTATTGATTTCAATGGGAAGGAGCTGTATAGGAGCTGTAAACACCCCGCTCCTATACCGCTCTAAAGATGCGGCTAGCAGGACTTTTGGAGTGGTCCTGATAGCGCACCGCTTCAGTGTGAAAACCTTTGGGCGTTCACATTGAAGACTGCAGGGCACAATTTTATTTTTTCAGGCGGTATAGCAGCGCTATTTTTAGCGCTAAACCGCCTGAAAAACATGTCAGTGTGAAAGGGGCCTTACCCCAATCTCCAGGTCATTTTATAAACAAATTAAACAGGATTGGTCCCAGCACAGAACTCTGGGGGACCCCACTTTCCACCCCTGACCATTCTGAGTATTGCGTGCAGGGCTGAGAAACCCTCACTGACATCAGCCAATCACATGAGCGACGCTATAAAATAAGGTATACAGCAGCATTTTTTTTATTTATTTTTTAACGCATACACTGGGGACATTCTTACAATCAGCTCTGCTATATTAAATAATGTCATAACGTGGTTGTTAAACCACTCAATATTTTCCATCAATATGAGCTACAGTCGCTCTTCTTTTGAATTGGACTACGTGGGCCAGCTTTTGCTTCCCATGTGCATTTAATAAATCTTTCACATGGTGTGAGTTTTTAGGGACACGCACCTGCACCCAAATGGATGTCAGATTGGGAGAAGCGTCTGTGTCTGTGCATCTTCTGCGTTCCAACTCGCATACATGGGGCTTCCTGCACGGAATACCTATGCATCTCTGTGGGGGTAAACGCAGTCCTTACACGGGGTGTGCATTGATTTTTTTTTTTATTTGATTTTTTTTTTTTTCAAGGTCTAAATATGTTATTTGCTCTTCAAAAAAAGGATACACTTATGCGTTAGGCAGAGTGCTTTGAAAGTGATTCTGTCTTTTACTGGGAGCCAATGAAGGGATCTCAGTGAAGGTTGAAAGATTGATTCCCATGTTTTTTTCCCAGTCACTAGTCGAGCGGCTGTATTTTGAACGACTTGCAGACGAGTGATTTGGTATTTGGGGAGTCCTAAATAGAGGGCATTTGCATAGTCAAGTCTGGAGTTGATAATTGTACCCACCACGACTGCTATGTCTTCTTTTGGGATAAAGGGAGTGAGTCTGCGTAGTAGGCGCAGCAGATGGTGCGATCCGCTGACTACTGACCCTATTTGTGCATCCATTGTCATGTTGATGTCAAATGACTCAGACTTTTTACTTTGGTGCTAGGGGTGATGGTTTTACCCAGAATGGGCGGGAGTGTCCATGTTGTTACAGGATGATTTTTTCGGTTGACGTGATACGGGAGAAGTTCTGTTTTTGAGCCGTTGAGTTTAAGATCACTCTTTGTCATCCAGTTTTCTATCATAGTAAGGCATTTCTCTAGTTCGAGATAATGATCCTTTTTATTGCAGATGCGAAAATAGTTGTGTGTCATCTGCATAAGAGTGATAAAGTAACTTTTGGTTACTGATGATTTCAAAAAGAGGGTGGAGATAGATATTGAACAGAACAGGTGACAGAGGGGATCCCTGAGGGCCCCCGCATGACACCGTGCATTCTTCAGAAGTGAAAGACCCCAGTTTCACTATTTGTGGTTTTCCAAAAAGGAGGCGAACCAAGATAAATCGCATTCCGCGACTCTGGCTACTTCAGCTAGCCGAGTCAGTAATATTTTGTGGTCTACAGTATCAAAAGCAGCACTTGGGTCCAACAGTACCAGAAGACAAGATTCTCCTTCGTCAGCTGCCTCGAGCGTCATCCCATATTTTGAGCAGTGCTGTTTCTGTCCCGTGACCTGGACGGAAACCCGATTGAAACTGGTCAAGTAATTTATGGGTGTCTAAATGCTATTGTAGCTGTTGTACAACTTCTTTCTCCATTATCTTGGAGAAGACATTTAGGCCTGTTATGGGTCGACGGTGGTTTGGGGTCAAGGGTGTTTTTTCTTTTAAAATTGGTTTAATTGTGCCTTGTTTCAGCAAGGTTGTTACCATGCCCTCCTTGAATGACTGGTTTATGAGCTGCGTGATAGCTGGTGCCAAAATATCGGCAAAGTAGCTGCGCCACACTTCTCAGCAGAACAAGGTGGCTGCCCCTAAACTTGACAGACTTTTACCTCAGAACATTTCTTCCAGCACACTACTTTACTGTCCAACTTTAGTACTCCTGTCACACCACCAGCACATGACTAAGTCCCGGGAGACCGTGGCCTGCAGTACCCCTTTTGTGGTAGCAACCGATTCACTTGAGAAGAATAAATGTCGATAGACTACTGATCCCATCAAGTCCGACTTGCAAATCCTGCCCTCCTGACTGCAGCGACTTGAGACAAAACTCCCACAGTCTCTCCCTCTGGCTCTACATCCAGCTCCCCTGGCATGCCTCTTCCAGAGCGGACCAACTGTCTCCTCCATCTCCATGACCGTGTAAGGAAAGGGGGTTCCCTCAGACATGACAGTCTAACACTCCATCATCCAGTTCACCCAGCCGACAACTTCTCTCCCAGCAGGCTGACCATGGGTTTATATACCCCCCCTGCCAATCCTATTAGAGGATTGGTCAGAGTTCCCACATGCACTCCATGTCACTTCAGCTCTCTGCCCTGCCTCTTTTCCAGAGCCTTCTCCCTGGAATAGGAGGAGGCGCCCAAGAGCTGAGGCACATGTCAGTCACTTATTGCTATACTAAACCACTTCCCTGCCCCCAGATCAAAACAAACAGGCCTAGGTCACAGCATAGGCCTGCCTAAATTTACCTGCGCTGGCAGCTTACACAAAAAAACCTACACTAGCACTAACCTACCTAAGGTAGAGGATGCTGCATAAAGCCACAATATGCTTCTTATTGATCCGCTTTTCACCTCACTGTTACCAGCAATGCCAAATCTGCCAGACCTTATTGCACTGTGTGTGGTTTATATTTAAGCTGCCCATAGGCAGTTCCCCTATTGATGAAATGGGGTTTGGAGCCACAGGATTTATTGTATGGTAAAACAATAGTGTAGCGCTCTAGTGCTCAAATAACGCATGCAATTGAACAAAGTAATCGAAGTCCAGGAAAAATAGAAAACATAAATTTCGGTGATCCCACAGCCATGATGGAAACACAAGACTCCAAGAAAGCCAGGTGCCACCCTTCACGCTCATGCTCTGCTTACCAGATGGGGCGTGACCACCCTAATAAGAATGGTTGACATGCACTCTTATTACAAAGCCAATCCTGTGTCTACGGCAGGCAGGGAGGTCCCTCTCAGAATGGCGACCAAAACCGCTCCAGCAACAGGGCAGCAGCAATGAAGGCTTACACACCTGTTCCAAAATGGCACCTTCACTGGTTAGTGTGTGCTCTTTGACCAGCATTAACCAAAATTAAATGTTTCTGGTAACTGTTGATTAGTCCTCCTTTTTATTGTTTAGCCATGTAGATAAAGTGACCAGAGTGTCAACCAGCTTGCCATTTTGGCCTCCTACACTTTCTGAAAAATTGACGCTTTTGGAGGTATAAAAAAAATGCCCCAATCCTGCGCTTGTAAAGGAGCTTACTTGCCTAATTTACACACCTACAGATGCGTGAATTCATTTTAACAGCTAGAATAATTGATTATTCTGGCCAATATAATTTACACGCATAGGGCCAGATTCAGGTAGGGAGCGCGTAACTCTGTGCAGGCGTAGCGTATCCTATTTACACTACGCCTCCGCAACTTTGACAGGCAAGTGCATTATTCACAAAGCACTTGCTCCGTAAGTTGCGGCGGCGTAGCGTAAATTGGCCGGCGTAAGCCCGCCTAATTCAAATGTGTAAGATGTGGGCATGTTTTATGTAAAATCATCGTGACCCCACGTAAATGACGCTTTTTACGAACGGCCCATGCGCCGTCCGTGAACGTATCCCAGTGCGCATGCTCCAAGTTAACCCACAAATAGTCAATGCTTTCGACGTGAACGTAAATTACGCACAGCCCTATTCGCGAACGACTTGCGCAAACAATGTAATCGACGAAAAATTTGACGCTGGCCCGACGTCAATACTTAACATTGGCTGCGCCTCATATAGCAGGGGTAACTTTTTACTCCGGAAAAAGCCTTACGTAAACAGCGTATCTGTACTGCGACGGCCGGGCGTACGTTCGTGAATAGGCGTATCTAGCTGATTTACATATTCTAGGCGTAAATCAACGTACACGCCCCTAGCGGCCAGCGTAAATATGCAGTTAAGATACGACGGCGTAGGAGACTTACGCCGGTCGTATCTTAGCAATATTTAAGCGTATTTCAGCTTGAGAATATGCTTAAATATACTACGGCGGAGATTCGGACTTGCGACGGCGTATCTACTGATTTCCCCCCTTCGTAAGTCTACCTGAATCTGGCCCATATACTTTTAAGTGCCTAAGCCAGTGAACATTATTATGCTTTTTATTTTTTTAACATTGGATTTTTCTGCCTGCTCCTAGCAGCATGATCTTACTTTGATGGGAGTATTACCGTATATGTTCGAGTATAAGCCTAGTTGTGTTTTTTTAGCACTTTTTATTTTTTTTTGAAAATGCCCCTCTGCTTATATTCGAGTCACCTTTTTTGCTCCTGATCTCCTGGATTTTGGGGACTTGGCACACATGTAGCCCCGCGCTTCCTCTACAATTGTACAAAGTTTCTTGTCCGGGGAGCACTTTTTTTTTTTTCAAAGCCGGACATCCCTTCCATAGACTCCAATGTTAAATGGTAATTTCTCCGGTGAATTTGGGGACCCGGTACCGGCCGGTCGTAGGTCTCCTGGACCCGGAACTTGGCACACACATTTCTCCTCTACAAGTGTGCAGTTTGTTGTCAGGGGGACCTATGGCTGGGGAGCACCGATTTTTTTTTTTTTTTTTTTTTTTTTTTTTTTTTTTTTTTCCCCAAGCTGAGTCTTTTCTATTGTTAGTGAAGTTACAACTCCATACTGTGACTGCCAAGATGAGAAACTATTTTTCTGAGAAAAGTGACTTGTTACAGCCAGAGGGGACAGGTCGGTGTACAACTAACTCCGAGGCTGAGAGAGCTGATCCTCTCTCTGATATCTTGCAAGATTCTCATCCTGCCCTGACAGGGTTTGTATCCAGAAGATGTCTGTTATCACATGGTGTGTGCGTCCACTTTGAGGCTTTTCTGCAATGGCAGCAGATTCCTCAGGTCAGGGCACAGTTCAGCAGAATTTGGATCTAAATTCTGCATGTGCTGGTATGAACAAGCAAATAAGTGTGTAAAGGGTCATGAGGTGTGTGTGTGTGTGTGTGTGTGTGTGTGTGTGTGAGACTTAAACAATGCTGCAAACTGTTATCAGCCACGTCCAGATCATTGCATCTGCCTGCATCTAGGTTGGGTCAGTTGTTTCCAGGGAGTAAAGGAAGACTAGAGCTGACACACACAATAGTACAGCACCTACTTGGAGAGTATTTGTGAACTGTATGATCAATTGTTACCATACAGTGGTCGATGGTTGCACACATGACTACTCGTTCATTGATGTGTGCAGCCTATTGCATTAGTGTGTGGTTTGCATTGATTGGTTTGCGCAAAAGTTATAGCGTTTACAAAATAGGGGATGGTTTTATGGCATTTTTATTAATATTTTTTTTTTACTAGTAATGACGGCGATCAGCGATTTTTAACGGTACTGCGACATTATGGCAGACACTTCTGACACATTTTTGGGACCATTGGCATTTTTATAGCGATCAGTGCTATAAAAATGCATTGATTACTATAAAAATGCCACTGGCAGGGAAGGGGTTAACAATAGGGGGCGAGGAAGGGGTTAAGTATGTTCCCTGGGTGTGTTCTAACTGAGGGGGGGGTGGACTGACTTGGGGGAAATGACTGATCGCTGTTCATACATTGTATGAACAGGCGATAGGTAATTTCTCCCCCTGACAGGACCGGGGGCTGTGTGTTTATACACACAGCTCCCGGTCCCTGCTCTGTAACGAGCAATCGTATGTGCCCGGCGGTGATCGCACCGACCAGGGACGAGCGGGGGGCGCGCACCCGCCCCTATTGGCTGATTCGCGAGATGACGTAATATTACGTGATATTGCGCAGCCGAGCCGACCTGCCGCCGTAAAACTGCGGCGGCTGGTCGGCAAGCGGTTAATACATGTCTGCTTAGAATAGAAGGTATGAATATCTTTTTAAGGCTCCGTTTTATCGGGCACTCAAACTATAACTCAACAGTTCATAACTGCCAGTGATTTTCAGGATTCATGCCAAGTTTTAACCATTTGTTCCAGTGAATTACCCTGTATATCAAAACTGAGGTGCACTGTGACGCCACCTTTATATTTATATATATACATACATACATACAGTATCTCACAAAAGTGCACCCCTCACATTTTTGTAAATATTTTATTATATCTTTTCATGTGACAACACTGAAGAAATTACACTTTGCTACAATGTAATGTAGTGAGTGTACAGCTTGTATAACAGTGTAAACTTGCTGTCCCCTCAAAATAACTCAACACACAGCCATTCATGTCTAAACCGCTGCCAAAAAAAAATGTGAGTACACCCCTAAGTGAAAATGTCCAAATTGGGTCAAATTTAGTAATTTTCTGTCCCCAGTGTCACGTGACTTGTTAGTGTTACAAGATCTCAGATGTGAATTGGTAGGTGTGTTAAATTTTTTTTTAGTGTTGGCGCTCTCACTCTCTCATACTGGTCACTGGAAGTTGCATGGCACCTCATGGCAAAGAACTCTCTCAGGATCTGAAAAAAGAATTGTTTCTCTACATATAGATGACCTAGGCTATAAGAAGATTGCCAAAACCCTGAAACTGAGCTGCAGCACAGTGGCCAAGACCATACAATGGTTTAACAGAACAAAACAGACCTTGCCATGGTCGACAAAAGAAGTTGAATGCACGTGGCTCAGTGTCATGTCCAGAGGTTGTCCTTGGGGAAATGGATGTATGAGTGCCTCCGAGGTTGAGGGGGTTGGGGGTCCGCCTGTCAGTGCTCAGACCATACGCTGCACACTGCATCAAATTGGTCTGCATGGCTGTTGTCCCAGAAGCAAGCCTCTTCTAAAGATGATGCACAAGAAAGCCTGCAAACAGTTTGCTGAAGACAAGCAGACTAAGCACATGGATTACTGGAGCCATGTCCTATGGTCTGATGAGACCAAGATTGTGTCAAGAGTGTGTGGCGGCAACCAGGCGAGGAGTACAAAGACAAGTGTGTCTTGCCTACTGTTAGGGGTGAGCTTCGGCGTGTTCGCACAGTCCACGTGCAGAGCCCACCAGGAAGTCTGCGCGGCGCTGTGCTAACCACAGGCAGGGAGACATTTCCCGACCGCTGCAGCCGAGCATCGGGACAATGTCTCCCTGCTTGTGATTAGCGCAGCGCCGTGCAGACTTCCTGGCGGGCTCTGCACGTGGACTGTGCGAACACGCCGGAGCTCATGCCTACCTACAGTCATGCATGGTGGTGGGAGTGTCATGGTCTGGGGCTGCATGAGTGCTGCCGGTACTGGGGAGCTACAGTCCATTGAGGGAACCATGAATGCCAACATGTACTGTGACATACTGAAGCAAATCGTGATCCCCTCCCTTTGGAAACTGGGCCGCAGGGCAGTATTCCAACATAACGACCCTAAACGCACATCCAAGACGACCACTGCCTTGCTAAACAAGCTGAGTCTCTAACATCCACCAGCTCCGTGATATAATCATGGAGGAGTGGAAGAGGACTCCAATGGCACCTTGTGAAGCTCTGGTGAACTCCATGCCCAAGAGGGTTAAGGCAGTGCTGGAAAATAATGGTGGCCACAGAAAATATTGACACTTTGGGCCCAATTTGGAAATGTTCACTTAGGTGTGTACTCTCTTTTGTTGCCAGCGGTTTAGACATGAATGGCTGTGTGTTGAGTTATTTTGAGGGGACAGCAAATGTACACTGTTATACAAGCTGTACACTCACTACTTTACATTGTAGCAAAGTGTCATTTCTTCAGTGTTGTCACATGAAAAGATATAAGAAAATATTTACCAAAAAAATGTGTATGTGTAATAAATATATATATATATATATATATATATATATATATATATATATATATATATATATATATATATATATATATATATATATATATATATATATAATTTTTTTTTTTTTTTTTTTTTTTTTTTTTTTAAACCTGAATAATGTTTTTGATATTAACACTACTGCAAGGGTTAAATACTCGCTTCTGGCTAAGAGCACTTGGAAAAGCATTTTTCCTTACTCGATCCTCCACTCCAGCTGGCTCCTCTATGCTGCACCTCTTCTCCCCCCTATGCTCCACCAGTCTAAGGTCCGCTGATGTCATCAAGACCGATGCAGGACCCCAGCCTTGCATTTGATGTAAGGACGTCGAGGAACTGTCTTCTGATGAATCATAGCGCAGTGGACGATCGGGTAAATAAAAGTGCTTTTTCAAGTGCTTACAGTGCAGTAATAGTAACCCTTGCAGTAATGGTAGTATCAAAAACATTATTCATGTTAAAATAAATACAAGTATAATTAAAAATATTCATGTTAAAAAAAAATGTTTTTTTTTTTGTTTGTTTTTAGCATTTAACCCCAGCGGTGTGGGTGCAGCCCCACTACAAGGAAGCATTTTTGCTTTTCCTGGAGTTGGGCTTTAAGTTAATTAGATTCAACATTTTAAAGTGGAACTTTAGTCAGAAAATTAAGTCCTTCTAGATCACTTCAGGGTGGCCCCTTTTGCAGATATAGCTATATAAAACATAAAGAATAGGTGCCTATACTGTTTAAAAACCAGTACCACACTGTCTTGACCTTCTCTGCACATGCTCAGTTGCTCTCTGTTTAGGCATTGTGCCAAAAATGTAGCGGCTGATCTGCTGACAGTTTAAAGATTTACGGGAACAATGCTGGAGGCAATTCACACTCACACACATACACACATACACACACACACACACACTAATTTTGGTAGCATAATTATTAATGTGGGACGTTTTGTTTCTTGCTAAAGAACATTATTTTTTATCAAGTGTTATGGGAAAAGTTCTGCTTTATTATATTTTTTTTTATTTAGGCATACAAGAGATTACAATAGGACAGGGGTAAGCAACCCCCAGCACTGGTGCCGCAAGTGGCACACGAAGCCTCTCTTGTCGGCACTCGACTCTCTCCCCCATCAGCAGAGCAGCGCAGGGAAGTGTCAGTGAGACACTAATGCATTACAATTTCAGAATTTCCCACGCAGCACCTGCACCCTGCAAGGCAAAGGCATAATGAGCTAGTATGCAGCGCATACTAGCTCATTGTGAAATGCTTACCTCAGAACGAAGCCCCCGTATTGGAGCCTGGTCTACCCCGAGGGAGCTGACATCTTTCCCTCGACGTGTCGTCTGGGTTCGTGGCTCCGGCGCTGTGAGTGGCCGGAGCCACAATGATGTCACTCCCACGCAGGAGTTTTCTTTCCGGCAGCGTCTACCAGGCATTCAGAGTGCATGCGTCGCTGATAGGGTTGTCCCAATACCACTTTTTTGAGACCAAGTACTGATACTTTTTTTTTTTTTTTTTCAAGTACTCGCCGATACCGATTACCGATACTTCTTTTTTTTTTTTTTTTTTTTTCTTTATGTCATGTGACAGTATTTTTATTTTTTTTTTGTGTTTTTTAGGGGGGGGTGGATTGTCAGTGTGTGTGTGGTTTTTTTTTTTTTTTTTTTTTTTTTTTTTTATTTACATTTAATTTTTATTTATTTAAAAAAAAAAAATATATATATTTATAGCCCTTTTTTTTTTTTTTTTTTTTTAATCAGCCCTGTTTGGGGGTCTTTGAAGAGATATCAGGGGTCTTAACAGACCTCTGACATCTCCCCTTTAAGACAGAGAAAGGGACTAAGGGCACAGCTTCCCCAGTCCCTTTCTCTGCAGCCTCAGCTGAAATGAATGGAGAGAATCCATTCATAAACTGAAGCATCGTAAACACAGGTTACGATGCTCAGTTATATGAATGGACAGAGTCAGTGATCACTGACTCTTTTCATTCTGAAAAGGTAGGAGCCGGGTTTAGCAGCTCCTACCTCCGCTCTCCCCCCTGACATATTGAGGGGGGAAAGAGGACAACGGGGGGGGGGGGGGAGAGAGGACAGCACGGAACACGGGGGGGGGGGGGGGGGGGAGAGGACAGCACGGAACACGGCGGAAGGGGGGGGGGAGAGATGACAGCATGGGGGGGGGGGGGAAGAGAGGACAGCACGGAACACGGGGGGGGGGGGGGAGAGAGGACAGCACGGAACACGGGGGGGGGGGGGGGGAGAAGAAAGGACAACACGGGGGGGGGGGGGAGAGAGGAAAGCACGGAACACGGGGGGGGGGGGGGAGGGAGAGGACAGCACGGAACACGGGGGGGGGGGGAGAAGAAAGGACAACACGGGGGGGGGGGAGAGAGGAAAGCACGGAACACGGGGGGGGGGGGGGGGAGGGAGAGGACAGCACGGAACACGGCGGAAGGGGGGGGGAGAGATGACAGCACGGGGGGGGGGGAAGAGAGGACAGCACGGAACACGGGGGGGGGGGGGGAGAGAGGACAGCACGGAACACGGGGGGGGGGGAGAAGAAAGGACAACACGGGGGGGGGGGGAGAGAGGAAAGCACGGAACACGGGGGGGGGAAAGAGGACAGCATGGAACAT
Organism: Rana temporaria; assembly: GCF_905171775.1. Classification (NCBI taxonomy): domain Eukaryota; kingdom Metazoa; phylum Chordata; class Amphibia; order Anura; family Ranidae; genus Rana; species Rana temporaria. The sequence continues at coordinate 127,645,132 of NC_053497.1, forward strand.
GGGGGGGGGGTAAGAGGACAGCACGGAACACAGGGGGAGAGAGAGAGGAAAGCACGGAACACGGGGGGGGGGAAGAGGACAGCATGGAACATGGGGGGGAGAGAGGACAGCGCGGAACACGGGGGGGGGGGGGGGAGGACAGCGCGGAACACGGGGGGGGGGGGGCAAGAGGACAGCACGGAACACGGGGGGGGGGGGGAGAGAGGACAGCGCGGAACACGGGGGGGGGGGGAGATGGGACAGCGCGGAACACTGGGGGGGGGAGAAAGGACAGCACGGAACACAGGGGTAAGAGAGGACAGCACGGGAGGAGAAGACTTGCAACTCTCCTGCCTGCCCAGGTATCGGGTGAGGCATCAGAGCATTTCCCCCCCGAGTACAAGTACTCAGGGAAATGCTTGGTATCGGGACCGATACTAGTATCGGTACATCCCTAGTCGCTGACGTTGGTGGCTGCATGCAAAGGGAATATCCCCTAAACCGTACAGGTTTAGGAGATATTAGTTTAACCTACAGGTAATCCTTATAGTCTTACCTGTAGGTAAAAAGTGTCAAATTTGGGTATACAACTTCTTTAAATCATAGAGAGATGATCATCCATTCCTTTATTGGTTGCTTGCTACTGATCTCTTTCCACTTGAGTTCCCAGTTCTGCTCACCTGTTGAGGTCATTATAAGTGGGTCCTATGTCTCTGTTATATTTTAAATTGAGGTTGTAGAATGCTACAGAAGAGTGGCTGTCTCCAGATGTGGGGGTGACTACTAGCCCAGCACTTTCTTTTGCAAGGTGTGTGTGATTCTCAGGACAGTGAGGTGCATGTGTTGCATTGGAAAAGAGAGATCTAGGGTTCTCTTTTCTGCTTTAAGCCACTTTAAGGTGTGTGTGTGTGTGTGTGTGTGTGGTTTACCGGGGCTATGGCTCTTTTTTTTTTTTTTTTTTTTTTCAGTCGAAGATTCTCTTTGGGATAAAAAGATCCGAGCAGGTGATTAGCCACTGGATCACTTTTTAGGCGTTTGACCATCAAACCCCCCCCCCCCTCTCTATAGAGGACCTGTCATGTATTTATATCACATTTCTTCTTCTCCCCTTTACCAAAAATGAATGTGGTTATATAGTTTTTTGCATTAAAATGAACTAAAGTGCATTTTTTCCAAAACCGTTGCATTTGAAAAAACACTGTGCAAATACCATGTGACATAAAAAAATTGCACCTCCATTTTATTCTCTAGGATCTATGCTAAAAAAAAAAAAATGTTTGGGGTTATTAAAAGAAGTATGGGGGGGTGTTTTTGTTTTTTTTTGATGGTCAGTCTGATGCTCCATCTGTCCCCTGGCATCTCTGCACTGAGAACCGAGCCACCGAACACCGCTGATTGATGGCTCGGTTCTAACTCCTCCGCGAGAAGAGCGATGCTGACTATCAGTCGGCATCGGTTCTGCTCTACATCTCCACGCTCCATTGGAGCGCTGCGCTGTGGAGGGGCGGGGAGTGGCAGTCTCAGCGGCTCGCCGAGAGTGCCATCAATCAAAGCAGCTGGCGGATCCAGACTTGGAAGTTTGGGATGATGTGCTGCCTCGACTGATGACTAGGGTAACCACATGTCCCGGATTGCCCTGGACAGTCCCGCATTTTGCAGGTCTGTCCCGGGCACCTTCATTCCAGGACAATACAGTGTCCCGGAATGAAACTGACACAGCCACCCCCGCCACATCACCGTTTTACACAATGACAGAACTTGTCTTGGCCGGGAATGCCTGGAGGAGCACAGTCCCCGCCCCCTGTTTGCGATTGGAGAAATCATAAATCCTGCCTCTTGTGTCCAATCACCGTGCTGTGATTCATTATATTTTTTTCCCTGAATTGTAGTTTTGAAATGTGGTCACCCTACTGATGACAGTGACATCAGCAGAGAGCGGACTTCAGACCGATCTCCATTGAAACCGGGTCACAGGAGTGCAAAACGAATTGCACTCCTGTGACCCAGAGGCAAAGCCCAGCCTGTAAAGCTCAGGCTGGACTTCTCCTCCTCTCCTTCTTCTCTTTTTGCTAAAAAAAAAAAGATTTTTACTTGTAAACGAAAAGTTTTAGCAATGGCCTGGTCTTTTTAAACCTACTGTATGTCTCCCTAAAGCATTCATTCTCTAAAAAGGGTTCCATGGAACCCTAGGGTTCCTCCAGAAGTTGCTAGGGTTTTTTTTGAGCTGTGGCTGATTGACCTCCCAATTGATGGTGCGCTAGCAGGATGGTAAAAAAAAGTCCTGCTAGCCGCATCTTTGGAGCGGTGTGTATACCGCTCCTGCCCATTAAAATCAGTGGCTCACCGCGGCTTTACCACCAGCAAATCGCTTCTGCAGAGACGCTTTGCGGTGGATTTTAAGTAACCCTTGCCTGCTAGCGAAGGGGGGGGGGGGTAAAACGCCGCCCCTCCCCCAGTGTGATGGGGTGACTTTGCGTTGCTGGTTGGGCCAACCGTAACATGAACCAGTTACTTTTTTTTTACATATTTGGAAAGTCTTGCAGGTTTTCTTTACGTTGCAATATATGAAACGTGTTGAAATATAACCTCTTAAACATTGCTGAGAACTAAAATGCCTTAAAGCCGCTATTTTCTTTTTTTTATAAGCCCCGTTCTTATATGGTTGAAAAAGTTTTTTGATATTTCGAGAAAGGAAAAGTCACAAAATAAAAAATATGAATGGTCAAACGCAAATTTTTGTCCAGAGTATGTGACCCTATCATGGCGAACCAGAATTACAGGAACTCTAAATGCAACCTTTTAACAACAAGCAAAATCTCAACCATTCCCATTGTATTCAATGAATGCTTCAAATAGCCTGTAATACAATTAGGATGCTATTTACAAAGTGGATTATTTCACTGTCCTTAGCGTATCAGATGTGTAAAGAGTGGAGATACCATTGAAGAAATCAATTTGTGTAAAACCAATCTTAGTTATTTATTTGTGCCGGATGGGTATATATTTAGCAAGGAAAGTATGGACATCCATGGTAAACTGATCTTACACGTTCACCAATAAGTCCCTGAGTGCTCCATTGTGTGCGTTATGGGGTCTCTTGGGAGGATCCTGATACCTTTTATGCATTTTGCACCTTTAATGGGGAGACTGAGTGCTTTGTTGGCCATGGGTTTCTTCCAGACAGTCCAGGCCACGAGGTCTACAGACACTTCCATCAATGATTGTGGCCTTTGGTTTGAAGCCGTTTTCCTGCGCCTTTTGAGGCTCAGGAACTGGCTGCGGATCGCACAGGAACGTTGTGCGTCCCCGTTCTCCATTCCATGGAGCCAAGGACCCAGTGCGCTCTGCAGCCCCCTGGAGATATGTAAACCGGCTCCCATAGAGAGGCAGTCACATTCTCCTGCTATGCAAATTGGATGTGTGTGGGTGTTTTTTTTTTTGTTTTTTTTATCATACATGTGTTCAGAAGCTGCAATGTTAATCTGGGCGTTATTTTAACCAACAACAGAGGACCAGAGCTTCTAGTCCTCTGCTGTTGGCCAAAATAAACCAAAACGGTCTTTGGAATAGAGTAAAATAAATAATATCAATAAACTGTTTTAAATTATCATACATTATATATTTAAAAACAAATCTTTATTTTCTTTGCCCCACCCCCCCCCCCACACAGGAACAGAGCTAAGGCTGTCAATCACAGGCTGTGTGCTGGATTTCCCTCTCCTGTCACCATTTTCTCTTGGTGTCAGAAAAGTGATTCATGCAATAGCCACTTAGTGCTCTGAGACAAGTGCACACAATAGAGGGATATGCTTTGTTCATATTTTCATGGCCGAGGTTTACAACCACTTTAACCACTTCTGCCCCGGAAGGATTTTCCCCCTTCCTAGCCAGAGCATTTTTTGCGATTCTATACTGTGTCACTTTAGCTGACAATTGTGCGATGTTGTACCCAAACAAAATGTCCTTTTTTTTTTTTTTTTTATAAAAATCCCCCAAAAATATATAAAAATACGAATTTCTTCCATAGTTTAGGCCGATTACGTATTCTTCTACATATTTTTGGTAAACAAAATTGGCAATGAGTGTATATTGCTTGGTTTGTGCAAAAGTTATAGGGGATAGATTTATAATAATAATAATTATTATTATTATTAATGCATTTTTTTTTCTAGTCATGGAGGCGATCCGCAAAATGTGTGTGTGTGTGTGTGTGTGTGTGTGTGTGTATGTGTGTATGTGTATATATATATATATATATATATATATATATATATATATATATATATATATATATATATATATATATATATATTTCGGGACTGTGATATTATGGAGGACACATCAGACACTTTTGACACTATTTTGGGACCATTGTCATTTATACAGCGATCGGAGCTACAAATAGCCACTGATTTACTGTATAAATGACACGGGAAGGGGTTAAACACTAGCGAGCGAAGAAGGGGTAAAGTGTGTTCTAACTGTAGGGGGGCAGTAGATCCCTGTCATGCTGCTAGGCGGAACAGGGAAATGCCTTGTTTACATCTCCCTGTTCTGCCACTCTGTGTCACGATCGTGGGCCGCTGGCAAACATCGAGTTTGTGGGACCCGCGGGCACGTGCCCGCGAATGCCAGGCAGCAAATTTAAAGTGACATACAGGTATGCCAATTTGCCTGCCCCTGCCATTCTGCCAACGTAAATCGGCGTGTGGCAGTCAGCAAGTGGTTAACAAATATGTGGGTAAAAAAAGGTGGTTTTAAAAATGTGTCTGTTCTACTTTAGCTGTCCTCCTCCTTCCCTTTTTTTGTCTGAAGACCTTCTCATGGTATCTGTTCTATTTGGCTTAGAACAGGGAAAATATTATCTGTAGTAGCCAAGGTAAAATCTCTGAGGGCCACAACGTTCTACATTAACTGACCACCAACAAATTCTGTATTTCGTCGGCATTGCTTTTGTGGAAGAGTTTCTTCCTTTCTACTGTCCCTTGACACATTCCAATACAGGTGGGGAGCAAAATGTTTCAGACCATCTGGCTTTTTATTGAACACAGCGACAAGGCAAAACATCATCATGTAACAAAACTAAAGGAAGTTTATGGTGACCTGGTTCGCATACTTTTTAAGGGTATTTTGAGAGAACCTGTCAAAGAAATTTTAAAGGGGTAGTAAAGGTTTGTTTTGTATTTTCTAAATGGGTTCCTTTTAAGCTAGTGCATTGTTGGTTCACTTACCTTTTCCTTCGATTTCTCTTCTAAATGTTCTTTTTCTTTGTCTGAATTTCTCACTTCCTGTTCCTCCTCGGTAAGCTTGCCCCCATCATCCAAGCCGTTCTAGCTGAGGGTTAGTCAGCGTGCTCACCCCCTCCCTTGGGACTACATCCCTGTGGGAAGACGCTGTCAACGTGCCATTTCTGAAAATCGCAGGCTGCTCCTGACTTGGGCACTTTAGGTCAGGTATATGCAGACCTCCAGCTGTTGCAGAACTACAAGTCCCATGAGGCATAGCAAGACTCGGTCACAAGCATGACACCTATAGGTAGAGGCATGATGGGATTTGTAGTTTTGCAACAGCTGGAGGTCCGCTAATTGCATATCCCTGCTTTAGGTTGTCGACTACTGGAAGTGAAACCCAGGGGTCAAGATTTCCGTCCATGACCTTTTGTTTTGAAGAAGTAAAAAATCTGCTGTTTCTGAATTCACCCTTTACTAAATTTCTTGCTGACCTAGTAGCCTCCATACTTTGAGTCACTGACCCGATCGTAAGTAGATAAAGACCTTTTGACTTGGTTCTGACTGATCTGCATGCTGGTGCCAGGGCAGTGATTTTGGAAAGTTTTTTCAGCCAGACCGGTATCATTTTTAGGGTCAACATTGGCACCCTCCAGGTTTTCTTTTAAATGCCAATTGGAACCTTGTGTATTGCTACGTTGACAGCCCCCCTTTAAGAGCCCCTCTCCCACATATTGGACCTTTTTGGTACAAATCAAGGCTTTTTAAAGGCTAATTGGATAAATGGCAGAGCTGTAACATGTAGGATAATGTATGCAGGCTTTGTGTGATCCCCTAAGAGCTTTGTGGTCTGCCTGGAACCCCCCACCCATCCATTAGTCTCCTTGAGTCGGAATCAAATTTATAATTTATAGCCCTTGGTGTCCGCTCTATTTTCGGTCTGCAGTAAGCTCCATTGTGCAAGTGGAAATCCTCAGTTTAATGCATTGCTGACATTTTTTCTGCCTTTCGTCGCTTTTTGTTACCCTATTCTACACAATAAGATCTTTTAATGAATGGGCTGCATCTGTATCCCTTTTTTGCAAATCTCTTTCCCTAGTTTTGTTATTTTTGGTTCTCCATTCTATCACCATAGCGATTTCTGCAAGGGTGAGTTCAAAAATGTGCCATCTGTTGTATTTTTGGGAGGATAATTGACCCACAGCTGTTCAAATGAGCATTAGCTCATCGCAAAAACCTTCATAAATTAAAGTGCTTTAACCAATCTGCTTCTCCCTAACTGGCAATCATGGCACTGAAAGGGTGAAGCAGATTCATTGCTAGAGGCAGCATGAATATTTTAGTTTTTAGCAATTTAAAGGACCACTCCACCCAAAAGTGATGGTGTACATTGATGTGGTCTACTTTGATGGTTAGTGCAGGATATAAGCATTTGCCAATCCATCAACATTGATAGTATTGGACAGTGAGGATGGCTCAGAAATGATGCATTGGTATTGGAAGATGAGTGCATATGCAATGTACCTAAGAAGTGTCAAAAGTTCAAGCCCTGATTCAAAGGCCTCTGATGCAACACTTGAGCTGTTAAAGAGAATCTGTGGGGATGGCAATATGTCCGCTGCCTCACCCCATGTAAAAAACAGACTGAAGTGTGAATTTTGAGTCTTTGTACTCTTCCCAAGCACAATGGCATTCTAATGTCCTAGATTTGGTGGCCAAGTGAGGTGCACCCTTGGATGTGGTGGCCAAGTGAGGTGCACCCTTGGATGTGGTGGCCAAGTGAGGTGCACCCTTGGATGTGGTGGCCAAGTGAGGTGCACCCTTGGATGTGGTGGCCAAGTGATGAGGTGCACCCTTGGATGTGGTGGCCAAGTGATGAGGTGCACCCTTGGATGTGGTGGCCAAGTGAGGTGCACCCTTGGATGTGGTGGCCAAGTGAGGTGCACCCTTGGATTTGGTGCTCCTTTAAATTGGTGGGAGAAGGGCCCCATTAAACTGATGGTCAGTGGGAAGAATGCTTCTTGCAGTGGTGGTCAGTGGAAATAATGATCCCATTACAGATGGCTGAAAAGATTATTGGTGTTGGTGGTTACTTTTTTTTTATTTATTTTTTTATACATATATATTATTACATTTCATTATCTCAGAATTTCCATCACTTGTGTGGGTGTTGTAATTTTTTTTTTTTTTTGTCCTTTTGCTAATTGCTTGTTTATACTGTTTCAGCCAGTTTCATGATGACTTTGATCACTCCCACACATGCATGTTATTACAGGCAGGGTGATGATTTGCTAATTGGAATATTTGTTCAGTGTAGTGTCTGAGTCAGTCAAATGGTTGACATCTAGCAGTTCCAGATCTGTGCCCTCCACTTCTTCCCTGGGCAGTTTTTTTTTTTCTAGTACTGCATCCTCATTGCAATATGGTGAATATAACTGTATAAAATGTAACAAGTGACATTGCAATATAGTTCTGTGAAAATAAACCTTCTGATGCACTGGGGTCTTCACTGCTAGTGTGCACCAACAGCCATGCAGATGTATTAAGATAAAAAGCCTTCAGTGTGCAGCAGAACCCCTAATACTTACCTGATGTCCTCAAGTGTCTCAGCCGTCTGAGATTCTTTTTCCTGATTGGCTCCCGCTGCTGTAAAACATATTTTAAAAATCAGCTAGCCAATCAGGGGGAGAGAAGGGGGGGGGGCTCCGTGTCTGAATGGATACACAGAGCAGTGACTAAGCTTGGTGGCCCCTATAACAAGCTGCTTGCTGTGGGGGCACTGAACAGGAGGGAGGAGCCAGGATCACAGAAGAGGGACCCAAGAATAGGAGGGTCCAGGCTGCTCTGTGCAAATCCACTGCAACAGGGTGGGTAAGTATGACATGTTTGTTATTTTTTTTATAGGGGATAAAAAACGCACCTTTTCAATTACTTTATTGTACTGAAGTCAGACCCGGCCAGACAACTAGCAGTTTCAGAAGGAGACAAAAAATTGCAACTCCTTTGTATCTCTCATAAGAAGTTACCTTTTAAGATTTGAAAGTGCTGCTGTTAAAAATTGAAAGGACGTGTTCACTGGCAGAGTTAATTACAACAGTTTAATTTTATTATGATTAGCAAATACACTTACAAGTTTTAGCTACGGACATGTAAAATGGTTTTAGGTTGATTTTTTATTTAGAATTTTGTATAAAACTTGTTTCACAAACAAAGTTATATCCATGGTAGGTTTTATAAAGCGAGTAATGCAGAACATGTTTACATTCTGACTCTCTCCTATTGAATGGAAAAGAGTACCGCTCCAAGCCCTGCGACCTATGCTGTGCTCCTGCCCTGTAGTACCGACAGGTGCAGACTCTGCGCTGATCCGTGGAAAAAAGAAATGTTCCTGGACTGCCGCACTCTGATAGGCGATTTATTGAAACACGAAAAACAAAGGTGCAATCAGCGCAAATATATATATATATATATATATATATATATATATATATATATAGAGAGAGAGAGAGAGAGAGAGAGAGAGAGAGAGAGAGAGAGAGAGAGAGAGAGAGAGAGAGAGAGAGAGAGAGAGAGAGAGAGAGAGAGAGAGAGAGAGAGAGAGAGAGAGAGAGAGAGAGAGAGAGAGAGAGAGAGAGAGAGAGAGAGAGAGAGAGAGAGAGAGAGAGAGAGAGAGAGAGAGAGAGAGAGAGAGAGACCAGGGTTCAGATCACCAGTAATGCCAGCTGAACACAACAGGATAATCGCAAAATCCAAGGAGATACAGAAAATATAAGAGAATAGTGCAGCGCAAAACTTAAACAAATAATACACTAGTGTTATGAATATAGCGGCAAAAAAAATATATATATATTATTAATAACAGTCCAGAAGTGCCTGATGTAAATGAATCTTCACCACGTGATAAAACGCCAAACTTAAAGTGATCCCTCCACCGCTAGAGATGGGTACTCTCACCTTCGCAAGTGGACCACTGAATTAACAGATGGTAAATTAAGCAGGTATCACAATAACCAGGAAACCAGGCTGATGAATCAGATCCTCATAAGGCAACCAAAACTTATGGACAGGAACATGGAAAAGATAATCGCAGAACTAAGTGCTCACTGTTAAACTAGGTAGATTTTATTTAACAGGCTTAAAAAGTCAGGCTACTCACATTTGACCAGACAAAAAATGGCATTTCAGAAGTACAATCGTCTGTGTATCAAGGACGGCAGATGAGCAACGTAGTATACAGGCTCCTGAACCCCCAGGTGCGTTGCGTTGTTCAACTTCCTCAGCGGGGAAGATTGAAACAAAATGAACAAAGGATAAAATCCAAAGCTGTATAACATCCAAAAATTCATGCAACACTGCAATCAATGGTAGAAAGTGGACATAGGGGACAAAAAAGCTAGCATGTTTCACATCATGGATAGATGCTTAGTCATAGCTCTCTCCTATTGAAGTTCTGTACAGAGCCTTCTAAACAGAGCAGGGAAGGATGGTGAGAGGTGGGTCAACCCTTGGCTTATTAAGCATGTGTGTGTGAAAATTCAGCTTGTGCTTCTGAGCTCTGTGAACTAATTGCTAAATCAATACAAAACATTCATATACAATATGGATATTCTTCTGACTTTTTTTTTTCTGTCCATACATAATATATTCAAAACCCCTATGCATTTCCTTAAAATCAAAACCGGAGCATCACCACATGGCATATAAACTACAGCGTACAGTTTTCTAAGAATTGGGAGAAGTGGGGATATATATATATATATATATATATATATATATATATATATATATATATATATATATATATATATATATATATATATATATATATATATATATAAATACATTTTTTTTTCCCCGAAAAGCTTGCAAAAGATGGACACTCCCTGCCCCAAACCCCCACCACTCCCAGTTACACAGGCCAATTAATAGACAAAATCCGGTAAAGATTAAAACCAAACACAAGAAGATCTCCAACTAGCACCATAGTGCTAAGGAGATTGTGAGGATTAATAAGGAAAAAGGGGGCGCAAGGGCCTATTGCACAGGTGTCAAATCCGGCCCTCCAGGCTATTTTATGTGACCCTCGCACCTCTCCAGACCTCCTTTGGTCCTTCTCCAGACCCTGTACTTTCTGCTTTCAAGCAATGCATCCAGCTTCTTCCCAGCAGCAGCATAAGGAAAGGGGGGTGCACTGTGATGTAAGGGAGAGTGGGGGACTCGACTTCTGATAGTGGGGTGGCTCTTGACATCTAATGTACAGGGAGGGGATGCACTGGACAATAAAACCAGGCCCAAGTGGCAGGGTAGCCCTCAATGTGGAATGTGTCCATACACCCCGGCGTCACTGAGAGTAGCCAGCTAACGTGTTTCCAGGGACGAACCCTCTTCATCAAAGCAAAGGCTAGTCTACATGTCGCATCTCTTTTTATATATGATGGATGCACCTTTAATTTTAAGCACCCTTAATTGGACACACCCTTTCAAACCTTCTCCAGAAGGGGAGGTGCCAATTTCAACAGCAGGCAGGAAAACCTGGCCTGAAAGCAACTTAAATGTTTTTCCTTTAGGAAAAGTGATGGGAAATCTCTTTAACGGGGATGCAAAAAAAAACATATTTTTTTAGTAGAATGTGGAGGAACTTTAGTGTCCAACACTGTTTGTATTGCTATCCATGCCATCTTTTGCCAATGAAGGTTGCTCGCAGTGACCAGAAATTATGAAAAATCGATGAATTCACAAATTTACACACGGGTCAATTGGGTGAAAAGTTCAAGGCAATGTGTTACAAGGTTGATAAATGGTCCATATGTTTTTATAGATGCCTCTTTGTCAAATACAAGATGAATAGGTAAGAAGGCAAGCTGGCATTCTGGATCAATAAGTGACCATTGCAAGCTATGCATCTTCCAAAGGAGACTATAAAGAAAGTTGGTTTGCTCTGTCCATTAACAATGATTAGGTAGTGTTAGTTTGTCTGAAGGCCGAGTCCAGCCTCTCGAGATTTCCTCTGCCCTGGCATGAGAAAATTGATTGATTTTCTCAACCAAAATGATGCAATGGAGCGGGTTTCCAAATACATCCAGTAACTGGAGAACTGCAGAGTTTGCATATTAGCGGTTGGATAGGGACAATTGGTAAAATGAAGGGTAAGGTAACTGTACTGGATAATCCTGTTTGTTCTTTTCCTCCCACACACAGCCATAGGAGGTAATGAATGCAAAGCTGGAGGCTGTAAGAGAAACTTGCCTTGTTAATGGCATGCTTATCAAAGTGATGTTGTAAACTGATATTACAACTTAATGTGAATAAATAATTAATTACATTAGCAGGTAGATGTGGTTTTGGGAGTGCTGAAGATGATTTTGTTTGTTTGTTTTTTAACAATTGTCCTGCCCTGTTACCACATTCATTGGTATTGCAAGAAATTGTGCGCAAGTAAATCCTAAAAATCCTGTGTGTGTGTGTGTGTGTGTGTGTGTGTGTGTGTATTTTTTATATATATATATATATATATATATATATATATATATATATATATATATATATTAGTACAGACCAAAAGTTTGGACACACCTTCTCATTCAAAGAGTTTTTTTTTTATTTTCATGACTATGAAAATTGTAGGTTCACACTGAAGGCATCAAAACTATGAATTAACACATGTGGAATTATACAGAACAAAAAAGTGTGAAACTGAAAATATATTTCATATTCTAGGTTCTTCAAAGTAGCCACCTTTTGCTTTGATTACTGCTTGGCAAACTCTTGGCATTCTCTTGATGAGCTTCAAGAGGTAGTCACCTGGCGCAGCACCCCATCACTCTCCTTCTTGGTCAAATAGCCCTTACACAGCCTGGAGGTGTGTTTGGGGTCATTGTCCTGTTGAAAAATAAATGATGGTCCAACTAAACGCAAACCGGATGGAATAGCATGCCACTGCAAGATGCTGTGGTAGCCATGCTGGTTCAGTATGCCTTCAATTTTGATTAAATCCCCAACAGTGTCACCAGCAAAGCACCCCCCACACCATCACACCTCCTCCTCCATGCTTCAGGGTGGGAACCAGGCATGTAGAGTCCATCCGTTCACCTTTTCTGCGTTGCACAAAGACACGGGGGTTGGAACCAAAGATCTCAAGTTTGGACTCATCAGACCAAAGCACAGATTTCCACTGGTCTAATGTCCATCCCTTGTGTTCTTTAGCCCAAACACTGCTTGTTGCCTTTTTTATTAGCAGTGGTTTCCTAGCAGATATTCTACCATGAAGGCCTGATTCACACAGTCTCCTCTTACCAGTTCTAGAGATGTGTCTGCTGCAAAAGGTGGCTACTTTGAAGGACCTAGAATATGAAATATATTTTCAGTTGTTTCACACTTTTTTTGTTATGTATAATTCCACATGTGTTCATTCATAGTCATGAAAATAAAGAAATCTCTTTGAATGAGAAGGTGTGTCCAAACTTTTGGTCTGTACTGTAGATACACACACACACACACACACACACACACACACACACACACACACACACACACACACACGTATATATCATACACACACGTATATATCATACACACACACACACACACACACACACACACACACACACATTTTAATAGTGTTTTTCTATTAAATGTAACTCTTTTATTATAACACAGTAACAGAATCTTATCATATGACTGGAAGAATGTGTGAGTGAAATGTAGTATCAATGACTTGGCAGACGTTACTAGAAACATTATCCAACAGAACAGCTGTTTCTGACCCAAAACAAGTAATTTAAGGGGGGAAAAAAAGAACCTTGACGCAACTAAACAAGTTTAACTAGTTGCCGAAGGGCAGCACAGTGGCTAAGTGGTTAGCACTTCTGCCTAGCAGCACTAGGGTCATCTGTTCAAATTCCAACCACGGCACTACCTGTCTGGAGTTTGTATGTTCTCCCTGTGTCTGCATGGGTTTCCTCAGGGGCAGTGGCGGTGCGTCCATAAAAGCCGCCTCCCCTTCTGCTCTCTCACTTAGATTCATTGTAAGGGAGGCAGTTACAATACATTCAATACCAGAGGGTTAGGTGGGTCCTGCTCATTGAGCTTGCGATGTAAATAGATATTTTAAGTGTGTGTGTGTTTTGTGTTTCATTTTCATTTGCTGTAGAAAAATAAAAACAAAAATGTAATGTTTTTTTAGTGTGTCCCATTTACTGCTTCAAAAATTAGTCTTGTTTGGTCATAATGGACCAGCACAAACTCTTGTATAAAGCCTAAAGTAGAATGCCAGCTAAAAAACAAAGGGGTAGATTCACGTAGGTGGGCGTAAAGTTTCCTATTTACGTTACGCCTCCACAACTTTTACAGGCAAGTGCCGTATTCTCAAAAGAAAGTTGCGGCGGCGTAGCGTAAATAGGCCCGACGTAAGCCCGCCTAATTCAAATTGTGAAGAGGTGGGCGGGAAAAGCCTAACGTAAACGGCGTAACTGTACTGCGTCGGCCGGGCGTATGTTCGTGAATTCGTATCTAGCTGATTTACATATTCTAGGCGTAAATCAGCGTACACGCCCCTAGCGGCCAGCGTAAATATGCAGTTAAGATCCGACGGTGTAAGAGACTTACGCCAGTCTGATCTAATAGAAATCTATGCGTAACTGATTCTATGAATCGGGCGCATAGATACGACCGGTCAGACTCAGAGATACACCGTCGTATCTCCTTTGTGAATCTACCCCAAATAGTTTATCTTTTATTAGACTAACAAATCCAACTTTAGCTCCAATATTCAGCTTGAATCCAAAGATTTCCCCCACAGAACTTTCTCAGACACTCTTTCTCCTCCTATGGGCATGCTCCTAGTCAGCACATGAACTGACTGGCTACCTACACTGCTTCTTCCTCTCACACTCCAGTACTGATGTACAGAGGCTGATACCAGGTCAAATGAATGTTCTTGCACCACTTGCATTTAATAAATACATTTTGTGGCATCTTTGCTACTGTCATCACTCCCTAATTCTCATTTTCAATAGAGGGGTGGGAAGCTATTTGTCGGTAAAGCAGACAGTTGTTTTATACTCAAGCAATGAGCACTGATTGATCAATGTATTCTTTATTAATTTGGTCTTTATTGTAATTCTGACTTTACTTTTCTTTCCAGTATGGCATTGTCCTAGATGCAGGCTCCTCCCACAGTGCTCTCTTCATCTACAAGTGGCCAGCTGATAAAGAGAATGACACCGGTATTGTCAGTCAGCACAGCATGTGTGATGTGAGTGGTAAGTAGAAGTCATAGTCTCAAGACTTTAAAGTGATTTGTAAAGTGCTCCTTTTTTTTTTTTTTTAAACAAAGTCATACTTGACTGCTCTGTGCAGTTGGTTTTGCACAGAGCAGTACAGATCCTTCTCTTCTCAGGTGCCTTGCGGGAGCTCCTGGCTCCTCCTTCCTGCTGGGTGCCCCCATAGCAAGCAGCTTGCAATGGGGGCACCTGAGCAGGCGCACTCCTGATCAGCAACTCTGTGTGTCTATTCGCACACGGAGCTGCGGCGCTGCCTCTGCCCCTCCGTCTCCTGATTGGCTCCTGTTGCTGCCAAAAAACAATCAGGAGTGCGAGTCCCAGGAGAGGCAAGGCTGTCATGGACATCGCTGGATCAAGAGGGGGTTCAGGTAAGCATTAGGGGGGTGGCTGAGGGAATACATGAAGCTAAAAACCTTGTGCCTTTACAACCACTTTAAGAAGGTGGGGGAAAATGTCTGTACAGTATAATAAAGAAAGAATATGTATATACTGAAGGGGGGGTTAGCCTATGTAAAGGTAATCCAATGAGGGAGTTGCAGTAGTCAAGGCAAGGGATAACCAGGGAGTGGACTAGGTGCTTGGTGGTGTCATTGGTTAGGACAGGCTTTGGATGTTGCTTTGATGTGGATAGTTCAGAGTCCAGGATTACACCTAGTACCTTGGCATGTGGGGACGGGGTTTTTCAGTGCAGCTCAAACACAAAGCCAGCAGCGTGGGTTCCAATTTAGTGTAAAAGCAACTGATTGATTTATTAACAAAAATGAATGGCACACTTACAGTTAAAATCTGGTAGATCGGCATGGTAAGCGAGGGCACCAGGACAGACGCATCAAAAGGCTAAAGTAAGTTGACGTAGCAGCAGCTCCAGATCTAATAGCGGGCATACAGGAATCCTTGCTATGACTGGTCAAAAGAACTGCCAAGGGACAGTGTCCTACAGTAGCGACTGAGGGCTGACAGAGCAAGATCCCTGTATGCCGGCTAATAGATCAGGAGCTGCTGCTACGTCAACTTAGCCTTTTGATGTGTTTGTCCTGGTGCCCTCTGCTTCCTATGCCGATCTACCAGATTTAACTGTAAGTGTGTCATTCATTTTTGTTAATAAACCAGTTGCTTTTATTGTAACTTGGATCCCGCGCTCCTGTCTTTCTGTTCTTTTGACCTGTGGAGACTCCGTTGTGGGCTAAGGGGTAAAGAGATTTGGGTGTCATTGAAAGCCATGAGGGGCTATTGGCTGGCCCAGTGAGGAGGTATATATCGAATGGGAGAGGTCCAAGAACAGAACCTGGGGGGGGGGGGGAAGCAAAATTGTAAGTGAAGCTAAAGGGTGCAGTGAGATGGGTAGTATGAGAACCAGCAAAGCATACAGTCACGAAGACCAAAGGCGTAGAGTTTTTTTTGAGGAAGGGGGGTGGCCCATTGTGTCAAAGGCAGCAGAGCGGTCCAGGAGTAGGAGTACAGAATATTATCCATTGGTTTTAGCCGTCAGTAGATCGTTTTGGGAGAACCGTTTCTGTGGAGTGCTGAGGGCAAAATCCAGACTGAATCGGATCGAGAAAATTATTCTCTGTGAGGTAATCGCTCAGTCTGTTGTAGACTAATGGGTAGATTCAGGTAGGGGCGCGATAATTTGCGGCGGCGTAGCCTAGCGTGTTTACACTACGCCGCCTTAAGTAAGAGAGGCAAGTACATGATTCTCAAGGCACTTACCTCCTTACTTAGGGCGGCGTAGTGTAAACGCGGCGGGCGTAAGGGCGCCTAATTCAAATGGGTTGGAGGGGGGCGTGTTGTATGCTAATGAGGCTTGACCTGACGTTTTTCGTTACTGCGCATGTGCCGGGCGCCTACATTTCCCAGTGCGAATTGCGGCTAAGTACGCCGTACGGGCCTATTGATTTAGACGTGGACGTAAACTACGTAAATCCCGATTCGCGGACGACTTGCGCAAACGACGTAAAAAATTCGAACCTCGTGGCGGGAACGGCGGCCATACTTTAACATTGTTATTCCACCTCATAGGTGGAATAACTTTCGGTTGCCTAAGGCCTTACGGAAACGGCGTAAAGCGACTGCGGCGGCCGGGCGTACGTTCGTGAATCGACGTAGAAACTCATTTACATATTCTATGCCGGCCGCAATGGAAGCGCCACCTAGCGGCCATCCGAAAAATTGCAATCTAAGATAGGACGGCGCAAGCCGTCGTATCTTCGATCGGTTTAAGCGTATCTCTGTTTGAGCATACGCTTAAACTTAGGTCGGCGTAGATTCTGAGTTAGGTCGGCTTATCTACTGATAAGCCGTCCTAACTCTTTGTGAATCTACCTATAGATGTTCAAGGAGTTCGGAGGAAAAGGGGAGCTAGGAGATGGACCCCACCAATCTTAACAAGTTATGCCCCAAGGAAGGCTTAATTACAAGAACCCTTTCACACTGGGGCATTTTTCAGGTTTTGAAGCGTTGAATTCACTGCACCTAAAGTGCCCCTTCCCATTAAGGCGCTTTTTTTAAACACCAAAGCGCCTGAAAAATGCCCCAGTGCGAAAGGGGTCTTAGCGGAGCTTTACCAGTGTTTTTCGGGCGTTGGCAGTGTGAAAGGGCTCTGAAAGCACTCAGGCTTTCACATTGGGATTGCAGATGAGGCTTCTTTCAGGCCCTTTTTTTAACGCCAAAGTGCCTGAAAAACGCCCCAGTGTGAAAGGGGTCTAAGGGTGACTAGTGCATGTTTTGGAGAGTTGGGGGGGGGGGGGTGATGCCAGAAGAGAGGGTGTGATTGAAGATGTGAGTTAGAGAGTGTAGGATAGAGCCAGAGGATGAATTCAAATACTCTGTGTGGCCACACCTCCTATCAAATGTGAGGGAGGGGACAGGCGTAACATGTCAGCATGGCTTCTACTGGCTCTCTGGTGAGACAAGCAAATTAGCAATTTCATATAGCATTGCCTGTTGCAGAAATTTGAGATTTTTTTTATATATACAGATATATACTGTATGCAGGCAGCCTTGACATTAGAAACCTGGATCATTTTTCAAGTTGGAAGTTTCAACAGTAAGTTTTCGTTTTTATGTGCTCTGTTGCAGCTGGCCTTTGGAAATATCTTATCTCTGCTTTGTGTCGGCGGATGAGTTATGAGCACATAGCTGCATATACCAGATCACATGCTTTTATAAACATGCTTCGGAGGCTAAAAGCAAATTCTTTCTTTCTTTCTTTCTTTCTTTCTTTCTTTCTTTCTTTCTTTCTTTCTTTCTTTCTTTCTTTCTTTCTTTCTTTCTTTCTTTCTTTCTTTCTTTCTTTCTTTCTTTCTTTCTTTCTTTCTTTCTTTCTTTCTTTCTTTCTTTCTTTCTTTCTTTTTCTTTCTTCTTTTCTTTCTTTCTTTCTTTCTTTCTTTCTTTCTTTCTTTCTTTCTTTCTTTCTTTCTTTCTTTCTTTCTTTCTTTCTTTCTTTCTTTCTTTCTTTCTTTCTTTCTTTCTTTCTTTCTTTCTTTCTTTCTTTCTTTTTCTTTCTTTCTTTTTCTTTCTTTCTTTCTTTCTTTTTTTTTTTTTTTTTTTTTCTTTTCTTTTCTTTCTTATCAAATGTATGTTTCCCATTTTTATATTTTTCCAGATTCTGGCGAAATAGGAGGGTGTCGTGTAGTGCTCTAGGAATGTGCCCCATATAAAGTGCCTATTAACCTATAGTATGTAATATGTGTTGTCTTTGCAGGCCCCGGGATATCCAGCTACTGGATGACTCCCCCAGATGCAGGAAAGAGCTTGGAAAAATGTCTAAACCAGGCAGTAAAAGATGTCCCAGCTAGCAGACATGCGATTACCCCCCTGTACCTGGGGGCCACTGCTGGCATGAGACTTTTGAAGTATGTATGAGCTGATGGCCAACTGTGTGCATGACAGGTTTTCTGTGTGTACAGTTGAAACCCCCTTTCCTAACATATGTAAATCCAGAAGTAGCTACAGGGGAAAAAAATACTGGTACTGGAGGCTTGTTAACTAAAAATATAGTAACCCATAGCAACCAGCCAGTTTTCTGCTTCTGATAGCCGGACAGAGTGAGATTGGGCCAAATCTTCAAAAGAGATACGAAGGCGGAACTGCTGTTCAGCCTGCTTATCTCTGTGCCTAACTTTGGAAACGATCCTCAAAAGGATTTTTCCAAAGTTAGGCAGAAGATCTGACATCTGTAAGACACTTGCACTGTCAGATCTTAGGATGCAGTACCGCATCCGCCGCTGGGGGCATTTCTCATTGAAATGCCGCTTTGCATATGCAAATGAGGACTTAAGCAGATCCACAAAGCTTTTAAGCATTGTGGTTTCTGCGTAAGTTTCCGATTTGCTTGCACAAAATTAGGGCTGGTTTTACAATGTGGAAAGTTAGTCCACCATGTAAAACCAGACCTTTTTTTCGATCGCCGCGTGTTTTTTTTTTAAATTAGAATTTTTTTTCCCGGCGCGTATTTTTTTTTTTTTTTAACCCGTCGCAACTTTATTGTCCCGTCGCAATCCACAAAGCCCGGCGTAAATTACGTTCGTGCGCTGCACGTCGGGAAAATTACGTCACACGCATGCGCAGTACGGCCGGCGCGGGAGCGCGCCTCATTTAAATTGTAATCGCCCCCTCGAGAAGACGACCGCCTTGCGACGGAGGCACTTAAGTTACACAGCGTGTAATTTCTAGGTAAGTGCTTTGAAGATCGGGCACTTAGGTAGAAATTAACGCCTGTGTAACTTAACTGCTGAAAGTTAAGTTAGGCGGCGTTTTTGAGAATTTGGCCCATTATTTCTGATTGTCTGGCTGCTCCTAGGAAATTCTTGACCCTGTGGGGTTGATTTACTAAAACTGGAGAGTGCAAAATCTGGTGCAGCTGTGCGTAGGAGCCGAATGGTTTCCAAACTTCTTTGCTCTCTCCAGTTTGGGTAAATCTCCTAATTGTAAGACTCCACAGACTTAAAGGAAACCTGTACTGAGGGAACTATATATGCTACAAAATTGAGTCGTTTAGAGCCATATACATGTCTTCAAAATGTATATTCGATAGTCGTTTCAACATATAGGGTTGAACTGTAATTTCATTGATCAATTCAGTATGGCACACTAGGAACATTGTGAAATGCGGTAAATAAAATGAGCTAGCTAAGTTAACTGCTAGAATAACTTTCTAATGTTTTTGAAGTGAAGTTCTAGAGAGCTTTTACTACCAAGCAAAAATCTGGCTCTAGGCTTATCTATTTAAATGTTATGTTTATTGTTGGGAAACGTCTGCTTTGGAGACCACCCAAGATCCTGATCCAAGTGCTGTCATCCTACCAAACAATACACCACCCCTCATATATTTATGTATTTTTTGGGCCAAACGTAACCCTGTACAGTTTAAAAGTTCATTCTCCAAGGGGGTTGCCTGCCACTCTTCTGCCAGCGTAGGCAATAGTTTATGGAAAAATTCCAGGTTGTAGGTTGGATGAGTACCTTCTCCTTTCATGGGCTGGGAGCAAGTGGCATGATGTTATGTTAAAGTCTGCAACATCGTTGCTTTATAGAGAAACTACTGGCAAACTTCTAGGACAGTGATGGTGAACCTTGGCACCCCAGATGTTTTGGAAGTACATTTCCCTTGATGCTCAACTACACTGCAGAATGCATGAGCATCATGGGAAATGTAGTTCCAAAACATCTGGGGTGCCAAGGTTCACTATCACTGTTCTAGGAGATATATTAATCAAGTCTATACAGAGCTATTTGTCTGTCTATACAAATCTAGATGCAGGCAAAAATATATTTTATATATGTGTATGTGTGTGTGTGTGTGTGTGTGTGTGTGTGTGTGTGTGTGTGTGTGTGTATGTATGTGTGTGTGTATATATATATATATATATATATATATATATATATATATTAGTACAGACCAAAAGTTTGGACACACCTCATTTAAAGAGTTTTCATTAATATGAAAATTGTAGATTCACACTGAAGGCATCAAAACTTTATATAAAAATAAATAAAATCTATTTCATATTCTAGGTTCTTCAAAGTAGCCACCTTTTGCTTTGATTACTGCTTGGCACACTCTTTGTATTCTCTTGATGAGCTTCAAGAGGTAGTCACCTGGCGCAGCACCCCATCCGTTCACCTTTTCTGCGTCGCACAAAGACACGGGGGTTGGAACCGAAGATTTCAAGTTTGGACTCATCAGACCAAAGCACAGATTTCCACTGGTCTAATGTCCATTCCTTGTGTTCTTTAGCCCAAACAAGTCTCTTCTGCTTGTTGCCTTTCTTTAGCAGTGGTTTCCTAGCAGATATTCTACCATGAAGGCCTGATTCACACAGTCTCCTCTTACCAGTTCTAGAGATGTGTCTGCTGCAAAAGGTGGCTACTTTGAAGAACCTAGAATATGAAATATATTTTCAGTTGTTTCACACTTTTTTGTTATGTATAATTCCACATGTGTTCATTCATAGTTTTGATGCCTTCAGTGTGAATCTACAATTTTCATAGTCATGAAAATAAAGAAAACTCTTTGAGTAGGTGTCCAAACTTTTGGTCTGGTATGTATGTATATATATATATATGTATATATCTGCTATGTATATATCTGCTATATATATATATATATATATATATATATATATATATATATATATATATATATAGCACTTAACCCCCGGACCATGTTGCTGGTCAAAGACCAGGCCACTTTTTGCGATTCGGCACTGCGTCGCTTTAACTGACAATTGCGCAGTCATGCGACGTGGCTCCCAAACAAAATTGGCGTCCTTTTTTCCCCCCACAAATAGACCTTTCTTTTGGTGGTATTTGATCACCTCTGCGGTTTTTCGTTTTTGCGCTATAAACAAAAATAGAGCGACAATTTTGAAAAAAATGAATATTTTTTGCTATAATAAATATCCCCCAAAAATATCTGAAAAAAAACAAAACAATTTTTTTCCTCCAGTTTAGACCGATACGTATTCGTCTACATATTTTTTGTAAAAAAAATCGCAATAAGCGTTTATTGATTGGTTTGCGCAAAAGTTATAGCGTTTACAAAATAGGGGATAGTTTTATGGCATTTTTCTTAATATTTTTTTTACTAGTAATGGCGGCGATCAGCGATTTATTTATTTTATTTATTTATTTATTTTGGTACTGCGACATTATGGCGGACACTTTTGACACATTTTTGGGACCATTGGCATTTTTATAGTGATCAGTGCTATAAAAATGCATTGATTACTATAAAAATGGCGGTGAAGGGACTAACACTAGGGGGCGAGGAAGGGGTTAATCATGTTCTCTGGGTGTGTTGTAATTGAAAGGGGGGGGGGGGTAGACTGACATGGGGAAATGACAAATCGCTGTTCATACATTGTATGAACATACGATCTGTCATTTCCCCCCCTGACAGGACCGGGAGCTGTGTGTTTACACACACAGCTCCCGGTTCTCGCTCTGTAACAAGCGATCGCGGGTCCCCGGGCACGCGCGTCGGTGTCAGGGGTGAGCGGGGGGCGCGTGCCCCTATTGGCTCCTGGGAGAGGTGACGTATAGCTACAAGCTCTCGCCCAGCAGAGCCGACCTGCCGCCGTATAACTGCGGCGGCTGGTCGGCAAGCCGTTAAAGTGGTTGTAAACCCACTTTTTTGACTTTTGCCTACAGGTAAGCCTATAATAAGGCTTACCTGTAGGTATAAAGAATATCTCCTAAACCTGTACGGTTTAGGAGATATTCCCCTCGCAATGCGCCGCTGATTGCAGCGGCGCATGCGCAGGGGGGATCCTCGGCTGAAGGACCGGCCCCGCCGACCCATGCCAGAAAGGAAATCACATGCGCAGGAGTGACGTCATCGCCGCTCCAGCCAATCACAGCGCTGGAAGACACGCTCAGCGTGGACCAGGTAAGTTCCCTACCTCGTTCCGAGGTAAGTATTTCATAATGAGCTAATATGCGGTGCATACTAGCTCATTATGGCTTTTTCCTTGCAGGTGTAAAAAAAATAAAAAAAATTAATATGCGGGTTTACAACCGCTTTAATGTATCCAGCACTTACATAGACATGGTAAAGTTCGGGAGACTGGTGTAGTCCTGGCTGACGGTTAATCCAGAGCCGAGAGAAATGCATTCAGGGCAGAACCATCTAATCCAGACTTCTGTAGCCGCTCAGAGCCGGGGAGAGCCGACTATGTCCGTGGTGTTGGATGGCAGCTAGGCTGGAGTCTCGTGTGCTGGCGTGTGACGTCAGCTGGACGGAAACAGAGGGGAACCACAACGCCTTTCAGAGCATGCGCAAGCCGGGGAACGGACATGCGCGCTCCTTTCTCAAGTGTGGGATCCCCTTTTAGGATTTGTAGGCCCCAGCCAGCATAGCTGGGCCTATTCAACAGTGAAACAACTCCGGGGCAACGTGGCCCTGAAGTCCGGTACGCACACCTCGCGCCAGGAAGGACCCCCGAACAATGGCGTCTGCCCCTTAAGTACCCCTCCATGGCATGCACAGTGGGGTCACCACTCCAACAGGAACCGCTGCTGAGAAAGGACACCCAATACACCATGGTACACCTGCGTTCCAACATAAAGCCAGGATGGCAACACCACCTGCAGGCAACAAGGGGAAACTACCAAGTAGTACCACAGCCAGGACAGAGGCAAATTTGAATTAATTGTAAAGGTCTGGGTCCAAGTACTGATCCACACATCCCTTTGATTTTAAATGGCGCCCCCCCTAGATTTGGGGTGGGAGATATATATTATATATATATATATATATATATATATATATATATATATATATATATATATATATATATATATATATATATATATATATATATATATATATATATATATATATATATATATATATATATATATATATATATATATATATATAATAAAAAACCCTGTAAAAGTGCTCTCGTGTTCACTTCTTGAATACATTTTTAGATTTGTATACACAAACCAATAGCGCTGTATAGCATTGATGCTATAAGCACATAAGTGCTTATGTTGCATTTTGGATACAGCAGCTTTGGTGTTTATTTTATAGATCCAAGCGCTGGTGGATAGTATTAGAATAAACTCCTAATGGAGATTAAGATGAAAAATGTCTTCCATTTTTAGTAAAAGACAGTACAATGGGGTATGTCAGTTGTGCACATGGTCAAAACTCAACGTGTGGGAATTGTTTGGCGCTTCCATAGCTGTTTCAACTCGCTGGCCAGTATAAATGGCAAGGAACAAAAAGGGGACAAACTCCTAGTCCATTATCTCCAGCACTTTATTAAAAGTTACACAATATACTCGCAAACCAAAAGGAATGTTGGCATGACAGAGTCCAGAAGTCAGCCATTGAACCTCATGGACTAATACGGATGACTAAATCGGCTGATGTGTTTTGGGGGACAGGCCTGCTTTCTCAGAGCAATGGGTTGCTGGTCAACTAGTATTTTCACAATGGGGTCAGCAATGGCGGCTCTATTTCTTTATCAATAGGTTTACTTGAAATCATAAAAGTGCATCCTGGGTTTCAAAGTTTTATGCCCCCTACACATGATCGGAAATTCCGACAGCAAAAGTCCGATGTGAGCTTTTGAGTGGAAATTCCGACCGTGTGTATGCTCCATGGGACTTTTGCTGGTGGAATTTCCGCCAGCAAAAGATTGAGAGCTGGTTCTCAGATTTTTCCAACAGAAGAAAATAAACGGGAAAATCCGATCGTCTGTAGCAATTTCGACACGCAAAATTCAGACACGTGCTCGGAAGCATTAAACTTAATTTTCTCGGCTCGTCGTAGTGTTGTACATCACCGAGTTCTTAACGGTCGAAAGTTTAGAGAACTTTTGTGTGACCGTGTGTATGCAAGCCAAGCATGAGTGGAATTCCGTCAGAAAAACCATCCAAGATTTTTCTGACGGAAAAGCCGATTGTGTGTACGCAGCATTAGAATGTTTTGCATGACGGCACTTTTATTGTGATCACAGGTTCTCTACAATTATCTTTGTTGAAAAGAAAGCCCACCTGTTGTGTGACTCTAATTAAGATTTCCTCCTTTTTTTTTTTTTTTTTAGGCCTGATATGCAATCTTAATTTAGTAAAACAAAATCCGAGAACTTATATACTTTTTTTTTATTATTAAATGATATCTAGGTAAGGAGATATACTGTGCTACATATTGAAACTTTTGACATTTACGTTATGTGAAATTGAAGAGATGAAAACCCAGATCTCCAAACTGGAGACTGGAGTAGAGAGATGTAAATGTGTCATAATACACAAAACTAAGGTAATGTTAAAAATGCAATATAACTATTAATACATGGAATGCTTTTCATATAAAAACTACATCCATATCTACATAATGGATACATGAAACAGATATAGTGCCTTGTGGACCTTCACGGTTTTTCACATTGTTCTAAAGTTTTTTTTCAGGATTCACATGCTCTCACAATCAAAGCGATGGACATAATCTCTAAACTTTTATTACTGAACATCCAGCCTGTGCGTCCAAGGTTTATCAAGTTATATATTGTGACAGACTCACCTGGGACAGAGGCTTTTGGAGGGAACTGAAGGCTAGCCCCTTGCCTACCGACTATGTGCCCTGGCATTAGAGGAAGCTACAAGCATTTAGGAAGATGTCCTGTTATGCAATGCAAAAGGGACATTATTACATTTAACAGTCAAGAAGGCCATAATGGTCTCTAACCAGCTTGGGACTCAATGGACAGCCCTGGGTCTTCTGTTGCCTACTAGTCTGAGAAGGGGGAGATCAGTTTTTTTTTTTTTTATGTGTTTATTGTACTAACTCGCCTATTTTTGTCTGCTAGCAAACTATTATGTGATGTGTGACCTTGGGGTCGCGAAGTCTGATCTGGAGTGGGATATCTGATTTACATTGTCTCAGTGGCTAGTTGTTTAACTAAATGTTTATAGTTTGTTAGCTATTTCTTAGTTATGTTATATTCTTGCCTACAATTTGTATTGTTGGGTTATTATGATCATGAGGGGATGTCTTCCTGTAGGGTATACAGTATGTGTCCAGGGGCGGACTGACAACTCATGGGGCCCCCGGGCAATAGAAGACTATGGGGCCCCTGGGCTTACAGATGGCCACCACGCCAGGAGGCAGTGCAGAGGCGGGGCAGCTAAAATCTTGGGATTTTCACATCCGAAGCATGTTGGTTTCAAACATATCAGGGACAGATGTAAAAAAAAACATAGATTTTTTACATACTGTGCCTGGTTTTACTGAGCCTGGCAACCCTGATGGGGCCCCCTAGTGACATGGGGCCCTCGGCAGTGCCCGAGTGACTCAATGGTCAGTCCGCCCCTGTATGTGTCTGAGTTTCGATAAACAGTCAATTGGGCTGTGTACGATCTTTGGGGTTAAAAGGGCTGGTATTGGCTTTTAGTCTGCTCGGAATGGTTTGGAGGGCAGGAGGTGCTGGTTGGTGGACAGAAGCACCTAGTCAGGGTGCCCAAGTGGTTCTGACACATATATCAATGCATAGTAGTAGGTATCAAGAAAACCTGGGGAATGCCCAGGGAAAAACCAAGCCTACTTACTGACCAGTTCGCAGAACAATCAATTAACCTGTCTAACAGTATGCGTTAAAAACAGGGGTTTTGTCCGCACGCATTTGCAAATGCATGCGTGAGCCACAGAGCCGCGCCATGGCACCCTGTAATCTGTGGTCCTAACACTAAACAATGAGTGTCCCCACAATGGAGGCACATGCATTCTGATGGATAGATTAAGTAGGTATCTCAAATGTTGGCCAGGATGGGGAAACTTTTTTTTTTTTTTCAATATCCAAGGTTGAAAGATGCTCCCATATGGTCAGGGATGAACAGAGCTGTTTCCAAGTGGCGGAACAAAAAAGTGTAGGGGGAACCTACAGCAAGTTACTAAAGTCTGATATACTAGGATGTGCAATTCCATTTTTTTCTACAGGGGGGAAAATAACTGCCATGCACTGCCCACCAAACACCCAAAATAATGGTGGATCAAATTGTTTTAAAATCTATTGATGTACAACTTGATAAACCTTGGATGCACTGGCTGGATGTTCAGTTTGGAGATCTGGGGCTTCATCTCTTCAATCTATGATAATGGAAAACCACAGAAACTGTAAAAGTATAGTGACCCAGCTGATACAAATTACTGACTTCTTTTTGCCCACAGCTTGACTGATGCCAAGGCCTCTGATGAAGTTCTGCAGGCTGTCAGTACCACACTGAAGTCCTACCCTTTTGATTTTCGAGGGGCAAAGATCTTGTCTGGCCAGGATGAAGGTGTGTTTGGCTGGGTGACCGCCAACTATCTCCTTGAAAACTTCATCAAGGTAAAAAGATTTTGACATTTAAAGGCCTCTCTGCCCATAATATTTCAAAACTGGGTGGAATACTGTAGACTAATGCACTGTACACACGATAGGTTAGTCTGATGAAAACGGTCTGATGGACCGTTTTCATCAGACTAACCTATCGTGTGTGGGCCCCATATGTTTTTTATCCATCAGTCAAAAAAATAGGAACTTGTTTTAAAATTATCTGATGGATAAAAAAACCTATAGAAAAAAATGATCGTCTGTGGGTATGTCCATCGGTTAAAAATCCACGCATGCTCAGAATCAAGTCGACGCATGCTTGGAAGCATTGAACTTCATTTTTTTTCAGGACGTCGTTGTGTTTTACATCACCGCGTTCTGACACAATCGTTTTTTTAACTGATGGTGTGTAGGCACAACTGATCATTAGTCAGCTTCATCGGATATCTGATAGAAAAATCCATCAGACCGTTTTCATCAGACTAACCTATCGTGTGTACAGGGCATAAGTTGGCCAAGTCCGTGACAGCCAGATACCATGTGAGCTTTGCCTAGGCTTTAGGTCCTAGTAGGAAGCTCTGCAGCAGCAGATTTTTATTGGTACTAACACAAACTAATAATGGTTTTAATGTGTGCTTCATGTATGAATTTCAATGATTGTGTTACTCTAAGGGCTTATTGCCAGGTCTATTATGCTATTAGTGTGTAGTAGAGACAGTACTTTTTATTATGAGTAAGGTTTTGTGATGTGATTTGTTTTTTTAGACTAATCAGATTAATAGGGTGTCCATTGAAATCTGTTGGGTGTGTCTTGTGAAAAGCTCTTCTTTTGTGCGTTCTGCAGTCCATAGCCTCCAGCCCCAGTTGGCATCTTGATGTGGAAAAGGCTGGACCATCTCTATTCTATAGATCTATCATAGTTTGTGGTTGGACATGTAAAGAGTTTGGCATTCATGAAAGCATTTGTTTCTCAATGGGGCATGAATAGAGATGAGGCACCTGGACAAGTTCCCTGACTCTGTGCCAAGGTGTAAACAGATGGGAGCAGGAGAGCACAAGCAGGACGTGTTCAGTTTAAAACTCATGAGATCGCCTAACCTTGCATTGCCTTTTGTATAGGAAATTGGAACATATTCCATTGTAAAGGTTATTTGGCTTCTGATATGCTTGCACTAGCATATTTTCATGATCATATTTGTCAGTAACTTTTTCTGTATGTGTGTGTGTGTGTGTGTGTGTGTGTGTGTGTGTGCGCAGCAGTCTCGCTGAATGACTGGTTAGTAAAATAATTTGCAGGAT
Source organism: Rana temporaria (assembly GCF_905171775.1). Taxonomy (NCBI): domain Eukaryota; kingdom Metazoa; phylum Chordata; class Amphibia; order Anura; family Ranidae; genus Rana; species Rana temporaria. The sequence goes on from NC_053497.1 coordinate 127,673,245, forward strand.
AAATTGCTTATACATTTTTAGTGGATGCCTACTGACCTAGCACAGACCATACACTAACATCAAGCTAAGACAAGCAAAAAATACCATCACTGCTATAAGTAAAAAAAATATGGCTGCCAGCATTTGTATGTTTCTTTATAAAAAAATGTTTTATATATATATATATATATATATATATATATATATATATATATATATATATATATATATATATATATATATTTTTTTTTTTTATTATTCTATTCATTCGTCCCATGGATATGAAGGCACAGGTCTAGGAATAGTCTAGGAAAAATGGGACTCTGAGATATATTTACTCTGTTGGATTTTTGTCATCTGTTGCAAGTATTGGACTTTGTTCTGTGTTGGAAGTCAAAATAAAGTGCTCTCTCTGGAAGAATTGGGTTGCTGCTGGAAAACTACTTAATACTTAAACATCAATTATCTAACCACTATACTATTTCACTACAGTTGGAATTGGTATTTAAGGTTTCCTAGTAAAATAAATTACATTTTCACTTTTTGTCTTCTGATAATTCACTCGTCTGTGTCGTATTTCTTCTGCAGTATAGCTGGATTGGGAAATGGTTCCAGCCTAGGAAGGGTACTCTGGGAGCTATGGATCTTGGCGGGGCTTCTACCCAAATTACGTTTGAGACTGCAGACCAGATTGACAGCCCAGAGAATGAGATGAACCTGCGGCTCTATGGACAGTCCTATCGTGTGTACACACACAGCTTTCTGTGCTATGGGAGAGACCAGGTGCTGAAGAGAGTCCTGTCCAAAGTAATAAAGGTATGCTGATTTTTTTTTTCCCAAGTGAAGAATCGGTCAATGCACTTTTTTTTTAAAGGGAAACTTGAGGGTAATTTTCTTGTGTTGTTTTAAATAATGTTTGATGTATGGTTTTTCTAAACTTCTACTTACAAATAAATGTGTACATGACAAAGTATTCCCAAAACACTATGGGGTACTCAAAGACCAAGCATGGCAGGTACGATGCCCCTCATATAAACCTCGGGCTGAATCCCTGCTCTGAATCGTTAAAACTTCAGTCTAATCTACAGTATATGTTATGAGGGAGAAGTCACTGCTCTGACCCTGTATAATTTATGATTTGCCTCTATATAAATTTTGAGTTATTGAGCTCTGTAAACAGTCTTTTTACATCAAAGGCATAAATGGAGATTATGGAAAACCTGCAAAAGGAGTGGCATGTGTTGTTGGACTTTGGATCACATCAGATAAGTTTTGCGCATTCGCATAGTCTATGGTAATGCAGGACTTTTTTTATGCAAGTCAAATGCAGGCCAGGCGGAGCTGATCAATGGCAGGTCAAATGCATCCCAATCTGATGCCATTGATGCAGGCCCGGTTAAACCACCTTCTAGCTCAAAAAGCAAATCCGAAATAATATGCCATATTTCATATTTGCCTGGATAAATGTTCTAGATTTAAAAGCCATAATAAACTTTAGAGGAGCATTTATGCAAAGCAATCCTTTCCTACTGTCCTTCAAGCTCACTTTTTCTGCATGAATTGGCCTAGGATTCATTTGTACAGTAAGGTATGGAATTCTTCAGCTCCAGAGCCTGGAGAGGATGCCATTACCTGGAGAAGGAACTGTTACTGCAACTGCACCAGAGCTAAAATTGTAATGGAGCTATGTTCCCGGAGCCTGAAATTCTGCAACTGATCTTTTCACTGCTATTAAATGTGAAAACATAGAGCACTACCAACCCTACTGTACAGTAGCGGCAATGGAGCTGTTGCAGTTTAGTCATTACAACAGTTCGAGTTATGAGAGGGGTAGTTGAAAGATTTAGCACAAAAATCTAATGGCATGAGTGTTCTCATCTAATGGCATGAGTGTTCTCACCTAATGGCATGAGTGTTCTAATCTAATGGCATGATATGTTGCCACCCTGTCACATGACGCTTGTGGAGACTTGAGTGGTTGGGCTGACACATTGCACAGGCATGATCAGCGGTTGTCACAATCAGGAAGCTGCTTCAGAGGAACCATGTGCCGCTGATGCTGAGGCAAGTGGGATGTAAATACAAAGTATACAAAAACAAGAACATGGTCATAAGACCTTTTAAATTGGGCTAAACATGATAGTATACATGAATACAAATGTATGCATAGAAGTAAAATACATATTAACAATTTGATGGACATTAATAAAATACCACCAATAAACAAGAAGGGGGCAATTAATGAGCCGATCCATAATAAGTAATCATAATAAACATAGTAAATTCATAAAAGTTGTTAATGTTCATATACATGTTTGGATATACATGATTTTGGTAGATTGAAATACATGAGTGCAAAATTCATAACGGTCCACAAATTTCTTGGCATCTTTTAACTGTACACGTTTCGTGGATTAGTTTCCACTTCCTCAAGAGTAGATGCAAATATGTATATAAAAGGTGATCAAAAAAAATACCCAAGTAGTATCATATATAGAAAAATAATAACCGCTCCCAAATATAGGGGGGGGGGGGGTGATGGGGCAAAAAATAGCTGCACATACTGTAAGTTGACACAAAGTAGATGAAAAGTGATGGAGGTGATGGGCAGCTTTATGCACACTGGATGTTTTTGAAGTTGCTCTTAGGGGTGTCTGGCATTTTTTTTATTTCTGCCTCTGCCCTTGCATGTTATCCTATTTGTCCATGCACACACAGGTGCTTTGAGGCAGAAATAAAAAACTGCTGTCAAGTGCAGCAGCATTTTTTATTTATTTTTTTATTCATTTTAGTAAAAGTTTACAATAAAACCCAATAAAAACAAGCAAGGAAAAGCAAGGCAACATTCATAAAATAAGAAGAAAAAAACACAATGGGGGGGGGGGGGGGGGATAACATTTGATCTCAAACACAACATAGATACTCTTGCAAACAATCTTAGGACCTTATGACAACTATATATATATATATATATATATATATATATGGCCTCTTGCTTTGCAAAGTCCTGCGGCATGGAGCAGGTAAGTAAGGGGAAAACTTGCGGAACTTGGCTCTTAGCAAGTTTTTTCTGGGAGGTCACAGGGGACATGCCTAAAAGTTATGCATTACATCTGGCAAACCAGTCACATATCATGAAGATAGGATGGCTCTATATGTTGTTATTCCCCTTAAAAAAGTGACCTCCCTGGTAGTATTGGAAAAGCTGTGAGTGGGGCCTTTTGTGTACAAATGTATGTGTGTGTCAAGAGCTATGCTTACCTGCAAGCCTCCAGCGATGCTCTATCCAGTCCTCTTCCTCATGCCTGCAAGGCAGGCAAAACGCTGTCCTCCTCGTGTGTTTTCTGGCTGCGGTGCAGGAACAGAGAGGCCCTTCCTCATACACACCCCCCCCGTCGGCGGGCACGCGCGCGGCGCGCGTGCACGTGTTTATAGGCGCATTTGGCGCCGTTTTTGCTGGGGGGGAAGGGCGGGTCAGTGATTTAAGGAAGGGGCGGCCCTTCCTTAGATACCACAGTTCATTCAATACTATGGTTTGAGGGAGGAAGGACTGAGTGAAGCACGGGGCGCCGAGGACACACAGTGGCCGGAAAGAATACTACAGTCTTCAGAAGATTGTGGTTTAGCCTAGGAATAGGCTGTTTTTCTTTTCCATCTCATAGTCTTTAATTTGGCAATACTACTCAGGGGGATAGAATGTTTTTTCTTGCCTAGATTGAAAAAAAAAAAAAAAAAAAAAAAAAAAAAGGAAAAGAAGTTTTTTTCTTTTGAAAAAAAAAAAAAAAAAGTGTCATCTGGGGAAGAGGAAACATTTTTTATTCCCCAAACAGGTGTTTGGGCATTTAACTATTTATAAGTCCCAGGTACCAATAAGTAGCAGGTGTACCTCGGTATTGTACCATGGCATCAAAGAACAAATCAGAGGGTACAAAAGGTGGGGATTCCCCCACAGGTCTGAGGTCTCGAAAGCTATGCCGCTGCTTTCCCCACTGGAGCCGTTGGGCCATCGGGATCGGGGGCTGGAGCTGACGCAGTCAACCAATCCTAAGATGGTCACGGAGGAGGTATTACTTACCTCTTTAAATGAGATGCAGAAAAGCATGGGAAAAATAGCCGCAGCTATGCGGGAGTAAGCGGAATAGATCTCCGTCACCCGTGCGCGGACCCTCGAAGAGGAGGTCCTTTCCTCAGGGGAATTGGACGACCTCTTGGACAAGGACCAAGTAGGTTCAGGGATCGAAGATCCGGATACAGAGGAGTCTGGGGCAGTCTCCCTGAGGGAGAGCTGGTGGATTCAAGGATTGTCGGACTTGGTCCATAGGCATTCAACTTGCCAGTACCAGATCTCCAGGTATCGACGGTTTCAGCTTTGGGCTCACTGAGGGCGCCTCAAAGCAATGCTGTGTTTCCGATCCATCCTCTATTAGAGGGAATTTTGTTCCAAGATTGGAACAAGCCAGATAAGATCTTCTTACCACCTAAAAGGTTTTCTGTCCTATATCCTATGGAAGAAAAATTTTCCAAAAGGGCTACTCCTGCAGTGGACGCAGCCATCTCATGTGTTAACAAATCGTTAACATGCCCTGTAGAAAACATACAGGTTTTCAAGGATCCAGTGATAAGCGCTTGGAAGCACTACTTAAGAACTCCTTCACTACTGCAGGGGCAGTAGTACAGCCAGCTGTGGCTGCGATTGGGGTCGCTCAAGCATTATCGGATCAATTTAAGCAGATGCTTAAACTTATTCCGGCCCAGCAGGCAGAAAAATTTTCGGATGTCCCTAAGGCCATTTGTTTTACGGTAGACGCAATCAAGGATTCTATCCAGCAAGCGTCACGTTTATCGTTATCCCTTATCCATATGAGAAGACTCTTATGGTTAAAAAGCTGGGAGGCTGAGCCCCATGCAAGAAACTCCTGGTAGGGTTCCCCTTCCATGGAGGACGACTCTTCGGAGAAGACCTAGATAAATACATTCAGACCATTTCAAACGGCAAGAGTACTCTCTTGCCAACTAAGAAGAAGGTTCAGGGACCTGCGTTTAAACGACAGTATTCCCCTGGGCAGGGGCCCTCTAATACCAAGCAGTATCACGGCCTCCTGCAAAACAAACTTCGGCTTCAACAGCAGATCACAAGGACAGGCTGTTAGAGGCAAAGGCAGTGGTTTCGCAAACAGCAAAACCAGCCCCCAAGCCAACCTTATGAAGGGGCGCCCCCACCCACGAAGGTGGGGGGAAGGCTGCGACTCTTTTCGAGATTTGGGAAGCCAGCATTCCCGACGAGTGGGTACGGTCTTCCGTGGCCACAGGCTACAAATTAGATTCCTAAGGTTTCCTCCTCCTCATTTCCAGAGTCGAGGATTCCAAACGATCCGGAGAAAGGGAGCCGCATTAAGATCGGCTTAGATCATCTACTTTCCCAGGAAGTAATAGTAGAGGTACCAGTCCTGGAACAGGGACTGGGTTTCTACTCCAACCTATTCATCATCCCTCCAATGGAGATGTCAGGCCAATTTTGGACCTAAAGATGGTAAATGCATATCTAAAATCCGCTCATTTCGGATGGAATCCGTGCGGTCAGCAGCTGCCACACTCCAAAGGACGACTTCATGGCGTCCATAGACATAAAGGATGCCTACCTTCATGTTCCAATTTATCAGCCACATCAAAGATATCTACGCTTCATGGTGGCTTCGCGTCATTCCAATTCGTGGCGCTTCCCTTCGGGTTGGCTACGGCCCCCCGGGTGTTCACGAAGTCCTAGCTCCAATCCTAGCCAAGCTAAGGATCCAAGGGTCACGATCTAGCATACCTGGACGACCTCCTAGTCATAGACCACTCGTCTCCCGGCTTGGAGCGAGCAGTGGCCCTCACGGTCCAATACCTCGAGAGGTTCGGCTGGGTCCTAAACGAGAAAAGTCAGCTTCCAGCCCACAAGGCAGTTGGAATATCTCGGCATGAGATTAGACACAGAACAACAAGAGTGTTCCTACCTCTGAGGAAGGTAAGCCATCAAGGTTAATCCTACTGGTTCTAAGCAAGAAAGAACCGACTATTCGCCTATGTATGAGGTACTAGGCAAGATGGTGGCCACATTCGAGGCGGTACCATACGCCCAGAGCCACACTCGCATCCTACAGGCAGCCATCCTGTCAGCATGGAGCAGAAGGCCACAGGCCTTGGATATCCCGTTGCCGCTCTCATCAAGAGTCCGACAAAGTCTGTGTTGGTGGTTAGACCTCTCAGAACTACTGAAGGGGAAGTCTTTCAGCCCAGTGGCTTGGAAGATAGTGACCACAGACGCCAGCCTGACGGGCTGGGGAGCAATTTGGATGGTTGCACTCGCCAAGGTACTTGGGCAAAGCCAGAGAAGCAGTTACCCATCAACATCTTGGAGCTCAGAGCTGCTCGACTAGCCCTCAGGGCTTGGACGTCAAAATTGCAGGGGTTCCCGGTGAGAATTCAATCAGACAATGCCACGGCCGTGGCATACATAAATCACCAAGGGGGAACCAGGAGTCAAGCCGCTCAGAGAGAGTGTGCTTGATTCTCCTATGGGCAGAGGCTCATGTGCCCTGCATATCGGCAATATTCATTCCAGGAGTGGACAACTTTCAGGCGGACTTCTTAAGCCGCCAGACTCTATGGCCGGGGGAATGGTCTCTGCATCCACAGTCTTTCAAGCACTCTGCCAAAGTAGGAGTGCCGGACGTGGATATCATGGCATCGAGACTCAACAAGAACTAGACAGGTTCATATCCCGTCAAGGGATCCGATGGCCTGCGGAACCGATGCGTTGGTTTGCCCTTGGCATCAGTTCAAACTTCTTTATGCGTTTCCCCCGCTCCAGTTACTACCCCGCCTGCTGCGCAGGATCCGGGTGGAGCACATACCAGTCATCCTGGTAGCTCCAGCATGGCCCAGAAGGGCATGGTACTCACTAATCTTAAGGATGGTAGTGGGAGACCCTGGACTCTTCCTCTACGGCCAGACCTGCTATCGCAAGGTCCGATCCTCCACCCTGCCTTACGGCATCTAAATTTGACGGCCTGGAAGCTGAATCCCTGATTCTCAGGGGTAGAGGTCTGTCTCAGAAGTAATCTCTACCCTAATCAGAGCCAGGAAACCGGTCTCTAGGGTGATTTATTACAGGGTCTGGAAGGCCTATGTAGGCTGGTGTGAGTCCAAGCGATGGCTTTCCTCGCAAATTTACCATCGATAGAGTTTAAGTTTTCTCCAGCTAGGAGTGGATAAAGGATTGGCATTAAGCACAATCAAAGGACAGATTTCTGCTCTGTCAGTGTGGTTTCAGCGCTGGCCACCCACTCGCTGGTTAAGACCTTCCTTCAAGGGGTCTTACGTATTAGACCTCCAGTTAAATCCCCGCTTTGTCCGTGGGATTTAAATCTTGTTCTGTCAAGTTTACAGAAACAACCGTTTGAGCCGTTGGCTGATATTCCTTTGGTTCTACTGACAAGGAAGTTAGTATTTTTGGTTGCCATAGTTTCCGCAAGAAGAGTTTCGGAGCTGGCAGCCTTATCCTGTAAGGAACCATATCTTGTTTTCATAAGGACAGGTCGTTCTCCGCCCTCATCCTTCCTTCCTACCGAAGGTCATATCCAGTTTTCATTTGAACCAGGATTTGGTATTACCATCCTTCTTCCCTAAACCTACTTCCAGAAAGGAAGGGTTGCTGCATACCTTGGATATTGTCAGGGCCATGAAGGCCTATCTTAAAGCTACAAAGAAGATCCGAAAACAGATGTGCTGTTCATTCTACCGGATGGGCCCAAGAAGGGGCAGGCAGCTGCAAAGTCCACCATTTCTAGGTGGATTAAGCAATTAATCACTCAGGCCTACGGCTTGAAAGGGTTGCCTCCTCCAGTATCATTAAAGGCTCATTCTACTAGAGCCATGGGCGCCTCCTGGGCAGCACACCACCAGATCTCTATGGCTCAAGTTTGCAAGGCGGCAACCTGGTCTTCTGTCCACACGTTTACAAAATTCTACAAGTTGGACGTAAGAAGGAATACTGATACTGCCTTCGGGCAGGCAGTGCTGCAGGCTGCAGTTTGAGACCCTCGGATTCCGGGGGCTCCTCTTTTTTGAGTTAAATTTAAAATTTAAGATTATTTTTCTCAACTAAGTTGGATTTATTATGATTTGAGTATATCTCTAAATTAAATCCTTTTGTCTTGGAGATGTTCTCCCTCCCCTCATTGTAAGCATTGCTTTGGGACATCCCATATAGTAATGAATGCCGCTCTGTGTCCCGTGATGTACGATAAAGAAAAAGAGATTTTTAATACAGCTTACCTGTAAAATCTTTTTCTTGGAGTACATCACGGGACACAGAGCTCCCACCCCTCTTTTTTGAGGACCATTTTGGGAGGCATACTGCTTGCTACAAAACTGAGGTACTCCTCCTATGGGAGGGGGTTATATAGGGAGGGGCATTTCCTGTTTGAGATTGCCAGTGTCTACACCTATATATATATATATATATATATATATATATATATATATATATATATATATATATTAATATAAATTAATATATTATCCTAGTTATTCCCCAAAGAGGAGGTGAGCGGTATTCCCACATCTAAATGCGAATAATCCAACAGATCTTTCTCCCAAGTAGATCTAGGGCAGGGCAACCTGGGGGGGCCCAGCTGTTGTGGAACTAAATTTCCCATGAGGCATTGCAAGGCTGGCAGCTACAATTACTCCCAGAGGCATGATGGGACTTCAGCTGGAGGGCCCCAGGTTGCCTACCCCTGATCTAGGGATTACTAGGGCTCTCTGCTTAGTTCCCATGTCCCTGCCTCCCCAGCAGTGGCGTAGTGGCAGAAAGAATGTGCTAGGTACGTTTTGGTGCGTGAGCATTTTATTTTTATTTTATTTTTTCTCATTTCAATGGCCATAATAAATTAACGCACATGCGTAAACACACCTCAACGTGTTAAAGGCGTTAGACGTTTTATTCTACCAAAACACTGCTGGCAGGAGGAGAGAGCAAAAATGTCCAGTGTGCATGAGGTCTCAGATGCAAACATAGATAACATGGTATTTTTTAGAAAAAAATAGTAGTTGCTTGATGCAGCATGTTTTAGAAATCCATTTGGAGTTTAGATCTACTTTGCATAGAAAACCTTCTTCTGAAACGTGTTCCAATTTGAAGATTCTCTACGCTTCTTCTTGGCACAACTTATTTTTTAATTCTCCCTCTTTCAGTTCTGGTGTTAATGGTCACTAGGAATAATACCGAGGCTGCCTATAAATGGGTAATTTCTCCCTTTTTTTTTTTTTTTTTTTAAACCAGCGAGCCGATTGAAGGAAAAAAAATGCACATATTTTCCCCATCCACACAAGTGAAGTGAATGGAGGAATCGTCTCTGCTGTGCTATTGTATTCAGAAAGCACTGATCAGCGTTGCAGCCGATGATCATATAGAAAATTTCCAACAATTCACGTTCAACAGAAGTTGAACGTTAGATTGGCTTCTGACGAGCAGGAACAGGATAAGAAAAAACAAAAAAACAGAGGGCGCCTCCAGGTTAAACGTTTAAGAAGCTTTTTTAATACACAGACAACAGTGTTAACTTCCATACTGGATTTTAAGATTTTATAATGTAAGTTAACTTGATCAATGCTGAGGGGGGCGGGTAGAAGGGACGTCGATCCGGGCTGTTTGTTTTGCTGGTTTTGCTCTCGGGTATCTCTCCTAAGCCAGTCGGTCCTTTTGCTGTAAAAACAGCTGGTCCGGAGGGATAGTGGAAACGAGGCCCGGAGCTCAGCGTAGGCCGCGGTGACGTCACCAAATGCGACGACGTTTCAAAGCTGGCGCCGTCGGATGACTTAGCGCGATTCTTTCTCAAGCATGGGGAGATGAGCGTGGAAAAAAGTCTATTTGTAAGTGTACAGACGAGCGCCATCTTGTGGAGGGAAAAAAGGAACTGATCCTACTTTTTAGAAAAATCACATGAAATACTGCACGCTCAGGACTGGCATATGGGCATGTTTCCAGTGACAATAAATAAATAAAAGCATGTTTATATATATATATATATATATATATATATATATATATATATATATATATATATATATATAATTTTTTGTCTTTGGAATACCTTGGGATATACAGGAATACCAATGATAAATAAAATAAAAACAACTAAAACTCTTCTCTTAAAAATTATATGTGTGTGGATATTTAATATATTAAACAGAAAATTGGTGAAAAATAGGGCTGAAATTTAAAAATATATATATATATATATATATATATATATATATATCAAGGATAGTATGTATATTAAATCTAAATTAAAAATTAGGGAAAATTAAGGTTAGACTTTAATTTAATAAAGAATATCAAGGATAATATATATTTAGATTTAAATAATGCATTTAGGGGTCATTTTAGAAGATGTATTAATACATTATGATTGGTTCCATGCAACTTTGTTTGTGCACTCCGGGGAACCTCGCACACATATGTACAGTAGGAAAAATGTTTTTATAGCAAATATTATTTCATATATTCATATAGCAAAATATTTATATAAAAAACATGTCCATGTAGAAACATAAATATATCCATACATAAACATTTATAAAAATGTTATAAAAGAGGACCATATTAGTGGGTGGGGTTAAGAAAAATAGAATATATGGATGGACTTATCAAATAAGTTAAAGAAGAGTGGAAATTTCCAACATTTCAGTCATACCACCTGGCGAGAGGGTTTCCAAAGTGTAAATCCAGTATGTCTCGCGTTCACATAGTTTAAAAAACCTTTCAGCCTCAGTAAGGTTTTTAGGGATCTGCTCTAATATCCATACTTCAAGTTTATCAGTGAAGCCCTTTGGAATTTGGCAAAATGTTGGGGAACGCTGTGTTTATCTATACCGCCTTCTATTTTTCTGCGATGTTGACCGTACCTTTTGCCTAAGTGGGCGAATCGTGCGGCACACGTAGAGCAAATGGCAAGGGCAACGAAGGCAGTAGACGACGTGATCAGAAGAACAGTTGTAAAATTCATTGAAGGTGTACATTTTTCCTTTTTCAGTGAAATTTTTTTTGTTTTACAAAGCTGCACATTTTTGCATAGGGCTTTTTTACACTGAAACATGCCTAACAAAGGTATTAAGCAGGACTGATGCAATTGATTGGAGGAAATAGATTTTAGTTTACTTGGAGCTATTTTATTTTTTATATTAGGCGCTCTCCTATATGTTACTTTAGGCAATTTTGGCAGTATGGTTTTGAGGTGTATATCCTCCAGAAGGATGGGCCAATGTTTTTTTATAATAAGTTCCATCTTTTTGTGATCTCGGTGGAACCTAGTAATAAAATGGGCCGAATGATCAGAATTGAGAGGCTTTTTTCTCTCTTTGAGGGGGTCCTGTGCATATTGAGTATATGCCTCTTTTATTAAGGATTCAGGGTACCCCTTTTCCCGTAGTTTCTTAGTCAGTGTCTCGCTTTGTTCAACGATGGTAGTGGTACAGTTTCGCCGTAACCGGCAAAATTGGCCCCTCGGTATATTGTTTTTCCATTTTAGATAGTGGCAACTTTTGAAATGTAAAAGTGAGTTGCCTGCAGTGGGTTTAGAGTAGTTTCTAGCGTGAATGGTGTTGTCTAAATGGTATAGTTCCAGATCCAGAAATGCCAGTCTATCTGGGTCTGTGACAAAGGTAAAATTTAAACTATAATCATTAGTATTGCAATATTGGACAAAATCTTCACAATCACTTTGTGTGCCACTCCATATGATGATAATATCATCTATGTATCTGCCATAGAAAACTAAATTTTTAGCATGGGGGTTGTTATTCCAGATATGCCCATCTTCTCATAAGCCCATGGATAGATTTGCATAGGAGGGTGCAAAATTAGCGCCCATGGCTGTGCCTTTTTGCTGTAAATAAAATTGACCATCAAAGGAAAAATAATTATGTGTTGGGCAATAATCAGTACAGTCCAGAATGAAAGATGCCTGTCTGGTATTGATATAAGGGTTTTGAGATAGAGTGGGGACCTTTTGATTGGTATGGGTAAAAGGAAGATTTAGCTTTTAAAGTGGAATGAACTATAGGCGGTGATGTGAGAGGGTATTGTGTGAGATTTTCTAATTGGTCTTGTGTGCATTCACTATATAATTCTTCCAATAAGCGTTTTTGGGACAATCAGCTCATCACAGAACAGTGTCTCTCCCTCCAAGACCCATCGCATCACTCATCATTCCCAGGTTCATTCATTTTATTTTTATTTTATTTTTGTCATTTTATATTTTTTGAATTTTCTTTTATTTTTTGTAACAAGGATTCATCACTTATTCAGCGGACTTTTTCTCTACCCATGTGTTACTAATTTGCAGCGCCACAATTTCCTTTGTTGGACGAGCAGGAACAGCCATGGATTGAAATTTCGATCCATCTCTACCCAGCCTAAATCTCCCTAGCACTGATGCAGCAATAGAAACCTGACTGAGGCTCTAACTCATCAACACTTATTCCAAAACGTAAAAAAATATTGGGCTAGATTCAGGTAGATTGTCGCATTGTTACGGCGGCGTAGCGTATCGTATTTACGCTACGCCGCCGTAAGTAAGTGAGGCAAGTGCTGTATTCACAAAGCACTTGCCTCCTAAGTTGCGGCGTAGCGTAAATGGGGACGGCGTAAGCGCACCTAATTCAAATGTGGATGAGGGGGGCGTGTTTTATGTAAATGGATGGTGACCCAAAGTGATTGACGTTTTTTACGAACGGCGCTTGCGCCGTCCGTGTACATATCCCAGTGTGCATTGCTCCAAAGTACGCCGCAAGGACGTATTGGTTTCGACGTGAACGTAAATTACGTCCAGCCCTATTCGCGAACGACTTGCGCAAACGACGTAAAAAATTCAAAATTCGACGCCCATTCTTAACATTGTGTACGCCTCATAGAAGCAGGAGCAACGTTACGCGGGAAAAGCCTTACACAAACGACGTAAAAAATTCTGCCGGGCGAACGTACGTTTGTGAATCGGCGTATCTAGGTAATTTGCATATTCTACGCCGAAAACGACGGAAGCGCCACCTAGCGGCCAGCGTAAATATGCACCCTAAGATACGACAGTGTAAGAGACTTGCGCCAGTCGGATCTTAGGCTAATTTCGGCGTATCTAGCTTTCTGAATAAAGAAAGAAGATACGCCGGCGCAGCTTTGAATTTACACGGCAGTATCTATAGATACGCCGGCGTAAATCAATGCTGAATCTAGGCCATAGTATTTGACACTTTTTTTAAAGCGGTGGTTCACCCTGCAGAACAACATTTCAGCATAAAATTCGGCATAGTAGCGCGAGCTACAGTATGCCTGTCCTAATTTTTTTATCCCCGTACTCACAGTGTAATCGTACATAGACGATTCTGTCTGCCGCGGGGAATGGGCGTTCCTAGCAAGAGGGAGGGTGATTGACGGCCGGCTCTGGCAAGTCACGCTCCCCGAAGACAGCCGGAGTAGGTCTCGGCTCTTCACGGCGCCTGCGCACAGGCTATGCGCAGGCGCCGTGAAGAGCCAAGCCTATTTCGGCTATTTCCGGAGAAGCGTGACGTGCCAGGGCCGGCCGTCAATCACCTTCCCTCTTCATAGGAACGCCCATTCCCCGGAATCTTCAATATCCAATTGCACAGTGAGTACGGGGATAAAAAAATACAGACAGGCATACTGTAGCTCGCGCTACTATGCCGAATTTAATGCTAGAGGGAATTTTTTTTTTTTTTTTTTTAAATAGGGTGAACCCCCGCTTTAAGTATAGTGCTTATTTTGAATACTTTGCCTTTGTCTGCTTTTCCACATTTTAAACTAGTGTCATGGAGTTATACTAAGTACAATATATACACATTCAGAAATCCTTTTGTGCTGAAAGAATACTGTGTTTATGAAATGATAGTACAGTGAAAGCCTTTTGGAGCTTATACTGCAGTGACATCTAGTGGCAAAATATCAACATTGCAATTGTCCATTTGCAGCATAAATAATTGTCTTCTAGGGATTCTTAAGGCTTTATGGGGGAAAAAAAAGTCCGTAGCTACAAATACTTTAGCTGCTGACTTTTACAAGTACAATTTTTTTTTTCACATTTATTTCAAATCAAATTTTAAAAGCAATTTCCCAAATGGAAATGTCAAATTTGAGAATTTAAGGTTGAAAAACGAATGTCCATTTGACCCCACTAATGATTCGGAAATCGAACATTCTTTAAAGAGATTTTTTTTTTTTAACAATGTTTTACTAGTGTATAATCGGCTCTATTTACTATTGAAAAGTGAATGATTTGTGCACCTATATGACCAGGTATTGTAGACTAATATAAGCCAATGCTAAAGTTAAATCTATACAATGTGACTACTGTCCTTCCTAGAACAAAGTTATTGCATACTGTTGCATCTTCTTATGCCGCGTACACACCATCACTTTATGTGATGAAAAAAAACGACGTTTTTAAAAACGTCACTTTAAATGACCGTGTGTCGGGGAAAACGTTGTTTTATGCCTTGTGAAAAACGACAAAAAAAAATTGAAGCATGCTTCAATTTTATGTGTCGTTTTTCAAAACGTTGTTTTTTACTTCACAGAAATTGACCGTGTGTAGCAAAAAACGACGTTTTTACACCCGCCCATCCCCAGAAGCTAGTTATGAAGCGAGCTTCAATGGAAAAACGTGGTGAACGTAACCTCGCTTTGCTAGAGCATTGTGAAAAAACGTTGGTGTGTAGGCAACGTCGTCTTCGAAAATTGAAGTTTCAAAAACTTCGTTTTTTACTTTACAGAAAATGTCGTTTTTTTTTTCATCACATAAAGTGATGGTGTGTATGCGGCATTAGTTCCAAAATTCTCATTGTACATGTTTTCTATTTTACTTATAGGAACAGTCCTACTCAACAAATATCCAGCATCCATGCTGGCCCCAAGGTTTTACCAAACCAGTAACATTTGGAGATGTTTACGAGTCCCCATGCACATCTAGCGAGAAGCCTTCAACCTATGACCCCTCGGTGGAGATGACCATTTCCGGCAGTGGAGATGCTGACCAGTGCAGGCAGCAAGTGAACAAACTCTTCCAGTTCAGCGACTGTCCGTTTTCCTCCTGCTCCTTCGATAAAATCTTCCAGCCGAAAGTATCTGGAAAATTTATTGTAAGTTTTTTTTAAAAGCTGTGTTGCATATACATATTTATATCTTTGGTTTGTTTCTATGTTCATCCTCGCTTTTTGTAAAGAATATACAGTCTGAAATGAAAGGAACTCCCCTCTGAGGTAGTTGCCAGCAGAACCGATGTCCCCATTGGAAAATGTATTTAATTTTAGCTAGATTTTTCCTGATTGTGACATCTGTAAAATACTAATTTACAATTAGTTTACTGTTCCCTCTCTGACCCAGTGCCATGGTCACCATAGTAGAAAGTGATATTGCAGCTCCTAAATGGGGTCAAAGAGAGGCAGATGTTCTATCACTTTCCCAATCCATCAAAATGCTAGCGGAGTTACACCATTAACCTGTTCCGAGTTGGACTGTTGCTTTGAATTGAACCAGCAGATAAGTGTTTAGACTTGTATTACCAGGATAATGGTACTGCATTGTACGTACATTAGTTTCCATAGTGCTACCTTGCCCTGTGTTTACCTATCTTTATGGCTATGGCCATATACGTTAATGATTTTGTTACTTATTATGGAAAGATCAGTAATGACCCGTTCTGCTGTTTTTTTTTACCCTCCACACTCCTCTTCTATGCATACACACCGCAGTCATACCCTTTGCACTCCTTCTTGCACTTTTGAGATGCATTGTCACTCTTCTACTGTACATACTTCCATGTCCTACCATTTACACTCCTGCCTCCACGCATACTGCCTACTGTCATACCCTCTGCACTCCTTTCCTACACATACTACCCACTGTTGTACCCTTTTGCAGTCCTCTCCTGCCACCTGTCTATCGCCATAGGTTCATGCATGTGGGGGATGCACAGTGGCTGCGTTTGATGGGCACAGTGGTTGCAATTGATGATTTTTATTTATTTTTTTCTTGTTTGTTTGCACCCTTCCCATAAAAAATTGAGCACCAGCCGCCACTGCTCCTACACGTACTGCCTGCTGTCATACCCATTGCATTCCTCTCCTACACGTACTACCCAATGTCGTACCCTCTGCAGTCGTCTCCTACACCTACTACCCAATGTCGTACCCTTTGCACTCCTTTCCTACACATACTGCCCACTGTCATACCCTTTGGAGTCCTGTACTACGCATACTATCCACTGTCATAACCTTTACTACATATGCTGCGCACGGTCATATCCCCCGCACTACTTTCCTACACTTACTGCCTGCTGTCATACCCTCTATGCTCCTCTCTTGAATATGCCTCCCTCTGTCATACCCTCTGCAGTCCTGTCCTACACATACTGCCCACTGTCATACCCTGTACTTCTCTCATACATTTACTGCCTGCTGTGGCAGAGGAATGAGGAGGGGGGCCGAGCTTCACTGCGGCACCGTCTCCAGAAGTGGGGAAGGGGACCTGTCAAAAGCAGGACTCCGCTTTAAGTTCTATCTGTTGCTTTGTTGTCCGTTTCTGTGCCTGGGTAAATATTAAGAGCTGTTTGATCTACCCATTCGAGATTAGGAAAACTGTACATGAAAGGATCCTTTCTTAAATTAGTTTTATGCAAATAGTCCGCTCTAATCTCAAGCCAAAGTCTTGTGTTCTTGGCAAACAGGTATACCCATTCATTACTGAGGTATACACTCAGCAATGCTAAAATGTCTTGTATGTCTCTCTATGGGTGGCAAGATCTCCCATGCAATAATCCTTCCCTCGGCAAGTCAACCCACTCCCCACAGTGCTGGACCCACATGTGAGCTCGTTGCTCCCTCGTTGGGGGGGGGGGGGGCACAAACGGGGAAAAAAAAAACAATTGCAGCCTCACTGTGCCCATCAAATGCAGTCACTGTGTCCATCAAATGCAGTCACTGTGTCCATCAAATGCAGCCACTGTGCCATCAATTGTCACCACTGTGCCATGCCATCAAACGCAGCCACTGTGCCATGCCATCAAACGCAGCCACTGTGCCATGCCATCAAACGCAGCCACTGTGCCATCAATTGTCACCACTGTGCCATGCCATCAAACGCAGCCACTGTGCCATGCCATCAAACGCAGCCACTGTGCCATCAATTGTCGCCACTGTGCCATGCCATCAAACTCCGCCACTGTGCCCATTGATGTCGCCACTGTGCCCATTGATGTCGCCACTGTGCCCTGTATAATGCCCCCCCTTCCCCCCCGCCTGGCACTTACCTTTCTGGCGGTCAGCCATCCTCCTTCCACGTCCCATGATGTCTTCTCCCGCCCTCGATGATGCTTCAGCCAATCAGGTTACCGGTAACCAGAACCGGTGAACCTGATTGGCTGAGACGCCTGTCAGTCTTATCTAAGGAACAAACCACCCGTTCGTCCCTTAGATAAGTCCTCCTCCTAACTTCTTGAAAACCAATGCAGAACTCAAAGCCCTGCATTGGACATTAGGATGCTGAGGAACAGTCCACTGCTGGAGCACCAGCTGCCGTGGGAGCGGAGGATCAGGTAAGTAATGCTGCTTTTCTCATCCCTAGACCAAACTAAACATTAAGGGGCAGATCCACAAAGATCTGCCCCTACCGCCATGACTTACTTGTCCTTGGTTCGAATCCTGAAAGTCTATCTCTGGCGGCGTAACGGCGCGTAATTCAAATCGGCGATTAGGGGGCGTGTTTCATTTAAATGAAGCGCGTCCCCACGCCGAATGAACTGCGCATGCGCCGTCCCTAAATTTCCCACCGTGCATTGCGCTAAATGCACGGCGGGAACATTTTTAACATAGACGTGAATTCCGTCAATCCCGATTCACGGACGACTTGCGCAAAAAAAAAAAATTCAAAATAAACGCGGGAACGACGGCCATACTTAACATGGCAAGTCTAACTATACGCAACGAAATACCAGCTTTAACTATACGCCGGAAAAAGCCGACTAGAGACGACGTAAGAGAATGCGACGGCCGCGCATACGTTCGTGGATCCTCGGAAATAGCTAATTTGCATACCCGACGTGGAAAACGACGTGAACGCCACCCAGCGGACTCCGAAGTATTGCATCTAAGATCCGAAGGCGTACGAAGCCGTACGCCTGTCGGATCTAACACAGATGTCGTTGTATCTTGGTTTGAGGATTCAAACCAAAGATACGACGCGGGAAATTTGAAAGTCAAGGGAGGATTTTTTATTTTTTATTCCCTGGAGTCTGGCTGTAACACCGCTCGCTGTTACCGCCTACTTTCAGTTCTTGTGTTCTTTATTACCATAGAAAAGCAGGAAAGTATGCTAGAATAAAACCTACACAAAATGCCAGTCCAAATCTTCTACCTGGTGTATTAAAGTAACCGTGTCAAGGCAGAATTCTAAAGGCTGACTCTGCTGACCCCTTTCTGAAAATGCTATTTGCTTGGCTGTCATGCTGGGGAACCAATAATGGGGATTATGAAAAGTCACTAGGTTCTGGGTAAATATTGAAGCAATAGATGCATAACAGCTTTGATGAAGGCTTCTTAGCCAAAACACGTCAGCGTATAGCCTGTGTCCATGTAACCAATAAAGTACTTTTATTCAAGAACATCCAAGTTGCCAGCCCTTTTTGATTCAAATAGATGCAGAATAACAGCCAGGAAACTAGCATTTTCAGAAGGAGAGGGCCATCTATAGCAGCTGATGTATTTAAGAACAGCAATAAATTGCACCTGCTATTGTCCTACTGTGGCCAACATATAATAAAAATTAAGGTCATCTGCTTGCTTTCATTTATCGCTATACAAGTATTTTTCCAAGACGTTTCAGATATATTTTAACTTTCCGTCAGCTGGTACATGTGGGAACTGGCATTTACTGGTACCGGTGCTACTAGGCCAACATTTGCCATATGTTTATTACAAGTCCCACATGCAACTTGTTACCAAGCGGTGCCAGCTCAGATGCCTGTTATGGAGAAAATCTAAGGCAAGCTTTGGGCCTTTACAGCCTATTGTCACTTTAAAATAATGACAGGCAAAGTATATGAAGCTGAATGCATGTGGTGAAAGGAATCAATACATTTATTATTTTATTAATTGTTTCAGGCATTTGCAGCATTTTACTACACCATCGACTACATAAAATCTGTGATGAAGATGCCAGTCAGTTCTCTGGAGGACCTGGATACCGCCACCAATGCCATCTGCTCCTCCACTTTTAGCGATGTGAGTCATGACAAACTGGAATACGCCAGCATTATCTTTTAACAATCTCATATTCATCAGTCGGTCAGCTTTATCGTTACAGCGCATCATGAAATTTGCTCTAAATCAATTAGTCATAGGAATTTCAAGCGGATTAATTCAAACAATAAATAGAGGCAGATGTCATTAAGTGCCGAGCATACACTTGGTAATATTTTAATAGCAATATACAGATTATACTCGCCAAATGCATGTTTTTTTATTTGATTGAGTCTTTGTTGAGTAACCTTTGAAATATCGTCTATATACTGCCTAGATCACATGCAAGCAGCTATTTTTAACCACTTGCTTACTGGACACTTAAACCCCCCTCCTGCCCAGACCAATTTTCAGCTTTCAGCGCTGTCGCACTTTGAATGACAATCGCACGGTCGGACAACACTGTACCCACAAATAGAGCTTTCTTTTGGTGGTATTTGATCACCTTTGCCCGTGGGGGCACGCAGCATGGCGATCGGTGATGCGGGATGTCAGTCTGACACCCTGCATCTCCGATCTCGGTAAAGAGCCTCCGACAGAGGCTCTTTACCACGTGATCAGCCGTGTCCAATCACGGCTGATCACGATGTAAACAGGAGGAGCCGTTGATGGCTCTTCCTCACTTGCGTCTGACAGACGCGAGTACAGGAGAGCCGATCGGCGTCTCTCCTGACAGGGGGGTTCGCTCTGATTGTTTATCAGCGCAGCCCCCCCTCGGATGCCCACACTGGACCACCAGGGAAGCCCACCCTGGACCACCAGGGAAAGGGAATAAGAAAAAAAAGTCGATAAAAAAAAAAAAAAAAGGCAGTAAAAAAGATGCCAATCAGTGCCCACAAATGGGCACTGACTGGCAACATGGATCCATCAGTGCCGCCTATGAGTGCCCATCAGTGCCGCCTATGAATACCCATCAGTGCCACATACCAGCGCCGCCTATCAGTGCCACCTCATCGGTGCCACCTCATCGGTGCCCATCAGTGCCGCCATATCAGTGCCCGTAATTGAAAGAGAAAACTTACTTATTTGCAAAAAAAATTAACAGAAAAAAATAAAAACGTATTATATAATTATATTTTGTTATAAAATTTTGCAAACAGTAATTTTTTCTCCTTCATTGATGTATGCTGATGGGCGGCACTGAGAAGGTGGCACTGATGGGTGGCACTGATGAGGCATTTATGGGTGGCACTGGCAGTAATGGGCACTGATGGGTGGCAGTGATGGGTACTGGGTGGCAGTGATGGTCACTGATGAGGCATTGATAGGTGGCACTGGTGGGCACTTGCAGGGGGTACTAGCAGGTGGTAATTGTAGGCACAGTGGAGGCTACTGTGCCTCCTTCCTCTTCGGGACCGATGTCCCTTTCACATAGGCCAGTGATCGGCTTTTTTTACTTGGATCTGTGATCACCCGAGTCTCAGTGACTGGGGTGATCACAGCGCGCGAAGGGGAGGATGTCTATTGACGTCCTCCCGGCATTTGGGGTCCACCCTGTAGCCGTTATTCGGCTATAGCGCGGGCACCAAGTGGTTAAAGAGCAAGACCGCCAAGGAAAAAAAAATGTTTTCAGTTGTGGGGGTGGTGCTTGTACAATTGCAGGGTTCTCATAGAAATTAGGAGAAAATGCAATGACGGCATGACTTTTCGGGGAAGCTATTCACTTCACCAGCTTGAGCTTTCACTAGTTCTTTTCAGTATCCACTAGAGGGAGTAAGATTTATAAAAAAATATTTAAAGCGTCTCCTAGAACAGTAGTTTCCAACCTCAGGCCTTGCATATGCCCAACAGGTCAAGTTTTCAGGATTTCGTTAACCTTTTAAAAAAAATAAAATGTGCAATATTTATTTTACTACCGTAGGAGCCTGGATGTATGTATATATGTATATATATATATATATATATATATATATATATATATATATATATATATATATATATATATATCACAACGATTCACAATCAATGTATTACAAAACCATATAAATCTTCAACAAAGTGCATGATCAACTAAACTTAAAAACACTCCACATTCCCAACATATTTAGTGAAAATCTGTAATGAAACTTAATTTAAAAACTTTGTCCACTTCAGTGCTCCACCACCAAAGTGCAAGCCAAAACCTTACCACATAAGACCTCCAATGAATGAAAGTCTTAGCGCTTATAGCCAATGTAAATGCCAATGAACAGCCTGCAACCTTGGTATCAACCACATAAGTGCCCATACTGATCTCAGCCATGGATAATGTGCAGCAAAAATCATGTAGAGGAAACAAACTGGCTCCATGGTATAATCTCATTTAAACTGCCAAATTTATTAATTAAAAAAAATGGTACTCTCAAACCAATCCAGAGACAAAACTTGTACAAATGCTTTGCTTGGCGAGTGTGATAACATTAGAGCTCAGCTGATGGCCAGCGCGTTTCGTCACCGATGTCCTCTTGATTGTGAATTTTGATGCTTACACACTTCAGTTTTACAAAATTTGTTTAAAGGGATAGCGCTACGCTATTTTTTTTCCCTTTTTTTTTTTTTTATATCCTTGTATTCCGACAACCTTAAGTGTGGCTTTCCTCTTTTTTGATTCACATACCTTTAAATTCAATTCTGTTTTTACACTTAGCTCAGAGTTTTACTAAACTAAAAACAGTTTGAAACCAGGGTCTTTAAGGGTGAATAACTTCACATGAAAAGCAACTGGAAAAGTTATTGATAGCTTGTTATTAACCACTTGCCGAACGCCGCACGACTATTTACGTAGACAGATTGGCATGGGCAGGCAGATTGGCGTACAGGTACATCCATTCAAATCTGCCACCCAGTGGGCCAAGTGCGGCCGCGTTTCCGGGAATCTCGATGTTCCCGGGAGTCCAGTGATTGCGATCGGCAAGGGCAGAACAGGGGGAATGCCTTTTGTAAACAAGGCATTTCCCTATTCTGCCTAGTAAAACTAATGACCGTTCTCCGTGATCAGGAACGGTCATCAGTGACGTTTCGCGTGTAGCCACACCCCCTAACAGTAAGAATCCCTTCGTAGGGAACACTTAACCCCTGCAGCGCCACCTAGTGGTTAACCCCTTCACCGCTAGTGTCAATTTTACAGTAATCAGTGCATTTTTATAGCACTGATCACTGTAAAAATGACTGGTCCCAAAATGGTGTCAGATGTGTCCGCCATATTGTCGCAGTCCCGATTTAAAAATGGCTGATCGCCGCCATAACTAGAAAAAATAAAAATGACATAAAACTGTCCCCTCTTTTGTAGACACTGTGGGCCAGATTCACAGACATTTACACTTGCGCCGCGTATCAGTGATACGCTACGCCGCCGTACCTTACCTGGCGGAATTTCGAATCCTCATCGATTTCGCGCTGTAAGTTACGGCGGCGTAGTGTATTTTTGGCGGCGGAATTCAAATCGGCGATTAGGGGGCGTGATTCATTTAAATGAAGCATGTCCCCGTGCCGATTGAACTGCGCATGCTCCGTTTTGAAATTTCCCGCCGTGCTTTGCGCGAAATGACGTCGCAACGACGTAATTTTTTTTAGCTTAGACATGAGTTACGTCCATCCCTATTCACGGACGACTTGCGCAAAAAAAAATAATGAAATTTCGACGCGGGAACGACAGCCATACTTAGCATGGCAAGTCTATCTATACGCCGCAAAATACCAGCTTTAACTATACGCCGGGAAAAGCCTACTAGCGACGACGTAAGAGAATGCGACGGCCGCGCGTACCTTCGTGGATCGACGGAAAAAGGTAATTTGCATACCCGACGCGGAAAACGAGGAAAACTCCACCCAGCGGGCACCGAAGTATTGCACCTAGGCGTACAAAGGCGTACGCCTGTCGGATCGAACCCAGATGCCATCGTATCTTGGTTTGAGGATTCAAACTAAAGATACGACGCGGGTAATTTGAAAGTACGCCGGCGTATCAGTAGATACGCCGGCGTACTCGCTATGTGGATCTGGCCCTATAACTTTTGCGCAAACTAATCAAACGCTTGTTGCGTTTTTACAAAAAATATGTAGAAGAATACGTATCGGTCTAAATTGTGGGGGGAAAAACTTTTTTTTTTTTTTTTACTATATAGATTTTTTTGGGGATATTTATTATAGAAAAAAGTAAAACATTTTTTTTTTTTTTTTAAATTGACGCATTTTTTTTTTTTTATAGCGCAAAAAATTCTAATCGTAGAGGTGATCAAATACCACCAAAAGAAAGCTCTATTTGTGGGAAAAAAGGGCGTCAATTTTATTTGGGAGCCACGTCGCGCGACTGCGCAATTGTCAGTTATAGCGACGCAGTGAGAAAAAGGGTGACCGCTCAAATAGACCAAAGAACTCTCTCACCAGATCCAAAACTCAGGGTGCCGGCAATGCAAAAACTGAAGAGGAAAACTAGGACAGCCGCACTCCAAAAAACGTTCATTTTTTATAAAAATTGGTCACAAACTTGACATGTCACAGCAAAAATTAGGAAAAATAATCTGACGCGTTTCACACTGTCACACAGTGCTTAATCATAGCTAATCGTATATAGCGACACAGTGCCGAATCGCAAAAAGTGGCCTGGTCTTTGAAGGAGTTAATATGTCCATAATCTGGGCACATATGCACTTTTAAAGCAGAACATCAGCAACCGACCTCTTTACAAAAGGGGGGGGGGGGTGTTACTGCTTGTGAGCCCTGTTTAGGGTGCGATTTATTCATTTGTACTGCCAGATAATACAGCTAATGTTGCAACTATGAGAGATGCGGCTCTCATACCATGAAGGGATCTTGACATGTAGCCACCCTCTCGTCTTCCTTTGTCCGTTCACAGAAGTCCACGTATTCTGGGCACAGGAAAGCTGTAGGTGAACAGAATGCAAGGTATTTTCTGAATGGACAAGGGAAGAGGAGGGGGCAAGTAAACAAAGGATCGCCCTTGTCCATTACAAAACCCCCTAAATTCATACAGTGATCCTGTGCTCAAATTATGCACCACAGCAATAATACTTTCAGGTACGCTGTCTATCATCAAAAATGTGGTGTAATATCGCGCTAAGTAAAAAAAATTTAAAATGTAAACCATGAAACGCCAGCAAGTGACATAATCAAGGAAAACGTGTATACAAAAATTAATTGTGCTAATCATGAACAATAAAGTGCAGTGCATAACCTGATCCACATGGCAAACTCGACGTGGAATTGCATGCAAATAAATGTGGAAAAAGTCCTTATGATATGATTACACAAATAGAAAATAAGGACTCCTCGCACATATATTTGCATGTAATTCCATGTCGTTTGTTTTTGCCATGTGGATCCGTTTATGCACTGCACTTTTATTGTTCATGATTGGAACAATTCATTTTTTGTATACGCTGTCTAACATGGGATAAAAACATTATTGTAGCAAAAATACGATTTGTGTAGTGAATGGCGAAACAATATGAAAAAATTGACTCCACAAAGCTGCCATTTTTTGTCACTTCAATTGTAATTTAACCGCTTGGGATCCGCGCTATAGTCAAATGACGGCTACAGCGCGGATCCGAAAATCCAAGTGGACGTCAATTGACGTCCGCCCCTTTGCGCGTTCCCCGCGCGCGCTCCAGAGCGCGCAGCGGGGAAACTCTGTGCTGGCCGTGTCCCTTGGACACAGACAATTACAGATCGCCGCGAACGGCCAATCAGAGTGGCCGTTTGCGATGCGATCTGTGCGGCCAATGAGAGATGATGTCATATGTAAACATATGAGATCATCTCTCATTGCCGTTTTACACAGAGACAGCGTCCTGTCTCTGGAGAGGAGACCGATCTGTGTCCCTTGTACATAGGGACATAGATCGGTCACCTCCCCCAATCACCCCCCCCTCCACCTACAGTTAGAACACAATGCAGGGAATACATTTAACCCCTTCCTCACCCCCTAGTGTTAACCCCTTCAATGCCAGTCACATTTATACTGTAATTAGTGCATATTTATTAGCACTGATCGCAGTATAAATGTGAATGGCGCCCTCTGTTAAAAAAAAAAAAAATGTGAATGGCGCCAATAATGTGTCAAAAGTGTCCGATGTGTCCGCCATAACGTCGCAGTCCCAATAAAAATCGCAGATCGCCGTAATTTCTAGTAAAAAAAATAAATAAGAAAAAATAATTCTGTCCCCTATTTTGTAGGCGCTATATCTTTTGCGCAAACCAGTCGCTTATTGCTTTTTTTTTTTTTTTTACCAACAATATGGTAGAAGAATACGTATCGGCCTAAACTGAGAAAAAAAATGTGTTTTTTTTTGTTTTTTTAAATTGGGATATTTATTATAGCAACAAGTAAAAAATATTGTATTTTTTTCAAAATTGTCGCTCTTTTTTGTTTATAGCGCAAAAAATAAAAACCGCACAGGCGATCAAATACCACCAAAAGAAAGCTCTATTTGTGGGGAAAAAAGGACGTCAATTTCGTTTGGGAGCCACGTCGCACGGCCACGCAATTGTTAGTTAAAGCGACGCAGTGCCGAAGGCTGAAATTTCACCTGGGCAGGAGGGGGGTATATGTGCCCAGTAAGCAAGTGGTTAAAGTAAGAAATTGAGCAATTGCAACACCCCTGACCCTGAGCTCACACTGGCGAGATGCAAATCCGGTGTGGGTTCCCACATCGCACCGGACTCACAGGCAGTTCACACTGCCCTATGCGAACCGCTGGGAGTGTCAATACAAAGTTAATGACACCCCCAGTTTGCATATTGGACAGGAATCGGATCACATAGGTGTGAACACCAATGCCATCCGATTCTGGTGCGGACAAAAAAGGGCGGTGCACGTGTGGTCCGAATGCAATGCAGATTCAGCCATGGCCAAATTCGCACAGACATCGCATGTGATCTGCACAGCAGTGCGGTGCGAATCTCATGCAATGTCTTGTATTGCTGCAGTGAGTATTTTTAGGCAGGCTTGTACATAATCAACACTAAAAACAATTATTTTAGAATGTTTTGAACAGCAGAATGCACTGTTGGTATACCTAGTTTTAGAGGTTGCTGCCCAACCAGGCACACCAAAGTGTATGTCAATAAGCCTTATTAGGATCAGAACTTCTTTTGTGTTGCGCTGCGTTTTATATAGTTATGTGTATTTCTCTCCCCTCTTATTTCTACAGCTGTCCAGCAAGAGTCCTTCATTTCTACAGAAACATCTGAGTGGATACTGTGCCACCGCTAATTTCATCTACCTGTTAACTAGTAAAGGCTACAAATTTGATAACAGCACTTTCCCCAACATCGCTTTTCAAAAGAAGGTAAAAAATCTCAACGTTATACCTGAGCTACCCCCTTCCCTCAACAGTTTTCTACATTTTGTTATCTTGCCATAAACCTGCATTCTATCTAAAGCTATATTTAGTAAATTTACGATAGTTTAAAACTGAATATTCAGAACCATGGGCATCCGCTGAAATTTTTTCAGAGGGGGGGGTGCTTCGGCAGCAGCGATACACAGCCGCATTTTACCCTTTCTTCGACCGCTAGCAAGGGTTAAAAGCGCCCCCCCACGTTAAAATGTAAAAACACCCCACTGTGCCCCCTGCATCTTTCAATATCTCTTTGTCACTACTGTGTACCCCCTCTCCACAACTGCACCTCTGGACCCCTTTACATTACACAGCACCTCACAGCTCTGGACCCCTTTACATTACATTACACAGCACCCCACAGCTCTGGACCCCTTTACATTACACAGCACCCCACAGCTCTGGACCCCTTTACATTACACAGCACCCCGCATCTCTGGATCCCTTTACATTACACAGCACCCTGCATCTCTGGATCCCTTTACACTACACAGCACCCTGCATCTCTGGATCCCTTTACATTACACAGCACCCTGCATCACTGGCCCCCTTTACATTACACAGCACCCTGCATCACTGGACCCCTTTACATTACACAGCACCCCTTTCCATTGACTGAAACACTACACTATATTGACAGTATATTTATTTCAGGTCTAAAAGAGGAACCTTTTGGAATGAGGGACAAATTGATTTGATTCCAGAAGAGGGACAGGCTATCTAAATAAGGGAAAACTAGAAACTATGCCGTAGGCTACAACTCTGTGTTGTGTTTGCTCTGCGTTTCCAGACTTGCTAAAAACACATCAGATAATAATCTATTGTTGCCTGTGGCAACAGATGTTGAAACAAACAAAGCACAGGCCTGGTAAACAATATCAAACGGTGCTCCCCTCCCTTTGTCCTCTGGCGCTCGTATCGTATGTCACGGAGCTGGGTCTGTGTGCAAGGTCCCGCCCCCCTAGTTCGGCATGTGTGATAGGCGGAACACTAGAAGACTATCAGACGAGCCGAACTAGGGGGGCGGGACCTTGCAAACAGACCCAGCTCCATGACATACAATACGAGCGCCGGAGGACAGAAGGGGAGCACTGCAGTCACCGCTTAAAGCGGACGCCCATGTTCAGTAAGGTGATGCAGAAGAGAGTGCAAAATGCAGTAATCCAGAGTAACCAATCGGCTAATAGTTTACTTATTCTTCCGCAATGGCTGTATCCCCTAAATCGGTGATATGCAATTAGCGGACCTCCAGATGTTGCAAAACTACAAGTCCCATCATGCCTCTGCCTCTGGGTGTCATGCTTGTGGCTGTCAGAGTCTTGCTATGCCTCATGGGATTTGTAGTTCTGCAACAGCTGGAGGTCCGCTAATTGCATATCCCTGCATACTTTCCCTATTACTATTCTTTGGGTCTCCCTCAGGTCAGTAAAAGCTGATTTTTTTTTTTTTTTTGATTTTTTTTTTTGTGGGTGTATAAATCTAAAAACATACCCTATAGAGTCTTTACATTGCCAAAGGAAAAAGGGGGCTTGGCGCAAGACATGGTCTAACTTTCCCTACAATCCTTGCCCTAACAACAGTCCATGCTCCTACCACCAGTGATTTTAAATTCCATCCACTTATAGGGACCACACCATATCAATTATTTCCAAATCTGGGTGCACCTCAAGCTTACAGCTAAATCCTTCTGCTATGACCCCAGTGATCGGGTCCCTGACTTTTCCTCCTAAAAACACAATGTTCCAGGTGCTGACCCTATGGGGGAACTCACTATCCATTGCCTCAGAGCCAATCCAAGGCAGCCATCATAAAAACACATGGAATGATTGAATTTGGGTAGGAGAGATTCAGGCAGAGCTATTTGGAACTCCAATGGGGATGTGGAGCTTCCAATCAAACAGTACCGAGCCGATGTAAAGGCTAAACAGTTTGAGAACACTTACAGTACATATGATATCAGGTCACTATAGATGGATGAAGATGGGCTAATGTCTGGTGGGCAGAAGGAAGGAAGGAAGGAAATAATCCGCTGTAATCATGCAGCACACCTATGGTGTAGGGCCGTGGATGCTGGGAGCCAAGCTGGCTTGGCTTCCAGTGTCCAATGCCTTGCATCATAGGTGTGCTGCATGATTACAGCAGGTTATTTCCTTTCTTCTGCCCACAGGACCCAGAGGACATTAGCCCATCTTCATACATCTATACCGACCTGGTATTGTATATGCTGCAAGTGTTCTCAATAAACTGTTTAGCCTTTACATCGGCTCGGTACTGTTTGACTGGAGGCTTTACATCTCTCCTACATGACTTTTCCTCCTGACTCCCCCACTTAAACCATTTATCAGTACCATCTAGTTTAGGCTAAGGAACTTCATCCCTGAAATGTAAAACCTTGCTTGACCACCCCTCCCCATTGAAATATTGTCAGGCACGTCCTATGTACTATTCTATTGTAATTTGTGCTTTGGAAAGTAGTCTTTTCATGCATAAGTGTAATGTGTTATTTGTGAAAAGACTAAAAAGTAATAAATATCTTACAGTTGCAAAATGTGTGCTCTTTCTAATATATTACAATATTAAACAATATCATAATAAAGGCCATTTCACAAAGACCTTGAGTTATGAGATCCTAGGTTGTCAATAAATGGAATCCACAGTGGATATGTTTGATTTAAAACATTTCAGAACCTTTCCTTTGTGCATCAACCTTGTACAATGTGCTTCATTTTGAAGTTAAGAATTTTTTAGTTATTTTTTATTTCAATATTCTTTTTTATTTTCTCCAATACAAAACATCTGGTTAAAATATAGCATCAGTGTGTAATACATACATCATATTGTATTAGCTTAAAGATACCCTCTTTTCCCATTGCCCACCCCTTCCCTCCCCCCTATATTTTGACTATTCACACAGATGTCCTACAACCAACACATCACTGTTTACTGTTCTCCGGGGGGGCTACTACTCCTTATTTATTTGTTACTATTTCCTCTCTCCTCTCTTGCTAGACTAACTTCCATCTACCACTCTGGGCTTTTCTCCCCACCCCTAAGGCGGACATCCCATTCTACTCAACCAGGGCTCCCACAGTGTTATAAATTTATAACCTCGTCTAGTGAGGACTACCTTTTCCTTCCACACTGTCGAATTTATTACGTTAACCTATTTTGCCAGTGTCGGTGGTTTCAATGATTGCCAATTTTGGGCCATCAATTTTCTGGCCTGGTACAGGCACCTCACTACTGCTACTTTAGTCCATGTTTGCTCATTCTTCTCCTCCCTACATCCCAGCAAGCATATTTTAGGCTCCAGTTCAATGTGGTCCCAAAGGTTACATTTATGATATGCAGTACCTCAACCCAGTACCTATGATGTGGAAATGCCTGAAATGACATATGTATAAGGTCTCCTGTTTCTTGACACCTGGGGCATTTATCGTCTGGTCTTCTTCCAAACATATACAGTCTCTTTGGGGTGTGGTAAACTCTGTACATAAATGAGATACCCTCTGCGATGGGGAGAGTGACACCAATGGCCCCAGCTCCAATATGTATTCCCACTGTTCAGCTTTTATGGCACCTATATCTTTCTTCCATTCTTTTTTAATAAGAATTCTCTTTAATTTTACATCTGTCTATTTCAAAATACTGTATATTGCTACCGTGGTTACAGAGTAAGATAATCATCACCGTTCTTTTCAATGTTCTTTCCAGGCAGGTGACACTTCCATCGGCTGGGCCCTCGGGTATATGCTGAACCTTACCAACATGATCCCAGCTGAGGAGACCTCTATTCTCAAAGCCACTGACTTCAGCTCATGGGCCGCTCTCATTTTTCTCTTTGTGGTCATCATTTTAATTGCTCTCATCGTACTATTCAGCACATGCAGGTCAAATAAACAACAGCAAACCATCTGATGGGAGGACGAAAATTCCAGTTCTTGTCATCGTTCCTCTGCAAGACCAAAAAGATTCGGTCTTCTGATGGGTGTCATCAAATGGTCTCCCCTGCTGAGGCCTTACCAACTCTCCTAAAAAAAGATCTGAAAAACCTATATCACTCTTCAGACAATGGAAATCCTAAAGTTTTTCAAAACCTGATTTTTGGGTCTTTTGCTTGCTTTTCAGTTGACTTGCTGTTCATGTAAAACACGCAGTAAGCTGTTGGTGTTTTTTTTAAACTAGTCGGGAAAATGAGAACATCCTTCAGAATAATACCTTTTTGTGTATATAGATCTATTTACTGCTCAGCTATGAATATTGATTGGACTTTTAAAGACTTGAACCATATGGCTGCCACTGGGTAATGAACCACTGTTTGTATCATGTTAACGATATAGCTGTACATGCTAGTTAGGTATGCTTATTGCACATTTTGTTTTTTATTGTGTAAATACTTATCAAGAGGTAAATGTATAAAAATGGATAGAACTTATTTTAGCTCCTATATATTACCAAACCTAGACTTCAGCTTTTTGTTATCTATCTAGTATGGCCTTGTTCATATTCTGTTTTACCTCTTGGCTATTAACATGCCTTCTGTTACTTCAAAGACTTTTTAATCTGGCCACACATGTTGCACTCCTTCTTTTTTTTTTTTTTTTTTTTTTTTTTAAACGTACACCAATTCAAGTTGTCGTTACTAAACGTAATTTTTTTTTTTTTTTTTTAGCACACCTTTTACCCTCGACCTACAAATCAAAGTAACCCTCCTCAAAGTAGGAACATTCCATCCCAATGTTGAAAGTTTCTTTCTAATCTACCACTGCAGCCAACTAAACATCCTATGCAAATTCTTTTCTTAAAGTCAGCATTTCAATATGGCTAGTCGTGCATACAAATTTGAGAGATGGGAGTTTTGGGGTTAGAACACTTTTTTATGGAATGGGGCATACAAGTGATTTGTCTTTATCCAGACATTCTATTTTTTATTTATTTTTTCTAGGACACATCAGTGGCAGATATATGGTAAGCTTTGCTTTGGAAACCATGTGTGCCTGTTTTGCAGCCTGCAGAAGGGGTTACTTTACTATGATCATCATCAATGTTGTGGGTGTACTTTGAAACTATTGATTTCAGGGCTGTCATCGTTCTCTTTGGTTTTCTATTTAATGATTTAATGATCTGCAACAACTAAGCCCAACCTTTTGAAGAGAGAGGGCCACTTAAGCAGCTGTGGCCGTGGGCCACAATGAGTGGAGCAGGCAGATGACAGGTGAAGGCTATTCTATAGGCCCTTCGATTCGATCCGCCCAGATGGAAAGGGACAAATTCCCTTCAGGTGTTTTTTTTTTTTGTTTTTAGTGGATCGGATTGGAGGGCGTAAGCGCACACAAGTCTGTTTACATCTGCTGCTCTATAAAGGTGAATTGTGGGTCCGATTCGGTCGGCCCGATCATGTGAAGAGGGCCTAAGACTGCTTTCACACTGATGTACTGTGGTTTACGCACACTGTGGGTGCAGCCTAGTGCACCTGTGTCTATCCTGTGGGTTAGCTGAATTTTGCCATAGACTCCGCCTGTGGCAAAAGCCGGCACTCTAGAGGAAGCATCGGCTTATGGGGCTCTGCTCCGCAGCTGCTTTCTTCCTCCACCACCAGCTTCATTCCCAACACTAATGCTGTGGTATGGCTGGTTGGCAACCTGCGATCTGGGCTTGCCAACCTGCCATTCCAGAACAGGAGGTCATGGGCCACATCACAGGGCTCCGCAGGCCACATGTGGCCCCCGGGCGGCCACCCCTGAACTAAGCATTTAAGGGGTTCAGACTACTAGATGCATTCTTGTTAGTTGGTGTGGCCTGTAGCAGCCAATCGGACTCCAGCTGCCATGTTTCTATTGGAGATTATAAATTTAAATATAAAACCTGATTGGTTTATACTGACAACACTGCAACTTTTCTTTGTTGTATTCTTTGTATTCTTTGTTGTTGGGCATGGCTCACAGAATATGATTTTTCTTTTTTTCTTTTTTTTTTTATACTCTTAAAGACCTGTGAAGTCTGTGGCTTTAACCACTGTTGAATACCAACCACTGCAGCTGGAAAATGTAGTGATGCAAGGCAGATCTTGTAGTGTATCATGTTGTTGCTCATTAAATGCTTTTGTGCTCTTTAAAGCTGGGCCCCTGTCAAATGAAAACAAGCTGTGTATAAATTTGAATGTTCACTTTTTTATTTTTTATATTGCTATTTGCCTGAATGTCTTCTGTTTGTGTTCTGTAATCCCAACCAACATCAGGCTGATAGTTTGAATGCCAGAACTCTGAACCATTTGGACGCTAGTGTCTTGCAAAGAGCTGTCTTTCTGTGTTGCCTATGCAGGCTAGAAAAAAAAAAAATGTTGCCACTCG
Source organism: Rana temporaria (assembly GCF_905171775.1). Classification (NCBI taxonomy): domain Eukaryota; kingdom Metazoa; phylum Chordata; class Amphibia; order Anura; family Ranidae; genus Rana; species Rana temporaria. The sequence goes on from NC_053497.1 coordinate 127,706,264, forward strand.
CCAAACACATTTACTCATCACAAATCACAAGAGTGGCTGAAAACAATTATCAGCTATTTTGACAGGAGAATTGTCTTTCACTTGCAGAGCAAAAAGGCATGATGGATAGTAATGCAATGCAACCAGTGAGAAAAATGAGGTTTCCTTTTTTAGCAGACGACAAATGGTAGATTATTCTGTGTATCCAAATTTGAAATCTCAATAAAGGTGTTTTTTTTTTTTGTTTTTTTTTTAAAACTTGTGTGGTTGGTTTCGATTTCAGTACTTTTTTTATTATTTTTATAACAATACAGATTATACATTTACACATACAATTTATCCAGATACAGTAGCTTACCTCTAACATTCACCCCATAAAAAATAAAAATAAAGCGGAGCTCCGCTGTAAAAAAAATAAATATTAAAAGCCAGCAGCTACAAATACTGCAGCTGCTGACTTTTAATAAATGGACACTTACCTGTCCTGGAGTCCAGCTACGTCGGCAGCAGAAGACGAGCAATCACTCGTCTCTCGGCTGCCCCCACCACCATCAGTGGTGAGGGAATCGGGAAGTGAAGCGTTGCGGCTTCACTGCCCGGTTCCCTACTGCGCATGCCGCGTGGGAGCCGTGTGTTTCCCAGATTCAGATTTCAGATTTCCCAAAAGATTCAGATTTCAGGGAACCCCTGCTAAAAAAAGAAGAAAAAAAAATCTACAGCTTATGGTATCTCCTATATAAGTACAGTATAGATATAATATATTCTAATTAAAAAAAATAGCAACTATGACATACCGAGTATTTGTGGAAGGTGGAGAAATATCACTGGACCTGTAGGGTTATCGCACTGGTATTGCTCTCTTAAAGTTTTGCTGTTGATGTAAGTCAGGGGTGCCCAACCTTTTTGAAGAGCGAGGGCCACTTAAGTGACTTGGTAACCTGTCATGTGCCACAATAAGTGGAGCATATGTAGAGCAGACACTGGCACAGCCCACTCTACTCTATGTGCCCTCTGATCCGGTTGACCTAGATGGAAGGGGGCAGATCCCCTTCTGTTTTTTTTTTTTGGTTTGTTTTTTTTGCAGATCAATTTTGAGGTAGGCGGATGTAAATGGACAAGTCCGTTTACATCTGGCGCTCCATAGAAATGAACGGAGGGGCCTATTTGGATTGGACAGATTGTGTGAAAGGGGCCTAAGGCTGCTTTCACACTAATTCACTGCGGTTACCCATACCACAGGTGCAGCGCAGTACACCTGCAGATTAGCTACTCATTACCATAGAGTTTTCTATTATAGCCTGCAGGTGTAGTGCACTTTCTGAAAGCGCACCAGATTCACAGGTAATAACAGAAGTCTATGGCTCAGCGCCGGTCCCTCCCAGGTGCACTACGCTGCACCCGCAGATCAGTTTTAAAGCAGCCCAGTAACCACTGCAGAACATATATTCCCATATATACACACATTTTTGTGTAAACTTGCCTTTAATAACAGTCTTCCACTAAGGTATCACTGGCTGTTGCTGTCCCTCATTTGGCATCATTGTAAAAGGAGCCAGCGCTATACAGGAAGCATCGGTTTATCCGGCTCTGTTCCGCAGCTGCTTGCTTCCTCTACTGCCAGCTTCATTCACAACACTGATGCATTGGGATGGCAGATAGGCAAGCCCAGATCGCCAATCGGCCATCCCAGAGCAGGAGTTGTAGGTCACTGGATGGGAACCCTTGGTGTAAGTGATCTGGCTCCTGGACCGGCAGCTTCTACAACCCAGAGGATCTCCATGGTCTCCTTTGCTTTTAATGTAATGTCATTGAAATTTAAAGTGCCACACCACTGCTCAGAAGTCTAAAAAGAACTTTATCCATTAACGGTCAAGAGAACAATCCAAAAAAAGTAGCCAACACTTTTCGGTGGTCCAAGAGTGCCTCTTTATCAGGGCTTGATTGACAATGTGAATAGACTAAAAGTATACTCTGCCTTTTTAGTTTTATAGTGTGATCTCAAGCACAGGTCTTGGCAGCCTAGATTATTTGACACTCCAGGTGTGCAGGATGGGCCGAACACCCCCTGGTTCGAACCAGAACATCTTTAACAGGCAAAAAGTTCTAGCAAACATGTAAACTCTATTAAAGTCTATGGGAAACAAAGGTGAAACTTCAAGACTTAAAGGGGTTATAAAGGAAAACATTTTTTTTCATAATAAGCATCCTTTACCTGCAGACATTCCTCTTTTCACTTCCTCATTGTTCGTTTTTGCTCAGAAGTTGCTCTATTTCTTCTCTGTTCTGTTCACTTCCTGCTTGTCTGATTTTACTGACCACCGTGAAGGGAGGCTTTACTGCGGTGGTCAGTAACGTGCTCACCCCCTCCTGGGAACTACATCTGTGCGACAGGATGCTCTCTACATGTTAGAGACTTCAAGGAGGTGTGAATTACTGGGCTTTCTGCAATTCATACTGGGAAATGTAGTTCTTACATGAACGAGCGATGCAAACCAGGAAGTGAATGAGAGAACAGAAACTAGAATGCCGGAGGTGATATAGAAGAAGGAATTTAATAGGTATTTACTCATTTTTTAACAGAATCATTACACTATTCTGTCTGTCTGTCCTTTTTTTTTTCCACCCTTTAGTGATCCTTTAAAGACTCGTGTGCAAGTAATTGCCATAAAAAGGGGGCCCGGGTACTGCCCTAGGGGACATGTGTCAATGCAAAAAAACATGTTTTTAAAGGAGCAGTGATTTTAATGAGGCTTAAAGTGAAACAATAATTAAGTATTCCTCTAAATATCGTGCCTGGGGGGGGGTCCCATTAGTCTGCCTGTAAAGTGGCGCATCTGCAAAAAAAAAAAAAAAACGAACGCCCCATGGTCGAGTCTGATTTACATTCGACTCGAACATCGGGCCTATCCCTAGTGTGAACTGGTGCGCACTAATGTTGGAACAGAAAGGGGTCACCCCCAAACTGTTCCCACAAAGTTTTGCTGTTGATGTAAGTCAGGGGTGCCCAACCTTTTTGAAGAGCGAGGGCCACTTAAGTGACTTGGTAACCTGTCATGTGCCACAATAAGTGGAGCATATGTAGAGCAGACACTGACACATCCCACTCTACTCTATGTGCCCTCTGATCCGGTTGACCTAGCAGTGATTTTAATGAGGCTTAAAGTGAAACAATAATTAAGTATTCCTCTAAATATCGTGCCTGGGGGGGGGGGTCCCATTAGTCTGCCTGTAAAGTGGCGCATCTGCAAAAAAAAAAAAAACGAACGCCCCATGGTCGAGTCTGATTTACATTCGACTCGAACATCGGGCCTATCCCTAGTGTGAACTGGTGCGCACTAATGTTGGAACAGAAAGGGGTCACCCCCAAACTGTTCCCACAAAGTTGGGAACATGAAATTGCCCAAAATGTCTTGGTCTGCTGATGCCTTAAAGCCCTGTACACACGATCGGTCCATCCGATGAGAACGGTCTGATGGACTGTTTTCATCGGTTAACCGATGAAGCTGACTGATGGTCAGTCGTGCCTACACACCATCGATTAAAAAAAACGATCGTGTCAGAACGCGGTGATGTAACACACAACGACGTGCTGAAAAAAAACGAAGTTCAATGCTTCCAATCATGCGTCGACTTGATTCTGAGCATGCATGGATTTTTAACCGTGGTCGTGCCTACTAAGGATCGGTTTTTAACTATCGGTTAGGAATCCATCGGTTAAATTTAAAACAAGTTGGCTTTTTTTTTTAACCAATGGATAAATTAACCGATAGCGCCCACACACGATCGGTTTGGACCGTCCATCAGACCGTTATCATCGGTTTAACCAATCGTGTGTACGCGGCCTAAGAGTTCCCTTCACTGGAACTAAGGGGCCAAGCTCAACCCCTGAAGAACAACCCCACACCATAATCCCCCCTTCACCAAATAATTTGGACCAGTGCACAAAGAAAAGTCCGTTAAGACATATATGAGCGAGTTTGGGGTGGAGGAAACTGGCCTGCACAGAGTCCTAACCTCAACCCAATAGAACACCTTTGGGATGAATTAGAGCAGAGACTGCAAGCCAGGCCTTCTTGTCCAACATCAGTGCCTGACCTCACAAATGTGCTTCTGGAAGAATGGTCAAACATTCCTATAGACACACTCCTAAACCTTTTGGACAGCCTTCCCAGAATAGTTGAAGCTGTTATAGCTGCAAAGGGCGGGCCAACTCAATATTGAACCCTATGGACCAAGACTGGGATGCTATTAAAGTTCATGTGTGTATCAGGGGCGGACTGACCATTTGGCCACTCGGGCACTGCCCGAGGGCCCCATGCCACTAGGGGGCCCCATCAGGGCTGCCAGCCTCAGTAAAACCAGGGACAGTATGTACAAATCTGTGTATTTAAAAAAAATCACAAGATTATAGCTGCCCTGCCTCTCCGGTATCTTTTCAGTGTGTGTATGTGTATTCTGTGTGCATGTATACTGTGTGTGTGTGTATATTGTGTGTCTGTGTGTATGTATACTGTGTGGCCCCATAATCTATTGCCTGTGGGCCCTATAATCTCGTATTGCCCGGGGGCCCCATAATGTCCTATTGTCCTGGGGGCCCCATGAGTTGTCAGTCTGCCCCTGGTGCGTATAAAGGCAGGCGTCCAAATACTTTTGATAATATAGTGTATCATTAGGTAAGAGGGGGCAGTCTGCAACTGCTCAAGGAACCCCCAGCAAGCTCTGGGGGAACTTTGGTTGACAAATATCTGCTCTGGACATAGCAGCAGCACACACCTGGGCCCCCTTCTTCAGTAGTGGCAGGAGAGCCAGTACAAAGCCTACCTAGATTTTGTCATAACTGTGACCCTTTCAGCTCTCTCAGGCAGGGCATGTCCAGCAGCAGTTTTTGAAGGCAGGACTTTTAGATAGGGTTATAACCCCTGCAATGTTTTTTTTTTTAACTTGTGTGTCCTAATTGGGTAGATTTCCCTTCACATCCTTGTCCATATCCCCAAAAAGGAAGTGAGAGAAAATCTCTCCACAACTAGTGAAATCCCTGAAATTCACCTGAATTAGTGTCCCCACTGGAAAATTTCTCCTCCTATTCCTGTTCTGGAAAATGTTATTTCAGTGATAATGGCCATCAGGCCAAAGGTAGAGGGTAAAGTCCCTAATAGGGCCACAGACTGCAATAAGAACATGACAGTTGTTCTAATACAGTGGATATAAAAAGTCTACACACCCTTGTTAAAATGTCAGATTTCTGTGAAAAAGATAGATCATTTCAGAACTTTTTTCCACCTTTTAATGTAACCTTTAAACTTTACAACTCAATTGAAAACAAACTGAAATATTTTAGGTGGGAGGGAATATAAAACAAAAAGAATGTGGTTGCATAGGTGTGCACACCGTCTTATAACTGGGGATGTAGCTGTGTTCAGAATTAAGGAATCACATTCAAACTCATGTTCATTAGGAGTCGGTACACACCTGCCATCATTTAACGTGCCTCTGATTAACCCCAAATAAAGTTCTGCTCTTCTAGTAGGTCTTTCTTGACATTTTATTAGTCGCATCCTACAACAAAAGCCATGGTCCACAGACAGCTTCCAAAAGCATCAGAGGGATCTCATTGTTAAAAGGTATCAGTCAGGAGAAGGCTACAAAAGAATTGTCATGGACCTTGAAATATTAAAGTGTTTCTACTTGACATCTGTTACACAGGAGAGGGACATTCAATGCAAGGCTTTTGAAATGCTAAGTGGAACCAGCTTGCGAAATACCTTTTATTGTGTTCTGCAGGTTAAGAGCGGGTGTCGGAGTCAGTCCGTCTAGCTAGAACCGGGTTATTGTGTACATTGATTACCCCCTGGGGCTTCTGTCTCAATACACTAGTCTTTCTATCCAAGCTATTGGACCAATCCCTGTTGACAATTTCAAGTCCTCATTTGCATGGTCAAGGGGGACCTGAGTGAAGACTGCATATACTTTACAATTGACCAATAGGAAAGCGGTTGTTGGGAGTGGGATGTTCCAAATTCTGTATAAAAGTGTGCTGTGTAATTGAAAATAAAGAGTCCTGCTTGAACTTACATACAGCCTGCCTGGTGTTTGTTCTTAATGGGTCTGAATGGCACATAGCTGTAGTTCGGACCCCGGAACCTTGGATGACTGGACCATCAGACGCTGCAATCTGCAAGCTGACTCACTGGTAGTAGAGGAGTGTCGGGAGAGCAGGACCTGGGCGAGGAAGGATCTCGTCACATTGGTTGGCAGCGGTGGGATTTGCTCTCCAGTTACTGGGACAACTCCAAACCACCACCATGAATGACCAGCTATGCAGCCTGGAGGAGAACCATGCTAAAAGACTTGCTTGAGAGCCGTGGAGGGACCGGTGGGAAGAACAAGGCCACCCTGATCATTGCGCCAGCCGAGATGGATCAGAGGGATGGTGATGCAGGACCCCGGTCAGTTGAAGACTTGTTCCAGCAGCGAGTTCAACAGCGGTTGGCATTATATGGTGCGAACCCATCAGAGACCGCCATACAGAATACCATTAGAGACCTCCAGCGGCAGGATGAGAGAGAACGAGAGCGACAACAGAGAGAACGAGAGCGGCAACAGGAGCTGAGAATTGCAGAAATACGGCGATCGGTGACAACGCCTAAAGAAGCAGCACCAAATGAAAGAAGAGGAGAGGTACAGATATCAGTAACCATGGAAGAGGAATTCAGAAGGAGGTTGCGAGAGAAGCAGATACAGCGCAGAGGACCAGTACCAGAGGAGGTCCTGCTTGGATGGTCTGATTCGATCCGCTGCGAACTCTGGAAAGAAGCGCTAGCCCGCGAGCAGCGACACCAGGGAAAAGCTCTCCCCTCCATCCATGTAAGGTACTGGTCACAGTATGAAGTACGGATGCTGTTATTGGGGGGACAACCAAAGCAGGAGTGGACAGCAGAGTTAAGCAGGCTGATCCGGGAAGAGATGCGGTTGGACGAGAGCTACAGAGCCCTCCGGTGGTATGTAGTCCAAGAGTGCCCGTGGTCAGCGGATGACAGCCCCACGGAAGGCTTTGACTATGATGGCCTGGGATTGTTGTATTGGAGGATGTCCAGGGATCCCAATTTTGGGAGCGATCGGGAGTGGCGTTGGGAGGAAATAATGGAGCACAGAGAGCGAAGACTGAATGTCCCGGAAGTGCACTGGTTACAGGAAGATTTGGAATTCCTGGCCGCTCAGGAATGGGAACTGGAAATCGCCTACAAACAGCTGCTAGACTCCGCTCAGCAGCAGGGTGAGGTTCCCTTTACCTGGGACTATGAGGAAATATCAGCTGACAGTGATGAAATCCTGGCTGATGAATCAGCAGTGGAAAATCGGGAGCTTGCCATTCCCAAAGCTGAAGTGCTGACCGCAGGGCCGAGCTCTGCTAACCTCTGCTCAGTACCCATAGCATCTTCTGGGTTCCATGGACAGGAGATGGTGAACCTCTATCCCCAGACACCAGTTGTAGAGACAGGGGATTTGATAGACTTTTCTGCTGAGGAAGAACAACCTGGGGAGCCTCCAACCGAAGAGCTGGTATCAGGGCCAAACTTCAGTGTGCTCTGCCCAGCACCAAGTACAGTATTTGTGGAGTTACAAGGAACTTCCCCAGCTGAAGCGCTGGTCACCGGACAGAGGGATCAAGACCTCTGCCCCACCCCTGTGGCAGTTCCGGAGGCTCAGGGTGAGAAGATGGCGATCACTCCCCAGCCACAGATTACAGAGTGTATGGACTGTTCAGAGGATGTTATGGATTATGCACCCCCAGCAGAAGTGCTGGCAACAGGGCAGAATGCTAGCCATCTCTGCCCAGCACTGGGACCAACTGTGGAGTTCCAGGGAGCCGGGGCGGTTGGCCCCCCTCCCCAGCAACAAGCTGAGGTGGTAAAGCTCGTACTCCCAGCTGAATCACTGGCAGCAGGACAGGATGCTACTGGCCGCTGCACCCCACTACAGCTTGAGCGGATATCGGTGGATGGGACTGTGGTCTCCACTCACAGCAACCCAGCGGAAGAGCTGGCAACAGAGCAGAGTGCCCCAGGCCTCTGCTCTCAACTAACAGGAGAGAGGGTTCCTGTGGTAGTGGATGGGACTCCGATCTCCATGGACACAACCCCAGAACATGGTGCGGCACTGAGACAGGAGGATGTCGGCTTTGCTTTGCAAGCACCGGGGGATTTTTACCTAGCATCAGTGGATGGGACTGCAGTCTCCACTGGTATACCCCAGGAATGGTGGCCAGTTGGCCCAGATTCCCAACGGCATGATGAACTGAGCCCAGCCACCCTGTCTTCTCTCCAGCGGCTGAAAGGACTCCAGGGAGAAGGGCCAGTCCAGGCCTCTCCCCAGCGGCAGGCGTGTTCTCTGAGAGAGGCAGAGATTGGCTGGGTGAGTAATGCTCTGTTTGGGACAAGTTATCTGGGGTACTGGGGGGGTACCGGAATTGGGGTCTCTCCCAGTGTTAGTCTCCTGCCAAAGGGGGAGATGTGTGACAGACCTAGCCGGGACAGGGGCTTTTGGAGAGGACTGAATGCAAGCCTCTTGCCGTTCGATTATGGGCCAGGACCTCAAAACAGGAAGGCAGATGGGTCATCCCAGCAGACAGTCCTGGAACTTTAAGACTACTTTTCCAACATCCTCGAGTTGACCCGTTTGGGTCCCACTGCGGCTGTTGGACTGGTTCCCAGGGGAAGTAATGTCATGGACCTTGAAATATTAAAGTGTTTCTACTTGACATCTGTTACACAGGAGAGGGACATTCAATGCAAGGCTTTTGAAATGCTAAGTGGAACCAGCTTGCGAAATACCTTTTATTGTGTTCTGCAGGTTAAGAGCGGGTGTCGGAGTCAGTCCGTCTAGCTAGAACCGGGTTATTGTGTACATTGATTACCCCCTGGGGCTTCTGTCTCAATACACTAGTCTTTCTATCCAAGCTATTGGACCAATCCCTGTTGACAATTTCAAGTCCTCATTTGCATGGTCAAGGGGGACCTGAGTGAAGACTGCATATACTTTACAATTGACCAATAGGAAAGCGGTTGTTGGGAGTGGGATGTTCCAAATTCTGTATAAAAGTGTGCTGTGTAATTGAAAATAAAGAGTCCTGCTTGAACTTACATACAGCCTGCCTGGTGTTTGTTCTTAATGGGTCTGAATGGCACATAGCTGTAGTTCGGACCCCGGAACCTTGGATGACTGGACCATCAGACGCTGCAATCTGCAAGCTGACTCACTGGTAGTAGAGGAGTGTCGGGAGAGCAGGACCTGGGCGAGGAAGGATCTCGTCACAAGAATTTCCAAGGCATTAGATGGCCATCTTCACTGTGTTCCATGGTATAGCAAGTGTAAAAAATAGGGCACAACAGTGACATTACCAAGGACCGGACAACCCTCCAAAATTAATGAAAAGACATTAAGAAAACTGGTCAAGGAGGCTGCCAAGGGGCCTACAGCAACATTAAAGGAGCTGCAGGAATATCTGGCAAGTACTGGCTGTGTGGTACATGTGACAACAATATCCCATATGCTTTATATGTCTGGGCTATGGGGTAGAGTGGCAAGACTGAAGCCTTTTCTTTACGAACAAAAACATCCCAAGCCCGGCTAAATTTAGCAAAAACACATCTGAAGTCTCCCAAAAGTATGTGGGAAAATTTGTTATGGTCTGAGGAAACCAAGGTTAAACTTTTTGGTCATAATTCCAAAACAACACTGCACATCACCAAAAGAACACCATACCCACAGTGAAGCATGGTGGTGGCAGCATCAAGCTTTGGGGCTGTTTTTTTAATTCAGCTGGAACAGGGGCCTTATTCAAGGTAGAGGAAATTATGATTTTTTTTTTGCCAGTAGATGTCACTGGTACCTTTGGCATTAGTTTGATGAGCTGCAGTGGAACCGGGTTATGAATATGTGTTCTGCTAGCCAGCCAGTGGTTTCCTGGCCACTGGTGCATGTTGGTAGAGAGTATAAATATTCAGTGGGGTCAAGTGGTCAGAGTCATCAGGCACAAACCTTGGTCTAGTGTGGGTGTGGGAGGAACTGCTGTCCTTGGTAGGCCTAAAGCCAAAGGCCTAGCCATGTGCTCCGGGCTCTGCAATTAGAGACTTGTTGTCCTGCATGCAGGGACTGATGGGGACCTGAAATGGGAGTACCAGAAACCAAGAAACCATGCTGCCAGCAGGGGCGTTGCTAGGTCTAAAAAAGATCTGATGCTAGAGCCCATAGCAGCGAAGTAAAGAAAGTCATACTCTTGGGTTGGCATACACATGTATTTAATATACGCGTTTGTGTGTGTATATATATATATATATATATATATATATATATATATATATATATATATATATATATATATATATATATATATATATATATATATTTTATTATAATCAAATACAGCCATTGTGCCCATCAAATGAAGCCACTCTGCCCATCAAATGCTGCCACTGTGCCCATCATATGCAGCCACTGTGCCCCATCAAATGAAGCCACTGTGCTCATGAAAAGCAAGAAAAGCAGCACCCATTGTATTTCTACATCTATTAAAGAGCATAGGTAATAGCAATTGAACTGATTGAATATTACTTATTGGGGGGGGGGGGGGAGAGGAGGGGAGACACCAGTAGCATAAACACAGCGTGACTCCGGAGGGAGAAGGGGGCGTGGTCATGTCAGCTCCATACAAGGAGAATCGAGCACTGCCGCTGTTCTCCTGATCTCCTGCTGCTTTCCTCAGGCAGCATATCATTCCGCCGGTAACATTGCATTGGGCAGCGCCGCAACGGCCGGATTACAGAGAAGGCAAAATGCGGCTGCCGCCGCTGCTGTCCGTGCTTTCTCCCTCTCTCAGTCTTTACACAAAAAGCTGGACCCTCTTAGACCCTCAGGGCTATTGAGCCCACATTTGGGGCTCCAGCCTCAATAGCTCCCCCTTAATGATGCCTATGGCTGCCAGAGATAGGGAACCGTGGAAGAGACTGGCAAAGCATCAAAAACTGATCCAGCCTGCACTTTACTGTGATATGTGGTATCTATTGGGGGCAGCTGTTGGTCACGGAACGGCAGAATGGAGGGATGCCTTTGTAAACAAGGCATGTCACTGATCGTTTGCTCCCTCTCATCGGGAGCAGCGATCAGTGACATGTCACAATAAGTCACACCTCCTAACAATTACAATCACTCCCTAGAACACACTTTGCCCCTTCCCGCCCCCTAGTGGTTAACCCCTTCACTGCCAGTCACATTTATACAGTTCATTTTTATAGCACTGATCGCTGTATAAATGTGAATGGTCCCAAAATAGTGTCCGATGTGTCCACCATAATGTCACAGTCACGAAACAAATCGCAGATTGCCACCATAAAAAGTAAAAACAAATAATAATAAAAATGCTATAACTTTTGCGCAAACCAATCGATATACGCTTATTGTGATTTTGTTTTTACCAAAAATATGTAGAACAATACGTATCGGCCTAAACTGAGAAAAAAATGTATTTAAAAAAAAAAAGGGATATTTATTATTACAAAAAGTACAAAATGTTTCTTTTTTTTAAAAATTGTCACTCTATTTTTGTTTATAGCACAAAAAATAAAATCTGCAGAGGTGATCAAATACAACCAAAAGAAATCTCTACCTGTGTGGAAAAAAAGGACGTCAATTTTGTTTGGAAACCACGTCGCACGACCGTGCAATTGTAAGTTAAAACGACGCAGCGCCGAATCGCAAAAAGTGCTCTGGTCTTTGGCCAGACAAATGGTCTGGGGTTGAAGTGATTAAAGGCTGATGACTACCTTGCTATTTTTTTTTTTTTTAGGAGTCTGCTCATCTTGTCCTAGGGGGTCCTGTGCCCTTACCTCTCTCTTCCTACATTAACTTTTGTCGCACGTTAAAAGTGACTGGCGCCCATTTTCTATCGTTGACGGTAACACGCCATGCCTATCAACCTACAGCTTGGGATAAAATGTCAGCCCGCCCTGACATCGGAGGTCAAGGGGCATTCTACACACACATGGGGTTTGAGCTCTGGGGGAAAATGATTAACAAAAGAGACTTATAAGGTGAGATTGCATAGTTTTGTTTGTGCTTGTTCCAGGAAACATGCACTGAGAATATTTTCATTCCTCAGAGGCAGATGAAAGAAAAGCAATTATTTTTTTCCTGTAATAATTAAACATCATGGAAGAGTACATCACCAAGTTGAAATAATAATGTGGGTCAAGTTTCAAAGCCAGATGAGGACAGGCTGGGGAATGGAGAACTGTACAATCAATCCAGGTAGCATGAACCAGATAATGAGGGTAATCAAGTGTAATAAATAGAATATCTTCTCTCTTTAGAGACTCTTTGTAAAAAAAAAAAGAAAGTTTGGACTTACTCCTTAAGATTCAGTCTTATCAATTTACCTTTTGTTTTATTTCAGTCACCTGCAAATACAACAGTTGCTATGGGAGCCTATAAGGCTGGGTTCACACTACTACACTACTTTCATCCTACTTTGCTCTGCTACATTGGTCCTACATTTATCCTACATTGGTCCTACATCCATCCTACTTTCATGAACAGGATACTACTTTGGTCCGACTTCAATAATATTCAATGGGCCTGAAGTAGGATCAATGTAGGACCAAAAGTAGTACAGGGATCATTTTCAAAGTCGGACCGACTTGTGTAGGACGCTACAAGACGCTCTCATAGGGAAACATTGAACACAGAGCAAAGTAGGATGAAAGTAGTGTAGTAGTGTGAACCCAGCCTAAAGCTTTTATTTTTAGATGTAAAGGTGAATTTAGTGTTATCATAAATATATTTATGTGTGTTAAATCTATAGCTATATTAAACAAGACTTGTCAAGGTTGAAACATGTTTTCTATTGCTGGCCTACATCTGAAAGTGCTTTTTACCTGGCTGCAGTGCTGATCCCCAAGCAAAGGTATTCCCTGGTTGCTGTTTTTTTTACTTACCTAGCATAGTCATATACCCCAAAAAGATATACCATGAGTGTAGGCACAAGAGCCCTCTAAGACTTAGGGGCACATTTACAGTAGACGTGGGTGTTCTATCAGATTACCGCTACCCATCAGATTCTGCAACGGCAGTGATGTTCCGACCAGAAATACTTACTGCGCATGCAAGATGCGTTCCACCATGCATTCAACGGCACGCAATGTACAGTGTTTCACACACTTTAAAGGGGTTGTAAAGGTTTGTTTTTTATTTTCTAAATAGGTTTCTTTAACCACTTCAATACAGGGCTTTTATACCCACCTCCATACCGGGCCTATTCTGGCACTTTCCTCCTACATGTACAAATCATCATTCTTTTGCTAGAAAATTACTCAGAACCCCCAAACATTATATATGTTTTTTTAGCAGACACCCTAGGGAATAAAATGGCGGTCATTGCATTGCTTTTTATCTTGCACAATATTTGCGCAATAATTTTTCAAACACCTTTTTTTTGGAAAAAAATGGTTTTATGAATTAAAAAATAACAAAATAGTAAAGTTAGCCCAATTTGTTTGTAAAATATGAAAGAAGATGTTACGCCGAGTAAATAGATACCTAACATGTCATGCTTTAAAATTTGCGCACACTCATGGAATGGCGCCAAACTTTGTTACTTAAAAATGTCCATAGGCGACGATTTGAAACATTTTACATGTTACCAGTTTAGAGCTAGAATTGTTGCTCTCGCTCTAACGCACATGGCGAAAATAAATAAACAAACAAACTGAAATAAAAATTAAATAGGAAATGAAAGAGGGAATGGAGGGGATGGGTAAAGGGGGGTTACCATAGAAACGGGGAAGGATAATAGAATAAGAGTCCACTGTTGGGTGGAGGGGGGAGCGGCAGGGGGTAAGTGTTTATTAGTAAGTGGCATACGTTTGTGGAGGGGTGAGGGCTTCGGGGGCTCCCCCCCTCAGGTGTGGGGGGTAGGTAGCAGCAGTCCCAGAAGGGACCCACTTTTAGAGCTCAACCTCCGGGGGGAGAACCGTAGGGCCGGATGGAGAAGGAGGGCCACGGATCCTTGGGCCTTTGGAAGGCTATAATCCCCCAACATGAGAGGAAAAGGGGGGGCAGGGGGGTTTGGGTGGGTAGGTCTGGAATGGGTCACAGTGGGAGCGAGGTCGGGGAGAGGGTTAGGGGGAGGTAGAGGTGATGGAGGGAGGGTGGGCTTGGATTGGGGTTCTCTCCGAATTTTCAGTAATAAGACACTGGATGTGGCTGTGTATCGTTGCTTACTGATAACCTGCCGATACACTGGAAAGATCTATATGAACCAACTAGGGATATACAATAAAATGGTGGGAGTGAGGAGGGCGATCACCTGGTAGATAGCATGGGAACTTTAAAAATACTTTTGTATAATGTACGGGGGCTGAACACTTCCAAAAAAAGGGGTAACATTTTGAGAGAACTAAAATATCTCAAATCGGATGTAGTACTATGACAAGAGACACATATCTCGCAGGATTCAAATCTTAAAATATGCTCACATGAATACCCGTTATGGTATTATGGGGACTCACCGACTAAACGTGCGAAGGGAGTCGCCATAGGTTTCGCCAGGGAAGTAAGATTTGTCCCGGGGGAGAGAATAGTAGACCCTGAGGGGCGCTATCTTCTGCTCAGGGGAAAAATAAACGAAGTTGACTATTCCATAGCAAATATCTATGGCCCAAACAAAAATCCTATAACATTTCTTAAGGGGGTCATCGAGAGGTTCATGGATTTCAAGATAGGCAGGGTAATTATGGCCGGGGACATGAATCTCTGTCTGGACCCAGATGTCGATTGTACATCACATGCACAGCGAGTTGGGAATGTAAAACGGAAATCACTAAAAAAGAAACTACATGAACACCAATTGATGGATGTTTGGAGAATACAACATCCGAAAATACGTGACTACACGGGACGTATTCAAGAATCGATTTAATTTTGGTGGACCACAGATCACTGGACGCAGTAGCAAGTTCTGATATTGGAATAGTTACGGATCATGCTTCTGTATCAATTAATCTAAAAATAGATGGAACACAAAAGAGTAATAGTATATGGAGATTCAATGAAGATCTAATACAAGACGAAGAGGTCGTAGATTAAACGGGAATTAGAACTGTATTTTAAAGCAAATAGCTCAGAACATATGTCAGAATCATTAGTATGGGAGGCTCATAAGGCATACATTCGGGGCATCCTGATTGCAATTGGAACAGCAAAAAAAAAAAGAAAGCAGGAGGAAATGTGATGAGTTACATAAAACAATCTTTGATCTCGAACAGAGCCACAAACAAACAGGCGATCATGAAGCTGAACGTACTGTTATTCTAAAAAGAGAGGAATTAAGGGACCTCATAGAACAAGAAAATAGAGCGGCTCTCTATAGACTTAAGAAAGAGAGGTACCAATGGGGTGATCTGTCAGGAAAATATCTAGCCAAAATGTTAAAAAATAAATTAAGGGGAAACTTTATTGAAAGCATACAAACGGGTAAAGGGGGTAAGGTACACACAAACCCTGAAATCGCGAGAGTATTCCAAGAATATTATGGGAAGCTGTACTCGATAACCCAAAGTGACCTCCCAGATAAAGTAATAAGGAGATCAGATAATATTATTTTTTTCTTAAGTAAAACATGTTTTAAAACAATACCTGCAGATCCATTCAGTTCTTTAGAACATCCCATAACGGAAATGTAAATACAGAAAAATTTAAAGGAGTCCCCAACAGGGAAAAGTCCAGGTCTTGATGGGCTAACGACCGCATACTATAAGAAGTTTAGCGACATCCTGGTCCCGAGGATGTGTTCTTATATGAACGGCATCGGTACTAATTGGGAGATCCGCCGTGAGGCATTGGAGGCCAAGATTAGGATAATTCCCAAGGTAGGCAAAGATCCCTCTTTGAGCTCCAGTTATAGACCCATTTCCCTACTAAATGCAGACGTGAAGTTGTTCGCTAAAATTTTAGCTGGTAGAATGAAGACTATCATGAAGGATTTGGTACATACTGATCAAGTGGGTTTTATCCCAGGCAGGGAAAGTAGGGATAATAGCATCAGAACACTCCTACGGATACAGAAAATAAAAGATAGTAAGTCCCCAGGTCTACTTCTGTCAATAGACGCCGAAAAAGCGTTTAACAGAGTAGACTGGGGATTTCTTCAGAACACCTTAGGCCCTGTACACACGATCAGTCCAAACTGATAAAAACGGACTGAAGTTCAGTTTCATCAGTCCAAACCTACCGTGTGTATGGCCCATCAGACTTTTGTCCTTCAGACCAAAGTTTTAAAACTTGCTTTAAAATCGGACTGATGACCGATCGGTCAAAAACAATGGTTAGTACGCAAAAGCATCGGTTCAAAACCTGCGCATTCTCAATAATCAAGTCGACGCATGCTTGGAAGCATTGAACTTCGTTTTTTTAGCATGTCGTTGTGTTTTACGTCACCGCGTTGGACTCGATTGGATTTTGAACTGATGGTGTGTAGGCACATCAGACCATCAGTCCATAAGACTTCAGCCTTCAGTCCGTTTTCATCAGTTTGGACTGATCGTGTGTACAAGGCCTTAGAGTTTTATGGGGTGGGACCTAAGATGCTGGGGTGGATAAATGCTCTCTACAATCACCCAACTGCTAGGGTTAAGGTAAACGGGACAGTATCGGGGCTATTTGAGATGTTTAACGGGACCCGACAGGGCTGTCCCCTGTCCCCCTTATTGTTCATCCTATCTCTAGAACCATTTCTGGCCGGGATTAGAAATAATCCTGACATTAGGGGGATACAGACAGATCATGGGGAACACAAACTTGCGGCGTATGCCGATGATATTTTGCTATACATAATGAACCCAACTGTAACTCTCCCTAACTTATTAAAAACTCTTAAATCATATGGGGAGGTTTCAAACTTCAAAATTAATCCCGTAAAATCCGAAATACTCAATATAAGTGTGAAAGTGCAGGACGAATGCAGATGCAAACAAGACTTCCCATTTATCTGGAGAGACACCAAGCTAAAATATTTAGAAGTCAATATAACATCATCACCTGAGTTAATTTACCTACACAATTTCATTCCATAACTGAACGACATTAAAACGGATTTAAACAAAATTGCATCCAGACAGAGATCTATGTTAGGGAGAATAAACAGCTTCAAAATGCTAACCCTCCCCAAGATTTTATATTAAATACAAATGTTACCGATCGCACTACCGGAAGCTTATTTCAAAACATTAAAAAAGTTAATAAGTAGGTTTATATGGCGGAATAAAAAAACGTGTATAAGCAGGGCAATATTAACTAGAGATAAGGCACACGGAGGTCTGAGGGTACCGGACATTAACACATATTATATGGCCATTCACATGGCACGGGTGGTTGATTGGGTTAAAGAAAATAAAGAGAAAGGCCCGGATTCTTAAAGCACTTCCGCCGACGTATCTACTGATACGCCACGTAAGTGCAGGGATGCGCCGTTGTATCTATGCGCCTGATTCTGCTATTAAGATATGCCTGAATTTTGGCTTCATACGACCAACGTAAGTTTCCTACGCCGTCGTATCTTGGGCGCATATTTACGCTGGCCGCAAGGGGCGCTTCCATTGATTTACGCGTCGAATGTGCAAATGACCGAGATACGCCGATTCACAAACGTACTTGCGCCCGTCGCAGTTGTATACGCCATTTACGAAAGGCGTACGTCCGGCATAAAGTTATTCCACTTATAGTAGGCGCATCCCATGCAATGGTATGGACGACGGAACAACCATCGGATTTTACATTGTTTACGTAAGTCATACGTGAATGGGGCTGGGCGTAGGTTACGTTCACGTCGTAGGCATTGAGCGTCGTATCTTAGGGAGTAAATTCCAACGTGATTCTGAGCATGCGCCGTTCGTTTGGCCCTTCATTTGCATGGGGTCACGGTTAATTTAAATGTATCACGCCCACTACCTTCATACATTGAATTAGACGGGCTTACGCAGGCCAATTTACGTTACGCTGGTGCAACGTAGGGAGCGAGTGCTTTGTGATTACTGCTCTTGCCTCAAAGAGTTACGTTGGCGTAGCGCATATGAGATGCGTTACGCCGGAACAAAGATGCGCCGATCTATGTGAATCTGGGCCATAATGTGTGTTAAACTGGAAAGCAGCCTAAATAAGTCAATGTTAGGGAAGGAGATTTGGATTCCGGCACAATTTAGACAGTCAAAAGAGCACATGCACATGATTACACGAACATCAATGTCAATATGGGATAGGGTACACAAAAAGGAAAAATGGGGATATAATTCCCCATTTATCCCACTTTATGATACAAATTATTTTGCACCGGGGAATGTAAGATTGTTCGGTATATGGATAAAAAAAAACAGATGCACAATTAAGGGACATACTAAAAGACGGTAACATTTATACTTATCAGGAACTAAGGAAAAAAAATGAAATGTTTGAGTTGAATAGGTGGCGATATTCACAGCTGAAACATTTTGTGGAAACCCTCCCTTATCCGATAAAAAAAAAGGAGGAGTTACCTGGAGTATTGATGAGGGCCCCAACCAATCCCCGTCAAAATGGGCTTGCAGGGGAGGGCACCTCTTAAATACTCTGGGTAAGCCCAGCAGGGGCAGTGTGAGTTCGGGTGGAAGCTGTAGATGGAGTGCTGAGTTGTTGGAGGCCCTTGAGGGTAACCCCTAGTCTGGGGGGGGGTGAGCTTGGGGCTGGGTACTGGAGGGATACTCTGAAAACACAAGGAGGAGTCCTTCCCAGAGGCACAGGACCAGGTGTGAGGACAGTGGGAAACAGCGAGCATGTCGGGGAGACAGTCAGGTGGCTGGTGAGTTAGACAGTCCAGGAGGACTGAGAAACAGCCTGAGAGGACTGGGTAGTGGCAGTCTGGGATGGCTGTAGAGTCAGTCTGGGAGGACTGTGGAAGATTAGCCAGGAGGGCTAATGAAAGGGTCAGCTGCAGCCAGGTGAGCTGGCAGTGCCTGAAGACGTGGTGTTCAGATCAGTAGCCACAGGAAGATAGCTGAACACTGGGACTTTTCTACATGCCAAAGGGGCTCACGATCCCTGACTAGGGTTGCCACCTGTCCAGCATTCACCCGGACAGTTCGGGTTTGAAATCATGCGTTCGGGTTTCAGACTGCCTGAAACCCAGACACATTATTTAGACTACGGCTTCCCAGTATGTTACACTCTTTCACACTGCCCAAACCCAGCACTAACAACCCTACCCCCCCCCCAAAAAAAACACACACACACATGGGGAGGAGAGAGGGCTTGGCCTTTACCTACCCCTCTGTGTCTGGCCACACTCCAATCCCTGGCGCTATGCCTCAGAAAAGGAAAGTTGGGTCCGGAAATTTGAAGTCCAGCAGCCTCAGATACATCTGGATGAGAGGTACTGACTGCCAAGGGGTGTGTGAGCTCACCATCCAACCCTGTCTGTGACTGAAGTCTCCCCTTTTTTTCTCCTGCTTCTGCATGAGTACACTAAGGTAAATCAGGGTTCTCAGAGCAACCATTACATCAGAGTTCCCCTTTACACCAGAGGCCACAGTGTTTTCCCTTACATCAGAGTCTTCTCCATACACCAGAGTTCTCAGTGTTCCCCCTAAATCAGGGTTCCCAGAGAACCCCTGTGTTAGAGGCCCCAGAGTTCTCCCTTACATCAGAGTCTGCAGAGTCCCCCCTACAGTGAAAGGAAACTCTGCAAGTTCAGATGTAAGAGGGGTACTCCGTGGATTCAGATGTAAAAGGGGGACTCTTGTTATTAACTTCATATGATTAGAAATATTATTTAATAGCAAAATATACATATAATTTATACTATAAAAAAAATTACTGGGCGCCGTTAAAGTGTTCGGGTTTGACTTGACGAAAAGGTGGCAACCCTATCCCTGACTGTAAGGGGCTTTTGCTGGATCTGACAGATCCCACCTAAACAGTGTTCCAGCTGGGCCTGAGTGTTTCTGCAAGCAAGTGATGTGCTAGAGGAAGAGGAGTGAACATAGAAATGTACAGTATATAGTTAAGTGTCCCTGGCCTGGAGAGACTTGTTCCAGTCAAGTGGGCATCCCTTAATACCCCTATACCCAACCAAGTTATTAACCCCTAATAAAAAACAAACTAAAGATGCAAGGACTGTTTCTTGTCTAAGTGAGCCTGTAGGAAGATTTGGTGTGCCTAGATGTGCAGGGTGGGGGATCACCCCATCCACCAGCGGCTCCTATGCATTTTTCATGGTGTCGCAGTGTATTTTTATGTAGAGTTAGATATGAAAGGACCAAAAATTTGTTTCACAATGTGTTTACCTACTTTTAGGTGAATTCAGTTTAGTTGCATCTAGAGAAAATAGAATGATGTGCGTTCCATATGCAGTTTAGATAATCTGTAAACATGTCTAAACACACAAAGGCAAGTACTGTATATCTAAACGAAGGAGAACCTGACCCTGAAAGCATAATGTTTGTTTACACTTCCCAGATATATTCTCCCATGTTTAAACATTCTAAACGCAGGAGTGCTAGTGTGTGCAACTGCTCTGCCTCAAGGGAAGCATCAAGAAGTTGTACAATTCGGAGGTTGGACGCACTGACATGGAATATTCTCCACGGTGGTATCCGTTGGGTGGGTTCCACTTTTAGATTCTTTTATCTATTTTCCTCGTTCTCCTTATCTTTTTTCTCTTCTCTCTTCTTTTCTCCCATCTCATTCTTTTTTTTATTATTTATATAATTTTTTATATATATTTTTATATAAAGCCAACCCCATTCAAGTGACATAAACTCCTTGATATCGTGTAATGGGGTTCTGCGGATGTCCTGCTGTTATGCTGCATATAATTCCCCTGCAGACCCAAATATTTATCCTGATTCAAGTATCTTCCCTCTACCTCATCATTCCTCACCCAGTGGTTGGAGACTGACACCTACTGACCTTTTTTGATATTGCATATTAATATATCTACATACTCAGTACTCAGTATTTTGTCTCTATTTATTTGGCTCTCTTACCTCTTTCTTTTCTTTTCCTCTCTCCCTTCTCTCCTACATTTACTCGACGAATCTAATACATAAGATATACTACGCCACTTTCAAACCTCTCCACAAAAATATACATACCCAGTTGTTATGCTATATTGTTATCTTTGCAGGTATACTTGATCAATGTTAGCTTGACCTACATACTTTTCTCACAGTCAATTGAGACTTTCTGACAGGTATATCACAGTTATATCTCCTATGCCTTTTTCACAGGTTCATTATTTTCCTTAATATCGGGTGACCCCCGTTCTATGTCGCCATGGTTTTCCCCCTCTCGGCCCAAGGGCTCCCTCCCCCCTGTTGGAGCCCCGTAGCCTTCTCAACTGCGAGAATAACATTTTTTTTTCTACTTTTTGTTTAATACTAGTTTTTTTTTCTGCCTTATCTCGCATTGGTCGGCTATCAAGGCTGAGTTTTGGACCAATTGGTCTAATGATACTTCTCTGTCGGTTGGTGGCCATCGGCCCACTCAACCCCATACATTTTTTTCAGATTAGAATTTACTCACATTGGAACAAGGTTCCATTTGACTTATTGTTGATCCAGTTTTATAATAGCGGTACACCCTTCATCCCTAAACTCTTCAAATCTCCTACAGAAACTAACTCAGTCTACAACTTTTATTTACACATGACACAGCCCCGGTTCTATCATATTTCCTATATACAGCTAGCCTCAAGCCTCCCTGGTACCTACTATATACAACCTTACCTGCCGATACACCCTCTACCTAGTAAAACATTATGACCATTAAAATAATCTCACACAACGTCCAAGGTTTCAACTCACCTAACAAACGGAAAAAGGCCTTCTCCCAATACAAGAAACTAGACGCTAAAATAGTGATGTTACAAGAAACACATTTCTTAAATGACTCTCACCCCACTTTCTTTAATAAATCCTTTAACCAATCCTTCTACACATCCTTCTCCTCAAAAAACAAAGGAGTCGCCATCTTCTTTCACCACTCTTTCCCTATAGAGATACAACAAGTTTACAAAGACCAAGAGAGCAGATTCATTATTCTTAAAGGCACTCTCTCAGGCAAAGACATTACCATAGCCAACATTTACGCCCCTAACGATTCCCAAACAGCATTCTTTACACACTTTCTTAATAAACTACAACAATTTCATTCCCCACATATCATACTAGGCGGAGACTTTAACTCGGTTCCGCAACCCAACTTAGACAGAAGCAAACAAACCTTAAACTCTAAATCCTTCTCCAAGACAACCTCCTCTCTTCTATTTAACCTCCAGTTGATAGACTCTTGGCGAGCCTTGAACATAGGTGCAAGAGATTACAACTTTTATTCACACCCACACGATTCTTACTCAAGAATTGACCACATTTTCTGCACCCCAATAATTCTAGCTAATTCCCTTGGCGCCGATATTCATCCTTGCTCCTGGTCTGATCACAATATTGTCACCCTTAGCACAAAATTTATAGGTCTCTCCCCCACCCCCTATTCTTGGAGATTAAATGAATCCCTTCTAACAGACCCTAACCACCAACAAGGAATTGACACAGAGATTAAAGAATATTTTTCCCTGAATGACACTCCTGAAACTTCTGCAGCCACACTCTGGTCAGCTCATAAAGCAGTAATCAGAGGCCACTTGATTAGACGCGCAGCCCAACGTAATAGAAATAATGTTGAAAAAATCATCTCCCTCACGAAAGACCTCCATAACCTATACAAAGTCCATACACGTTCACATGACCCTGCGGTCTTTAAAACCATCTCTCTTAAACGCAACGAGCTTGACACATTGCTTTCCCTTAAAGCAGAAAAGTCACTCAGATGGTCGAAAGCCAGGTTTCTTCTCTCCAGCAACTCATACTCAGCAATGTTCGCCCGTAAACTTAATCAATCCCTCAAACCGTCACATATCTACAAACTCAAGAATAACAGGAACCAAGTTGTCACACACCCAAAAGAAGTACTTTCGATATTCACAAAATTTTACTCTGACCTTCTCTCTGCCCCAAACCCCTCCCCACCCTCTCTACCATCCACGTGGTTGAACAATCTCCCCTTCCCTAAACTCAATCAAACACAAATAGACAACCTTAACATGCCATGCTCAGACGAAGAATTAGTTCAAATTATCAAAACACTTAAGAAAAACTCCGCCCCAGGCCCAGATGGATTCTCATCACTTTATTACAAACAATATTCTCAGATCCTAGTCCCACACTTGAAGAAACTTTTTAATTGCGTCTTAAAAGGAGATCACTTCCCAGACGAGATGCTACTTGCCAACATGTCCTTGATCCCAAAACCCAACAAAGACCATACACTCCCCCAAAATTACAGACCAATCTCTGTCATAAATAATGACCTTAAAATATTCAGCAGACTCCTAGCTAACAGACTTTCCTCTATTATCCCTACTCTCATTTCCCCCTTCCAATCAGGCTTCATCCCCGGAAGACAAATCACAGATAACATCAGACTAGTCACAAATATAGTCCAGGATGCCAAGATACATTCCAACCCTGTTTTGTTACTCAGCCTTGATATAAACAAAGCCTTCGACAGTGTGCATTGGTCATTCTTAGACAGTGTTCTACATAAATATGGCTTCACTGGCGAATTCTTACACGCATTTCATGCACTCTACCATAACCCCTCCACTAGAATACGCCTCCCGGGTTGTAACTCTGAGTTTTTTAAAGTAGGCAAAGGTACTAGACAGGGCTGTCCCCTTTCCCCTTTACTTTTTGCACTAGCAATTGAACCACTTTCCACAGCAATCCTCACCAACTCAGATATTAAAGGTTACTCATCTGGACCTGATACATATAAACTAAGCATGTATGCAGATGACATGCTACTCTTCCTCACACAACCGGTCAATACACTTCCAAACCTCCTACAAACCCTCAACAATTTCGCATCCATATCAGGCCTCACAGTCAACGTCTCAAAATCAATAGGCATGCCCATCAACATCCCCCCACTGGAATTAGATTCCATACGCTCCTCCTTCGAATTTTCTTACACCCCAGACTCTCTCCCATACCTAGGTATTCATCTCACCCCTAATCTTGATGACCTAGCAAGTAAAAACTACATCCCGATGATTCAAAAATTAAGGGCGACACTTAAAATGTGGAAATCTTTTAAGATCTCTTTCCTCGGTAAAATCACAGCGATTAAAATGACACTCCTCCCAAAATTACTTTATCTATTTAGAGCACTCCCCATTAGAATTAATAAATCCCTTATCACCAAGTTCCAATCTGATATTAACAAATTTGTTTGGTCGGACTCTCACCCCCGTTCTCCTAGACAAGTCTTGCACAAATCTCAGAGATCTGGCGGCCTCGGCCTCCCAGACCTTTGGTTATACTACCTTTCAGCAAGATGGTCCCAAACAGCACAATGGCACATCCCGCATTCCAAGATCCCATGGATAGCTTTCGAGAAATCCTCAATATCCCCATTCACCATCTCAGGTATTCTCTGGGGAAATAAAATCTCAATTCCATCCCTAAACTCCCGTAACCAAATTGTAGCACATTCTTATCACTTATGGAAGCTCCATAACGGAAAATATAACCTCATCTCTAAATCCCCTCCGTTTGCTACATTTATAGGAGACCCAAAATTCAAACAAAACACTCCAATAGACCTTTCATGGTGGAAGACTAAAAACCTCACTACACTTAACAAATTTATTATTGGTACAAACTTCATCCCCTTCTCCACCCTGAAAGCTAAATATCAGATTCCGGACTCGGAATTCGATAATTTCATCCTTATTAAACAATTTTTCGAAACTCACTTCAAAACCACAAACACCCAATCCCCCTCTCATTTTGAAAAACTCTGTCGCGATTCCCCCAGGATGAAAGGTTTCATCTCAGAACTTTATTTCATCATGTCTAACAACACAGAGCCCAATAAATTATCATATATGCTAAAATGGGAACAAGACCTTAACTTTACGTACTCCCCAGTAAACTGGGACAACTGTATAACCAATTTACACAAATGCACCAAATCTATTGCAATAAAAGAAACAGCCCTAAAAGTGTTTATCAGATGGTATTATACCCCGACCAAACTCCACGCCATTTTTCCCTCAATCTCCTCCTCATGCTTTAGAGGATGCGATGATTCGGGTTCTTTCCCCCACATTTTCTGGTCTTGCGATAAGGTCAAGAATGTTTGGTTACAGCTTGAAAGTTTTGCCTCTAAAATTTCAGATAAACCAATCACCCTTACAATACATAACTGTTTACTTTTCTCCCCCATCACGGACCTTTCCACATGCCATATGAGACTCATCCATACAATATGTGTAGCCATACACTGGCTGATTGCATCTCAATGGAAATCTCCAATAATACTCCTAAATCCACTCAAACACAGGATTAACGAGATAAATTTGATGGAAAAAATCTCCCATACGCTACAAAACACCATGCACATTTTCAACAATAAATGGTCCCCCTGGTCTGAATATTCACCTCTCTTTTTTAATACAAACTAACTTCTCTATTATACCACATTCCTTTTAATATGGCTTCCCTCAATATTCTTTCAAGATCCTCCATGGTTTTTTCCCATCTCTAAGAAAAGCCTGTTAACCCCAATTGCTTTGCTGTGTCATATTATATTTCTGTTTCTGATAAGAACTTACCACAACTTTTATAATTATGCTGTATTTTTTTATATATCCAACTATGTACCGCTCTCTATCTTTTGCAATAAAAGTTTGTAAACAAAAAAAAGAAGTTGTACAAAGACTGTTGTGTCACTAGGTGGCAGTCAGAGCCAAGTGAAGGACTTGAGACTTCCCGTACTGTTTGCAGCATGATTCTGTATGCTTCTGTATTATTTTGGGCCGGTACACAACAAAATGTGTGCGTTCCTCGCACGTTTCCGCGCAGTAAATTTTGACTGCCAAACATACTGGAACAAGGAAAAATGCGTGTATGCACTTTTAAAAATGGGGCGTGCAAAACTGCATGGAACTGCGGTACCGTGCCAATTGGTGGCTGAAAAATGCACTGCATTTGCTAGATACGTTTGGGGTGCCATTACCAAATCATTGGCCCCTGCACGCTCTCACATGCCCCGTGAGGAAGCGATTTTTCGCGAAACCGGTCGGGCGGAACCAGGGGTCAAGTCCTGGGGAAAAAAGTGTGGGAACTCCCACCCAAGATCCACTCCCCCACCAAAAAAAAAAAAAAATGATACGCTCATATGCATATATATTTCACAGAAAATACAGTGCAACATTTATTGTAACGTGCCCGTTTACAAAAAAAAAAAATATGATGTCAACCCCCCTGATGTAATCCCCCTAATGTAACCCCCCTGATGTAACCTCCCTAATGTAACCCCCCCTGATGTAATCCCCCTAATGTAACCCCCCTGATGTAATCCCCCTAATGTAACCCCCCTGATGTAACTCCCCCTGTGTAATCCCCCTGATGTAACCCCCCTGATGTAACTCCCCCTGTGTAATCCCCCTGATGTAACCCCCCTGATATAATCCCCCTGATGTAACCCCCCCCTGTGTAATCCCCCTGATGTAACCCCCCTGATGTAACCCCCCTAATGTAATCCCCCTAATGTAACCCCCCTGATGTAACTCCCCCTGTGTAATCCCCCTAATGTAACCCCCCTGATGTAATCCCCCTAATGTAACCCCCCTGATGTAACTCCCCCTGTGTAATCCCCCTGATGTAACTCCCCCTGTGTAATCCCCCTAATGTAATCCCCCTGATGAAACTCCCCCTGTGTAATCCCCCTAATGTAATCCCCCTAATGTAACCCCCCTGATGTAATCCCCCTAATGTAACCCCCCCTGATGTAACTCCCCCTGTGTAATCCCCCTAATGTAATCCCCCTGATGTAACCCCCCTAATGTAACCCCCCCTGTGTAATCCCCCTAATGTAACCCCCCTGATGTAATCCCCCTAATGTAGCCCCCCTGATGTAACTCCCCCTGTGTAATCCCCCTGATGTAACTCCCCCTGTGTAATCCCCCTGATGTAACTCCCCCTGTGTAATCCCCCTAATGTAATCCCCCTGATGTAACTCCCCCTGTGTAATCCCCCTAATGTAATCCCCCTAATGTAACCCCCCTGATGTAATCCCCCTAATGTAACCCCCCTGATGTAATCCCCCTAATGTAACCCCCCCTGATGTAACTCCCCCTGTGTAATCCCCCTAATGTAATCCCCCTGATGTAACCCCCCTAATTTAACCCCCCCCTGTGTAATCCCCCTAATGTAACCCCCCCCCCTGTGTAATCCCCCTAATGTAACCCCCCCCCTGAAATCCACCCTAATGTAACCCCCCCTGTGGAATCCCCCTAATGTAACACCCCCCCTGTGTAATGCCCCTAATGTAACACCCCCCCTGTGTAATCCCCCTAATGTAACCCCCCCTGTGTAATTACTAATGCCCCTAATGTAGCCCCCCCTGTATATCTGCCCATTGTGAGTATAGTAATATCTCTCCCCTCCCCACATTTACAGACCTTAGACGCGCTGTCTGTCATGTGGCTTTCTCCACATGGATGTCCCTCCTCCTAGGCTCCTCCTCCTGTTGTGGATGTACTGTCGGTGTAGAGGAGGAGCCTAGACTCTGTCGGCTGTGACGAGGGTAATTGTGATAGGCAGCCGGCACCTCTCCCCGCCTGTCTGTCACAATAATAGGGGATTGCAGTTCCCGGAAGACATGCGGGCGCCGAGCACTAAGCTTTCTCCTCCTCCCTTCAAAGCAAAGTAACTGGAGTGCACAGGGAAGGAGGAGGAGAGAGCTGCGGCGCCTCGCTCAATCCAGCACTGTGCCAGGTGTCACCCGGGTGCGGAGCGCCCCCTCCCCCGCTCCCGCCTTGCAACACCGCTGCTCAGGTCGACAAAGATCGGCACGGGCGGCTCGAGTCCTGCAACGGGAACGACGTTCCTACAGTGAAAAAAGTGGAGGGACGTCGTTCCCATGCGTTCCCGCAGGACTCGAGCCCTGGGCGGAACGTGTATCGCATCGGTATCACCCCCCTTTGACTACACCAATTCCAACCTATTGGGCGGGTTGTCTGGTTTGCTTCCAGCCGGAGCACCAGACTGACAAGCCATTTAGCACTGCTACAATGTAAGTGTGTTTTTGTCTTATTTTAATAAATTTTATCTATGGTTTTACACTATTGCGGCCCTCTATGTTTTTTCCATATCATACGGCATCTAAGGTTTCTACTTATTGGAATGAAATGGTGATTGACATCAAGCTTGGTCCACTGAGCCTCCAACTCCTACAGTTTCAATCTACATGCTACCTGGGGGTCCTCTTTTGAATAAGGGACCGCTGGGAATCTGGTAAGCAGATTCATTTACTCTAATGGTGGAGGATCTCTTCTATTGGATTGCCACTTCGGTCTATGGTCATTAAATGTGGACTTTTATTTTTACTCACTGGTGAAAGGATCTATCACTACATTGTTCTTCCAAGGACTTTGAATACATTTTTTCTTTGCTTTATGCATTACTTATGGTTAATACCATTTGCTTTGGGTATAGGTATATGTTTTGATTATGTTTAGCGCAACTTGTTTTTTTCTTTTCTTACGCTCTCACATGGGCAGCGGGTTCACCTGGGGTGCAGAACACTCACCTGGAACACGCCACATTTTGGTGTGAACCGGTCCTCAATGGAGCAATCCAAATTGTAATAATCAGAAAATAATAAAGGACCCATTTATAAAGTAGAAGAATGTACTAAATCAAAAAGGGTTATGTCCGATTAAAGGGGTTGTAAAGGGGTTGTAAAGGTTTGTTTTTTATTTTTTAAATAGGTTCCTTTAAGCTAGTGCATTGTTGGTTCACTTACCTTTTTCCTTTGATTTCCCTTCTAAATGTTTTTTTTCTTTGTCTGAATTTCTCACTTCATATTCCTCCTCAGTAAGCTTGCCCACATCATCCGAACCGTTCTGGCTGGGGGTTAGTCAGCGTGCTTGCCCCCTCCCTTTGGACTACATCCCTGCTGGGAGTCGCTTCTTTAGGGGATATGCAAATTAAATACACTTTTCTAGGGAACTCGCATTTAGGTCCACCAATACCATTCCCTGCCAACATACGGAACTAACAAGAGTCCAAGAAGCAGGAGGGTAGACTCCATGCATATGTTCCTATGCATTAAAGGGGAGGTTCACCCTAAAAACAACTTTCTATTATTACATTGGCCCCCCACATTACAATACAATTATGCCTATTATGTTTTTTTTTTATGCTGTACATACCTTGGTACAGCTAATTCACCCGTGGCTTCCGGGTTGCGAGTCCCGCGGGAGTGGGCGTACCTAACATGCTGGTGATTGACGTGATGACCAAAAACGAGTTCCCCCCGTCGCGTAAGCTGCGTCACGATTGCCGAAAGGAGCCGAACGGCGGTGCGCAGGCGCAGTATAGCGCCGACTCGCCGTTCGGCTCCTTTCGCCAATCGTGTCGCAGCTTACGCGACGGGGGGGAGCTCGTTTTTTGTTAGGAACGCCAACTAAAAAAAGACTGAAAATTTTGAAAAAAAAAAAGTTTTTATTTTTTTCTGTAAATTTTTTTGTAAATACATTTTTCTCTTTCAATTACGGGCACTGATATGGCGGCACTGATGGGCACCGATGAGATGGCACTGATGGACATCGATGAGGTAGTACTGACGGGCACAGACGAGGTGGCACTGATTGGCGGCGCTGGTATGCGGCACTGATGGGCACTCATAGGCGGCACTGATGGGCACACATAGGCGGCACTGATGGGCACACATAGGCGGCACTAATGGGCACACATAGGCGGCACTGATGGGCACTCATAGGCGGCACAGATGGGCACTCATAGGCGGCACTTATGGGTGGCACTGATGGATACTTATGGGTGGCACAGATGGGCACTGATAGGTGGGCACTGGGCATGGATGGGCACTGTGGGGTGGCACTGATGGACACTGTGGGGTGGCACTGATGGACACTGGGGTGGCACTGATGGACATTGTGGGGCAGCACTGATTTTCCCAGGTTGCCAGTCAGTGCCCATTTGTGGGCACTGATTGGCATCTTTTTTATTTTTTTTTAATGCTTTTTTTTTCAGCTTTTTTTTTTTTTTCAGCCTTTTTTTTTTTTTTGCCCACCCTGGTGGTCCAGGGTGGGCATCCCTGGTGGTACAGTGTGGCGACCTGAGGGGGGGCTGCGCTGATAAACAATCAGCGCAAACCCCCCCTGTCAGGAGAGCCGCCGATCGGCTCTCCTATACTCGCGTCTGTCAGACGCGAGTGAGGAAGAACCATCGACGGCTCTTCCTGTTTACATCGTGATCAGCCGTGGTTGGACGGCTGATCACGTGGTAAAGAGTCTCCGCCGGAGGCTCTTTACCGAGATCGGAGATGCAGGGTGTCAGACAGACACCCCGCATCACCGTTTGCCGCGCTGCGCGTCCCCACGGGCGCGCGTGGCATGAAATCCTGCAGGACGTCCAGGAACGTCCTGTCAGGATTTCAAAACCACTTCCCGGACGTAAATCGGCTATAGGCCGGGCGGGAAGTGGTTAAAATTACATTTGAAATAAAAAAACACTAAAATCATTATTTGCGGGCAGCAGGGGGAATCGAATCCTGGACAGGGAAGGGCATCAGGGAAGTGTGGGGGGGGGGGGAGTGGAGGGGGAAGGCAATTACAGGAACTGATCCCCTGTATGTCTATCCCTGCAGCTGTTGAAAGCCGATAGGAGGGAGAGAAGGAGAAGCCAGCTTTTAGCTGCTGCAGGGAGAGAGATACCCAGGGGTGCTTCCCCCATATCAGCGGCCCTGCTGATGGGTATCGTAAGCTTGCGCCCTAGTTTTCTAATATGTATTGTCATAGTGTCACCCAGTGTTATTTCTTCCGCAACCCATTTTAAAGAGCTGACTGGGATAGACTGACGCTGGTTGTGAAAAACGTCTGGTAGTGGAAAACGTCTGGTAGTGGAAAACGTCTTGAGGTTGGAGATAGATGTTTGCAGAGTGTGGATATGTCCGCTGGCAAAGGACCCCTGTGCATTGCACAGAGGTTCGTCTGAGGCAGGGCTGGCGCTACCACTAGGCGGACTAGGAAGCCGCCTAGGGCGCATCCACGGTCACTAGAGGTGTTGAAATAATTGGCGGCAGAGTAGCTGAATCGCGATGGCGCGCCCTGCCTCCCCTGGCATCTTCCTGTCCTGTTCCTTCAGTTCAGTCAGAGGCACCCTCTCCCCCTCGTTCGCACTGCCACCCACTCAGATCGCTCAGTAACTTCTCAGAAGGCGATCTGGAGGGGGCAGAGTCCTGTACCGCCCGGATTAGGAGAGAAGATGAGCTCTGAAGGGCAGAGTTGTATTAGAACGTCGTTGAGGAGGCGGGGGTTGGACGGTCCGGACTCTGGAGTGGTGGAAGGGGGCGGAGTCTATGGGCAGTAATGGAGGAGAGGGAATTCAGTGTCCAGTGATGTTAGGAGCCGGGATGGGGCTCCGTACTCATCACACTGCTTGTCATCTGCCTGACGGTGAGTCACCTATACACACACATTGACTGTTTGTGTGTATGTGAGAGGACCTACTGCCAGGGGGACACCGACCTCCTTACACAGTTGTCTGCATACTGACTGTGCACAGGGGAGGGTACTGTACACCTCCCGTGCCGCCCCCACCTGTATACTGCACACCCCCACCTGTATACTGCACACCCCCACCTGTATACTGCACACCCCCAATCCCCAACTGTATACTGCACACCCCCACCTGTCTACTGCACCCCCCCCACCCCCCAACTGTATACTGCACACCCCCACCCCCCACCTGTATACTGCACCCCCCCAACTGTATACTGCACACCGCCACCTGTATACTGCACACCCCTACCCCCCAACTGCATACTGCACACCCCCACCCCCCAACTGTATACTGCACACCCCCACCCCCAACTGTATACTGCACACCCCCACCCCCCAACTGTATACTGCACACCCCCTCACCTGTATACTGCACACCCCACCCCCAGTGGCGGCTGGTGAAGTTTTAGGATGGGGGGGCGCAAGACCCCGCCCTTCCACATTTGGCCCCTCCCACTTATCATAAGCCACACCCCTTATAGAATCCACCCACTCCGTCCCCTGTATTCCACTTGCTTCCACTCATAGTGTCAGGAGTATACAGCTCAGCATCACAGCACAAAGTATACAGCCCCAGCATCACAAATCATAGTATATATCGCAGCCTTACAGATCGGTGCAAACAAAGTAAAAAATGACACTGTTAGTAATGAAGGACTCGAAATGGGCAGGAGATTACCAGAGACTGCGGACATACTGCACAAGATTACCAGAGACTGCGGACACATACTGCACAAGATTACCAGAGACTGTGGACATACTGCACAAGATTACCAGAGACTGCACAAGATTATCAGAGATTACCATACTGCACTAGATTATCAGAGATTACCATACTGCACGAGATTACCAGAGACTGCGGACATACTGCACAAGATTACCAGAGACTGCAGACATACTGCACAAGATTACCAGAGACTGCGGACATAATGCATTACTTGTCCTGCGACTTGGGACTTCAACGTTGCATGACAAGTCGTACCCCATGATTTCCAATGAGAACTGTTCATATCTGTGCGACGTCAAGTCACAGCGACTTCAAAGTAGTGCCTGTATTACTTTGGTCCCACTTTGATGCAACTTGAGGTCCATAGACCTCCAGAATACACAGGTATTGCTTTAAGTCGCATCAAAATTGCGGTAGAATTGTGCAACTTTCAGACTGCATTAGCCTGAAAGTCGCAAGATTCTGCCACAATTTTTTGCTGTGATTTTGCAGCGACTTGAAGCAATGCCTATGTATTCAGGAGGTCTAAGGACCTCAAGTCACATCAAAGTGGGACAAAAGTAATGCAGGGACAACTTCAAAGTTGCACAGATATGAACAGTTCTCATTGGAAATCATTGGGTCCAACTTATCCTGCAACTTTCCAGTCCCAAGTCACAGGACAATTTGCAAGCGGGGGGGGGGGGGGGGGTTGTTTGGTGTTGACGGTCGATATTTTCCCCGCACATTAAGTATAAAAAAAGAAAAGTATTTTTTTAATAACTGGGGGGGTGGTGTTGACGGCCGCTATTTGTGCTGTAATTAATTTTTACATAGAAAAGAAATGTTGGTAATAAGTGGGTAAATGAAGTATAAAAAAAGTTTTTTATAATACCCTGGGGGGAGGGGGGCTTGACGCCCGCTATTTGTGTAGTAATTCTTATGTATTAAAGAGATTTTTATTAAAGTGAATAAGCGGGGTGGGAGGGATGGAGTGCTAAATTAAATTAAATATAAAAAACAAAAACATTCATTAAAGTAGTGGTGCCTGGCGTGGGGGGGGCAGGGTGGATGCCAGTCGCCAAATATTACATACAAAAATCATTTTTTTTAATAAGCGGGGGGTGGTTTGTTTGCCGGCCGCCGAATAATACATATAAAAAAAAGCAGGGGGGGGGGGTTAGGTTGTTGCTGTTTTGCCGGCCGCCGAACATTACATAAAAAGATAAAATCCATGTATAAACGGGTGGGGTGGTGTGCTGACCGCCGATGCTGTTGCTGCTGCAGTATTACAACACAGTTAAGGTGAGGGGAAGAGGAAAACATAGCTCAGCTTTCCCGTTCCAGCGGGACGCACTGAGCTCCAGAGTGCCGACGTCACTTCCTGTTTTTACAGTGACGTCGGAACTAGCACAAAGACGGCGGGTGCACACAGAAGTGTATGCACCCGCTCGGCGATAACAATACTGTCCAGCGCACCGGAAACAGTGGCGCAATGGGAAGTGCCTCAAAAGCATATTTTGCCTGCCAATGTAGCGCCACGTCTGCAATCCCGTGATTGCACAGACGTAGCGCTACTCCTACTGCACTGGCGCGCGAACACAGTGCACATAAGGACCTTTTTTTTTATTTTGTTTTTCTTAAAGGGACAGGTTTAAATTTTTTTTTTTTCCTGACTGGGGAGGGGGGGCGGTCCCCGGGCGCCCCATATCCCCATATGGACGGGCCGCCACTGCCCCTTACACAGCTTCAGGCATGGGTCCCCTGGAGAAGAGAACCGGGGGGGGGGGTGCTGCCGCCTGAAATTGAGAAGCGAGGAGGCTGTCACGAATTGAGAAGCGGGGGGGGGCTTTACATAAGAATAAGAAATAGAGAAAAATATATATAAAAAAGGGGGGTAGCCATCCGGGGCCCTGGGGACCTCTGGCTGGGCCCTTTAACCACTTACCGCACGACTATTTACGTCCGCAAAATGGCACGGACAGGCAGAAGGGCGTATATATACGCCCCCGCCTTTCCGCGGGTCGGGGGTCCGATCGGGACCCCCTCTGCTGCGTGCGGCGGGCGGCTTACCTCGGGGACCGATCCAGGACGACGGCGCGGCTATTCGTTTATAGCCGCTCCGTCGCGATCGCTCCCCGGAGCTGAAGAACGGGGAGAGCCATATGTAAACACGGCTTCCCCGTGCTTCACTGTGGCGGCTGCATCGATCGAGTGATCCCTTTTATAAACACACACTAGGTGAAACATAACTCCTACAGCGCCCCCTGTGGTTAACTCCCAAACTGCAACTGTCATTTTCACAATAAACAATGCAATTTAAATGCATTTTTTGCTGTGAAAATGACAATGGTCCCAAAAATGTGTCAAAATTGTCCGAAGTGTCCGCCATAATGTCGCAGTCACGAAAAAAATCACTGATCGCCGCCAATAGTAGTAAAAAAAAAAGAATTAATGAAAATGCAATAAAACTATCCCCTATTTTGTAAACGCTATAAATTTTGCGCAAACCAAACGATAAACACTAATTGCGATTTTTTTTACCAAAAATAGGTAGAATACGTATCGGCCTAAACTGAGGGAAAAAAACATTTTTATATATATTTTTGGGGGATATTTATTACAGCAAAAAGTAAAAAATATTGCATTTTTTTCAAAATTGTCGCTCTATTTTTGTTTATAGCGCAAAAAATAAAAACCGCAGAGGTGATCAAATACCACCAAAAGAAAGCTCTATTTGTGGGGAAAAAGGGACGTCAATTTTGTTTGGGAGCCACGTCGCACGACCGCGCAATTGTCTGTTAAAGCGACGCAGTGCCGAATCGCAAAACCTGGCCTGGGCATTTAGCAACAAAATGGTCCGGGGCTTAAGTGGTTAATAAAAATAAAAAAATAAAAAATAAATATAAAAAATATATATTTAAATGTATTTATTTTTAAAAAGGGGGGTTGCCACCTGGGGCCCTGGGGACCTCTGGGCCCTTTAATAAAAAAAGAAACCTCTGGGCCCTTTACTGTAATAAAAAATAAATAAATATAAAAAAAATAAAAAATAAACATTTATAAAAAAGGGGGGGGGGGCATCCAGGGCCCTGGGGACCTCTGGGCCCTTTACATAAAAAATAAATAAAAAAAAGGGGGACCTCTGAGCCCTTTAATAAAATATATATATATATATATATATATATATATATATATATATATATATATATATATATATATATATATATATATATATATATATATAATAAATAAAATATAAAAAAAGGGGGGTTGCCATCAGGGGGCCCTCTGGGCCCTTTAATAATAATAATAATAATAATAATAATATATATATATATATATATATATATATATATATATATATATATATATATATATATATATATATATATAAAGAATAAAAGAAATAAAAATATATATATAAAAAAGGGGGGTTTTCATCCAGGGCCCTGTGGATCTCCGGACCCCTAAAAAAAAATTTGGCCCTTTAATAAAAAATAAAATAAAAATATATAAAAAAAATATATATATTTTTTTATAAAAAATAAATAAAAAAAAGGGGGTTGCCTCCGGGCCCCTGGGAACCTCCGGACCCCTAAAAAAATAAAAAATAAAAGGGGGTTGCCATCCGGGCCCCTTACAGGTGTACTGCCTGTACCCCCCTGAAGGCGGCCCTGATCTCCTTTCACAGCTTCTTCTGCTTCCAGAACAGGGAATTGAATGCCTTGAGCCTTTCATCCAGATTACAATGGGTTGCAACTTGCAATCTGTGCACTAAACTGCTGTATGAAGTTTGCCAGGTGAGTGTCTCTGCCAGGGGTCAAGTCCTGGGGAAAAAAGTGTGGGAACTCCCACCCAAGATTCAATCCCCCACCAAAAAAATGATACGCTCATATGCATAATTACTAAACCGAATGTTTTTTTTTCCTGATCCACTGTACCTTAGTAATCCTTTATGTTACTGGCCGCTTCCTGTATATGGATTCATCAGGTAGTGTGCGAGTATTCTGTCACTTCCTCGATGCCACAATGTCTCCTGGGAGCTTTTTTCATTGTTCCCAGGAGACATTGCGGAGGTCTGCCGTGAGTTATCCTGGGATTTAGAAAGAAGCAAGTGCCCCTGACAGTGACTCGAGCTGGGCATCGCCGCTTAGTGAAGGATTGGCTCGAGCGTCTCGGCTGCTCTAGTCCTGCAAAGGGAACTGCGTTCCTGCTGTGAAAAAAGTGCAGGAACTCCGTTCCCACGCGTTCCCGCAGGACTTGAGCCCTGGTCTCTGCTATAGACTGTACATACACATCTGAACAAGGTCCAGAGGATTACACATTTAAACCATACAGTACACTTGTATTAGATTGCTTTGTGAGTGTCAGGATTTTTTACTTAGTCAAGTAGCCATGTGCCAAGTGTTGTTACTTGTTATCCATAGCAGCCAATCAAACTGTACCTTACATTGTCATCAGCTACATCTGATGGGCTTCTGTACTTGTGCATATAATCAAAGCTTATTACTGTATATTCTGCATTGCTGTTTATTAAATAAGACCTTTTGGTGTTTGTAACTTTGCCAGGTTATGTCACTGAATACATTCTAAATGCCTTCAATTGTTGTAATATGCTTGCTGCTAAGCAGAATGAGGGGAGCAGCTGTGTAAAGTAACCAGTCAGCTTCTAGCCTCAGCTTGTTTGGTTAAAGCGGGGGTTCACCCAAAAAAAAATTTTTTTAACATTAAATCTAGCAGAGCCAGCATAGTAAGGGCATTTACTTTCGGCAGGTAATTTTCTCCGTACATAACTTTATATTCTGTTTTTGTCCAGGGCTTCCGGGTTCCGATGACTGCGGGACTGGGCGTTCCTATCCTTCGGTTCGATTATTGACGGCTTGTGAAACAGGTGACATGTCGCACAACGCGCGTCACCAGATGTCGGGAAATAGCCGAGCTGCGAGTCGGCACTATACGGCGCCTGCGCAGTCAGCTCTACACGGCGGGCGGAAGCGCCGTATAGTGCCGACTCGCAGCTCGGCTATTTCCGGAAATCTGGTGACGCGCGTTGTGCGACAGGTGACCTGTTTTACAAGCCGTCAATCATCGAACTGAAGGATAGGAACGCCCAGTCCGGCAGTCATCAGAACCCTGAGGCAAGGATAGGAACGCCCAGTCCTGCAGTCATCGGAACCCTGAGGCAAGGATAGGAACGCCCAGTCCCGGAGTCATGAGAACGCGGAAGCCCTGGACCAAATCAGAATATAAAGGTATGTACGGAGAAACAAAAAAAAAAAAGACCTGCCGAAAGTAAATGCCCTTACTATGCTTAGTCTAATGTTAAAAATTAGTTTTTAGGGTGAACCTCCACTTTAAGCTTTGGAAATGAAAGCTAGAAGCTGATTGGTTGCCATGCACAGCTGCTCCAGTCTTAGTAAACTTCCTTTAATGTATGTAATCAGTGGCGGTGCATCCATAAAGAGCGCACAGGCGCCGGCCCCTCTCTCCTGCCATCCCTCTATCTCCAAAAGCTAGATTCATGCATTGCATGAATCTAGCTATTGTCACCACTGCCACCCCCTATTCAGGCGCCTGGCCCCTTTTCGGCACCGGGAGCCAGAATTACAGTGGCGGGGTATTTTTTTTGAAGCACCTGATTAGAGCCATAGGCTCAAATAGGCATAAAAAAGTGACCTGCGAGCGCCATGCGCCTGCATTTGATGGGCACAGTGGTGGCAATTGATGGGCACAGTGGCTGACGTTTGATGGGCACAGTGGCTGACGTTTGATGGGCACAGTGGCTGACGTTTAATGGGCACAGTGGCTGACGTTTGATGGGCACAGTGGCGGCAATTGATGATTTTTTTTTCAGTTTGCGTCCCCCCACAAAAAAAATTGAGCACCAACTGCCACTGGTATGTATTAATGAATATTCCAAGAATGGAAAGTGACAGTGAGGTTCTGTCAGCTCTGCAGGGGCAGGCTCAGAGGTGGTTGACGCCACGCCAGCTTAAGCCAGGAATGGTGGTTTGCGACAATGGCACCAACCTCCTCTCCGCCCTGCGACCGGGACAACTGACCCATGTGCCCTGTTTTGCTCATGTCCTTAACTTGGTGGTGCAGCGGTTCTTGGGCAGGTACCCGGGCTTACAGCATGTCCTCAAGCAGGCCAGGAAACTCTGTGTGCATTTCCGACGGTCATATAATGCCAGTGCTCGGCTGGCAGACCTCCAAAAGGAATACAACCTGCCCGAGAACCGCCTAATCTGTGACATGCCCACCAGGTGGAACTCTACGTTGGCCATGCTGCAGCGGCTGCACACGCAGTAGAGGGCCATCAATGAGTATATGTGCCAATGTGGCAGCAGGTCAGGGTCAGGGGAGCTTGGTTTTTTTTCCCCACGCCAGTGGGCCATGATCAGGGATGCATGCACTGTCCTGTCACCATTTGAGGAGGCCACGAGGATGGTGAGCAGTGACAGTGCATGCATCAGTGAGACTGTCCCTCTTATTCACCTGTTGGAGCACAAGCTGCATGGAATAAGGGACAGGGCCCTTGAGGCAGAATAGAGGGAGGAAAAGGAGGACTTCCTTACCTCTCAAGGCCCCCTTTATCCAGACAGTGTTCCTGCTTGCCCGCCTCTCACCTCTCACACAGGAAGACGACGAGGAGAAAGAGGAGGAGGATTGTGTCAGCATGGAGGTGGAGCCTAGCACTCAGCATCAGCAGCAGTCTTCAAGGGATCAATTACAGTCCCAAGAAACCCATGGACTTGTACGTGGCTGGGACGAGGTGGCTGCGGATCCTGTCATCCTCAGTGACCCAGAGGACTCTGCACCAAATGCCTCAGCAAACCTACGCGGTATGGCCTCCCTGATCCTGCAGAGCATGCGGAAGGATCCTCGTATTCGTGCTATCAAGGAGAGGGATCATTACTGGCTGGCAACCCTCCTTGATCCACGTTACAAGAGTAAGGTTGCGGACCTTATCTTCCTGGCGCAGAGGGAGCAGAGGATGAAACATCTTCAGGAGGCCTTGCAGAAAGGTCTGTGCAATATGTTCCCAGAGACTGGGAGGTTACAAAATCCTGGTCCTGGACAACGTGTTGCTGAGGCTTCGGTCAGTCACAGAAGGAGCGGTGGAGAAGGTGGCCATCTGACCGATGCGTTCAGACAATTTTTTAGTCCGCAGCTCCAAGGTATGACCGGTTCCAGCAACCATCGCCAGCGTCTGTTTTACATGGTCCGGGAATACCTAGGGGCAAGATCCGACTTGGACACCTTCCCCACCGAAAATCCTCTGGCTTACTGGGTCTTGAGGACGGATCACTGGCCAGAGCTTGCACAGTACGCAATTGAGCTACTGGCTTGTCCTGCATCCAGCGTTCTTTCAGAACGCACATTCAGTGCTGCTGGAGGCTTTGTAACCGATCACAGGGTGTGCCTCTCCCCACGACTCGGTCGATCGACTGACCTTCATAAAAATGAATCAGGCTTGGATCACCACCAGCTACCAAGCACCTGATGCTGATGTAACTGAATATTTTTTTGTTGAAATGTCAGATCCCTTCAAGACTGCCTATGCTGATGCTGAGTGACTATCCTTTTCCTCCTCAATGATCATGCTGATAGCTTGTAAGAATTTTTTTGCTTCTGGGCACCGACACCAGTGCCTAAGGCCCAATTTTTCTGCACCTGTTTAACAGGGGCGTGTAATTACAATTTTTGACGCAATACTTTGCAGCGGGCTCATTCCTGCGCTCCAACTAGAGTATCTGTGAGGGGTTGCAGTGTTGTGGCACCAGCACAAGTGCCTATGGCCCAATTTGTCTGCCCCTGTTTAACAGGGGTGTGTAATTACAATTTGTGATGCAATACTTTGCAGCGGGCTCATTCCTGCGCTCCAACTAGAGTATCTGTGAGGGGTTGCAGTGTTGTGGCACCAGCACCACCCCCAACAAAGGCCCAATTTTTCTGCCCCTGTTTAACAGGGGCATGTAATTACAATTCTTGATCTAATATTTCACAGCAGGGCCCATTCCTGTGCCCACCAAGAGTAACTGTGAGGGCTTACAGAGTTGTGGCACCAGCACCACCACCAACAAAAGCCCAATTTTTCTGCCCCTTTTTTAACAGGGGCATGTAATTACAATTCTTGATCTAATATTTCACAGCAGGGCCCATTCCTGCGCCCACCAAGAGTAACTATGAGAACAGTGTTGTGGCGCCAGCACCAATGGCCCATTTTTTCTACCAGTGTTCAACAATGGCATGTAATTACAATTCTTGATATAATAGTTCACACAGCAGGGCGTTCCAGCGCCCACCAAGACTAACTACGAGGGCTTACAGTGTTGTGGCAACACCAACACCTAGGGCCCAAATTTATGCAGAGTATATACGGCAGGCCCCTACTTTCAAACATTCAACTTACAAACGACTCCTACTTGCAAGCGGAAGGAGACAACAGGAAGTGAAAGGAAATCTACTCCTAGTAAGGGAAATTCTCTTCTGTAAGAGGTGTCTCCTGTCCACTGATGCTTTATCACCAATCCTAGTTTCACAAAAAAAATTTTTTTTTCAAAGAATGTTAGAAAAGGGGGAGAAGGTTTCAATTCCCCCTTTTCTCATGGGAAAGCGACAGGACTTAATAAAAAATTCATAGTGACTGTTTCAAGTTCCCCTTTGGGAGATTACTAGGGCTCTTTAGGTAACATCTGGTCCTCACGTGGCCTAGTTTAAAAACGTGACTTTCCCGGGCTTTAGGTGAGCACTTGGTGATCACGCGGCCTGGGATCGGGGTACACGTGTTTTTCCCGCATTTTTTAGGTGCTGAGGGCCTGGTACCAGTTGGTTCTGGTTGAATCCAGTACTAGTTAGGGGTATAAAAGTAAGGTTCCGTCAGCCGCTTTCAGTCGCCTCAGAAGACAGGATTGTGGTGTTCCCCAACCCCCCCCCCTTTTTCTTTTCTTTTTGTCGCGGCTGCTAATTATGTGGGATGGTCACTTCTTTTGTTTTAAAAAAAAAAAAAAATATATATATATATATATATATATATATATATATATATATATATATATTATACAAAGGGGGACAAATCTGTTTAGTTCAGTTATTGTTGGATACATTTTAAAGTTGGAATATATTTATGTGCAGCCTGAGCCGTAGTGGCTAGGCTGCTTTAAGTTATTAAATTTATTTATTATATATCTGTCTGAAATCCAGTAATAAAGCAGCCTCGGCCAGTATTAGTCCAACAATGGTGTGTTTTTGTTTATTTAAGTTTAATTATAGTTAATAAGTGTTCCTGTCTGCTGTCCCATCATTTGTCTTTGGGACAGAAAGTGAATTGAAATCTTCTGAACAGATGCACACAGACAGCAAAACAAATGTTACAGGGGTGATAATTCTTCTCTATGTTTTCGGAAAAGCTTAAAAATAGATTTTATGGCTGGAGCTACACTTTAAAAAAAGTACCAGTTCAAAATTACAAACAGATTCTACTTAACAGCAAACCTACAGTCCTTGTCTTGTTTGCACCGCCTGTATACTGCTGTTCAAAGTATATAGGGCCAAAGGGGTTTGTAATGACCTGCTATTTTTCTCAATGATTTTCATCCATATTGCAGGGACCAGACATTACATTAAAGCCGCAAGCAGTTTTAAATTACTTTTTTCTTATAGTAATCTAATTTTGTGCAGGGACAGTTCTAAACATGTACCACTTCACAGGCATACTATAGACACCCAGCAGGTACGATATTTAAAGGAATTTTTCATTTATTTTTTTTCACTTTAAGCATCATTAAAATCACTGCTCCAGAAAAAACGTCCGTTTTTAAAACTTTTTTTTACATTGATACATGTTCCCTGGGGCAAGACCCGGGTCCCCAAACCCGTTTTACAACAATAACTTGCATATTAGGCTTTAAAATGAGCACTTTTGAATTCGAACGTTCCAGTCCCATAGACTTCAATGGGATTCTAAATGTTTGCGCGAACGTTCGGTCCGTTCGAAGGTTCTGGTGTGAACCGAACGGGGGGGTGTTCGGCTCATCCCTAGCGGAGAGTGGTCTGAAGTCCGCTCTCCGCTGACATCACTGCCATCAGTTGAGGCAGTGCGTCATCCCGACTTCTGAAGTCTGGTTCAGCTCACTTGACTGATGGCAGTCTTAGTGGCTCAGTGAGCCGCTGAGATGGCCGCCCCCCCGCCTCTCCAAAGCTCAGTGCTCCAATGAGCATGGAGGAGCAGAAAGGAGAGCTGTTGAATGACAGTCAGCAGCTCTCCTCTCTGGGATCTGTAAAGCCCCATACACACTATCAGTTTTCCTGCAGGTTTTTCTCTTCGGGTTTACCAAAACCATCTAATATGAGGTCAAACCTCAAGAGTTTCAATTTGTATGCAATCAGGCAGGCCCTTGCACTACATGGTTTTGGTAAATCTGAAGAGAAAAACCTTCAGGAAAACTGATAGTGTGTATGGGGCTTGAGAATCGAGCCATTGGCGATGTTCGGGGGCTCAGATATTCCGACCGTGTTTGTGCCCCATCTGAGTTTTTCCTTCGAAAATTTTGACGGACTTAGATTTCTATCGGAATTCTGTTCGTCTGTATGGAACTCCGACGGAGCATTAAACTAAATTTTTCTCGGCTCGTAGTAATGTTGTACGTCACCGTGTTCTTGACGGTCGGAATTTTGTGTGACAGTGTGTATGCAAGACAGCTTGAATGGAATTCCATTGGAAAAATCAGTCGGAATTTATCCTGATGGAATTTCCGATCGTGTGTACAAGGCAATACTTCTCTTTTAAACTGGCCGCTCTGTATGTAGCTTCTGACAGGCTACACAAGAAGCCCAGTATCTCTGGAACTATAGGTGGCAGGAGCCCCAAAGTGGTGGGTTAGGACTTCAGCTACCTGTAGCAGATCGCCGAGCTATGACCCTCGAAGCTCAATCATTTTTTTTTTTTGTATTTATGCTTTTATTTTATGTTCATGTGGATAAAATATTACACCTGTGTGCAACTAGCCTTAAAAATGTGGCCATGTGGAGCTGGATGGTGTTTTGGCACCTTGCAGTTTCACGCACCCAAAACCGTGCCACATTTTGCAATGCGTGGGGGTGTCATTAAAGCGGAACTTCAGTCATTTTTCCAACTTTCCATCTATAAAATCCTCTGCCCTTGTTATTTTAACTTTGGCTAATACATTTTTTTTTTCTGCCAGTAAATATTTCCTGTTTCTTGTCTGGTCATTAGCCTATGCTTATGACATCATGCACAGCCCCCTCTCTCACTCTCGTGAGAGTTTGCCAGGAAGGGAAGGGGATGAGTCATAAGAGGGCGAATGGGAGCTGCAGAACTGGAGGTGTGTCTCTGTGGGGTAGATTCAGATAGATTAGCGGATCTTTAGATCCGTGTAATCTATCTGATTTATGATCCGCCGGCGCAAGTTTTTGAGGCTAGTGCTGTATTCAGAAAGCACTTACCTCAAAACTTGCGGCGGCGTATCGTAAATCCCCCGGCGGAATTCAAATTCCGCGGCTAGGGGGCGTCTACAATTTAAATCAGGCGCGTCCCCGCGCCGATCCAACAGCGCATGCGCCGTCCGCGATCCCAGCATGAATTTCTTCAAATGACGTCGCTAGGACGTCATTGGTTTCGGCGTGAGCGTAACTTGCGTCCGGCTGTATTCTGAATCAACTTGCGCAAACGACGTAAAAATTCAAAACTCGGCGCAGGAACGACGGCCATACTTAACATAGGATACCCCTCACATAGCAGGCAGGGCTGGACTGGGACAAAAATTTGGCCCTGGACTTCATCCAGACTGGCCCACTTTGATAGGTCTCTCCTATGGCGGCCGGACAACTAAGCCGGGAAACTCCCTGTAGTCCCAATGGCCAGTCCATCCCTGATAGCAGGGGTAACTATACGCCGGAAAAAGCCGAACACAAGCGACGTAAAAAAAAAGCGACGGGCGGGCGTTCGTTTCTGAATCGGCGGAACTCCTCATTTGCATATTTGTCGCGTACAAAAAACGAAACGCCACCTAGCGGCCAACGGGAGATTGCAGCTTAAGATCCGACGGTGTAAATCAGCCGCATAGATCCGACCGTCGGAACTCAGAGATACAACGGCGTATCAGGAGATACGCCGTCGTATCTCTATCTGAATCCGGGCCTGTGTGTCTGCATAAATCCAGAAAGTGAACAGGCATCAGCTTCAGCTGCCCACAGTTAAAATGGATGCAGCCAGACTCAGTGGAGGGAGATTCCTGCAGCTTATTTGGCAAGTCCAGAATCACAGTATATATAAAGTAGTATGCAAAGTGGTTGGAGGAAATCTTCAGAACGGCAGAGGTTTTTTATTACAAATTATAAGAGCAGACTGCAGTTCCTTTTTAAAGGAGTTCTCTGACCTAAAA
Source organism: Rana temporaria (assembly GCF_905171775.1). Taxonomy (NCBI): domain Eukaryota; kingdom Metazoa; phylum Chordata; class Amphibia; order Anura; family Ranidae; genus Rana; species Rana temporaria. Next base: position 127,751,091 of record NC_053497.1, read on the forward strand.
CTTTTAACCCCCGCTGTGCCCGGGCTGTAAAACTATACAAAATAAACTGTCACTTACCTGCCTACGCTCCCTCGTTGTTCCGATATCGCCGTCCCGTTCTCCGGTCCCGGTCTCTTCCGCTTCCTGTGTGTCGGTGACTCATAGTGCGCTCAGCCTATCAGCGGCCGCGATGGGACATTGCTGCGGCCGCTGATAGGCTGAGCGCACTATGAGTCACCGACACACAGGAAGCGGAAGGGGCCCGGGACCGGAGAACGGGACGGCGATATCGGAACAACGGGGGATCGTAGGCAGGTAAGTGACAGTTTATTTTGTATAGTTTTACAGCCCGGGCACAGCGGGGGTTAAAAGTTTTAGGTCAGAGAACTCCTTTAAGAATTACCTCCATTGCAAAAGAGCAATACGTTTTGCCTGCGGGTGCGATTTGCCCGCAGGTGCGATTTGCCTGCGGGTGCGATTAGCACGCGTTCCCAGACCTGCATACATGTAAACCTAGGGTATTGGGGGACCTAGAGGAATGCCTGCAGGGCCCCTGAGGGCCAAACAAAAACTGCCAAGGGCCTGCATGAGGCAGGTCGGGCATTGAAGTTTTACACCATGAATCGTTATTTTAGCTCATGAATTATGAAATAACCATTCCTTATTTTACACCATAAATTGTTATTTTACCTCATAGTTGTTTTTTTCTGAACTGTTCACCTCATGAACCCCATTGTACACAATGCATTGCTATTTTAAATTGTGAGCTGTTCTTTTACCTCAGGAATTGTTATCACACATTTGTTAGTGTCATACCTGTGTGATATGTTTTACAGGACACTATGTGATAAAATAATGAACCCAGAAGAAGTGGGTTATTCTCTATCTCTCTGTGTTGTGAGGGATGAAATAATCATTGTATGCCATCACATTACAGTGAGGTGTGTGATTATCAGCCACTGACATCACTGTACACTCAGGGACGCGCGCTCCCGATGTCAAACCGCTCTCCCTCCCCGTGCGCGCCCCCTCTCCCTTGCAGGCGCGCGCCTCCTCCTGCAGTCACGCGCATCCCTGGCTGCGCTGTCAGTGATTGCTCGGAGCGGGGAACGCGATGCAGCCTCTCCCCGGATCAGCCTAAGCCATGGGGGGATCGCGGAGATCGGGGACCCCTACGGGGGCCCCACTGTGCTGCTGGGTGACGCTCCTCCTCCTTCTTCTCCGGCTGGGGGCTGCGAGTCCAGGTGAGGGGTGGGGGGGAGACCATTGTATGGAGGACCTGTCACTGTCTGCACCACACCTCATCCCTCCGACACCCTACAGGGGGGGATATATATATATATATATATATATATATATATATATATATATATATATATATATATATATTTCTTATAATATTAGTGTGTATGTATATATCATTTATAGTGTTAGTATGTGTATAGACTGTATATATGTGTGTATATAGATTTATTTATTAGTGTGTATTGCACATGCTATATGATTCCATTGATCGATGATTGGCGTGCGATCGGCGTGCATGCATACAATCACACGACCTTCCTCCATATGTTACGTTGGCGGACGGTTTGTTTACATTGGCTGGCGAGATGTCAGCCACGGGATCTGTACAGAAGGAAATGATTTTGGGACAATTAAAATTCCCTTTCCAAATTTTTTTTTTTTTTGCCGATCGTTCTGTCTACCTGGACTAATATACAATTTTATGTGTTTTTTTATATATATATATATATATATATATATATATATATATATATATATATATATATATATATATATATATATATATATATATATATATATATATATTCAATGAGTAAAAACAAGTATGATCCTGAAATCTTATCAGCTCAAAGCGTTCCTGTACGCTGTGCCTGTATTCTAGCTATCTGGCTATCTCTGTGGACTACAGAACCCCTCCCCTCTATGTTATGTAGATCTGTCATTGGGTGACCACTCCTTCATAGATACAGTAAGGTAAGGATGAGCTTGGATCTGGACCTGTGGTCAGCTGGGCCTTAAAGGAAGGTGTCCGTAGTAGTGGGCCAATCACCTGCAGGAGGGGGTTTCCCTTTCGCTGTGGCTGCATGTAAACAAAGGGGCGGGATACATGTGACATTATTGGCTTAAAGCAGAGTCCCCCCCCCCAGCAAATAATTAATAGTCTTCAGATACACATACTGTAGCTGCTGACTTTAGACGTTAGAAAAAGTCCATCTTTGGGGCGGTGTATACAGCGTTCCTAAACCGCCCCTGCCCATTGAAATGAATGGGCAGCGCTGCTGAAGCACCAGTAAATCACTTCGGCAGCGTCGCAACACTGGCGCTTTTAACCCTTTCTTCCGCTGCTAGCAGGGGTTAAAAGCGCCCCACTAGCAGCCTTAAAGCGATGCTAATACGACGGTTAAACTAGCAGCGCTTTGCCGCTAACGCGCCCGTGAGTGTGAAAGGGCTCTTAATATTAGGACACTTACTTGTCCTGGAATCCAGCGATGTCGGCACCCCAGCTGATGTTTCCATTGGCTCTCAGGTGCCGCCATTCGTGGTAAAGGCAACCAGCAGTGAAGCCTTTCAGTTTCACAGCCGGTTCCCTACTGCGCATACGTGAATCGCGTTGCGCTTTCTGAATGGCCCTGTGGCCGGGGAAGGATAAGGAGGGTCAAACTTCTGAGAAATCTCACTGCGGCGGGATCACTCGGAAGTGGGGACGGGTTACCTGTCAAAAACAGCTACCCGCCCCCCCCAAAAAAATGCCGGAGGGGGGGAAGATGCAGATTATCGGTTCTTGCACTTTTGGGTGGAACTCCGCTTTAATACTATAAATATTATGTAATTGTCATTGACTTAAAGCGGATCTCCGCCGGAAAAAAAAATATTAAAAGCCAGCAGCTGCAGTATTTGACTTTTAATATTAGGACGCTTACCTGTCCTGGAGTCCAGCGCCGTCCGCAGCAGAGGACGAGCGATCGCTCGTCACTCTGCTGCCCCCACCGCCATCCTCAGTGAGGGAATCAGGAAGTAAAGTGCTCCGGCTTCACTGCCCGATTCCCTACGGCACATGCGCGAGTCGCACAGCGTCGTCCTGACTGGTCCCTGTTGTGTTCTGGGAGCCGAGTGTTTCCCAGAACATAGCGGGTGGGGGCGGGAAGTGACACACTACCCGCAGAATCCTTGCAGTGAGGACTCCCGGCAGTGGGTGCAAATACATGTCTTTGACAGGTATCTGCCCCCCCCCCCCCCCCCTGAAAGGTGTCAAATGTGACACCGGAGGGGGGGAGGGTTCCGATGAGCGGAAGTTCCACTATTGGGTGGAGCTCCGCTTTAAAGCAGACATGAACCCGTCATTTATAAACCCTTCTACTAACAGGGCTATGTAAGACATACAGTAAATAACTGTCACTTGTGCTCTCAACTGTCAAGCCATCAAATGCCTGTTGTCATAACTGAGCATGCCTGCAACTCCATAACCACTGCAGATCCTACACAAGCTAAGGCTAGGTACACACGGTCCGAATATCGTACGAAAAATGTCGTCCGAGGAAGAGTCGTAAGATAATCGGTTCGTTAGTACTGAGCTTTCGAGAGTTCAGTTCATCTGATATTATTTTATCGGACATGCACGAAAAATGTTCTCGTACGGTACCAGATCGTACGATTTTCATTTAGTCAGTATAGTTGTCGTCCGAAAATACAATACAAATAACATTACAACAGATGACATCACTTCCAATTTTTTTTTTCTGTCGTACAAGAATTTTCGTGACTTTAATAACCTATTAAATTTCTACTTGTGACTATTAAGGGAAAAAAGTCGTACGATATTCGGATCATGTGTACGGGGCATAAGGCTAGGTTCACATCTATGCAGGTTGCAGTTGATGCGTTTCTCCAGCGCCTTTTGCTGTTTTCTTTTTTGTTTTGTAAGCCCGCCTAATTCAAATGTGGAAGATGTGGGCGTGTGTTATGTAAATGTTATGTGACCCCACGTAAATGACGCTTTTTAGGAACGGCGCATGCGCCGTCCGTAGACATATCCCAGTGTGCATTGTTCCAAAGTACGCCCCAAGGACTTATTGGTTTCGACGTGAACGTAAATTACGTCCAGCCCCATTCACGGACGACTTACACAAACGACGTAAAATTTTCTAAATTCAACGCGGGAACGACGTCCATACTTAACATTGGTACGCCTCATATAGCAGGGGTAACTTTACGCCGGGAAAAGCCTAACGTAAACGGCGTATCTGTATCTGAATTTGCGTATCTAGCTGGTTTACATATTTCTAGGCGTAAATCAGCATACACGCCCCTAGTGGCCAGTGTAAATATGCAGTTAAGATCCAACGGCGTAAGAGACTTACGCCGGTCGGATCTAATACAAATCTATGCGTAACTGACTCTAATGCCTAGTACACACGAGAGGATTTATCCACGGATACGGTCCTCCGGACCGTTTCCGCGGATAAATCCGCTGAGGATTTAGATCCGATGGAGTGTACACACCATCGGATCGAAATCCGCGCCAAATTCACACCGCGGTGACGTGTCGCACCGTCGCCGCGATAATGACGCGGCGACGTGAGCGACGCTGTCATATAAGCAATTCCACGCATGCGCCGAATCATTACGACGCATGCGAGGGATGATTTCGGACGGATCGATCCGGTGAGTCTGTACAGACCACCGGATCGATCCGCTGGAGCCGATTCCAGCGGATAGATTTCTTAGCATGCTAAGAAATTTTTATCCGCTGGAAATCGGTCGGCCCGAGAAAAATCCGCGGAAAAATATCCGCTGGGTTGTACACACCAGCGGATCTATCCGCTGAAACTGATCCACAGATAAATTCCAGCGGATAGATCCTCTCGTGTGTACGAGGCCTAAGAATCAGGCGCATAGATACGACGGCTCAGACTCAGAGATACGACGGCGTATCTGGAGATACGCCGTCGTATCTCCTTTGAGAATCTGGGCCCTAATTGTTAATTGATTGCTCATAATACAATATAACAACTGCTTTTCTCAGGTGATTGTGGACATCGGTATTGGAGTTTTGATTTTTTAATCGATTTAAGGTTTAGATCCAGTCACATTTTTGGTGCATTAAAAGAAAATCCCGCTCTATAGTGGCCTTTCTCATCCTTTGTTACATCGGAGGAACCCCTGCAATCATTTTGAGCTTCTAGGGAACCCCTATGATGATCTAATGTGAAATGAGTAGAGTTGTAGATACAGAAAGACACAAGATCATTGACACTAATGACACTCAGAGTGGATCACACTCTCTTCTTGCTCTACATGACAACAATATTTTCAACAATAATCATGACAGGAAAAGAATATTGAGGCAAACCAGTTTTATTTATTTTATTTTTTTCTATTGCCTGTTATGTGGGTTTCTTAAATCGCTAAACATATTTGCCCGGCCAGAAAATACAACATTGCCCTGAAGCAATTTGCTACCACAGGTCAGGCCTTCCTGTGTTATCTGGAGCCAGCTGTCACTTAAGGACGCTTACAGTTCACGCACCTGCCCCATCCCAGTATGCCGCGTCACCAGGTGTGCCCTCTGGCCACTGTGTGTCCATGCTCCTAAAGCCTCCTGGGATATGTGATAGGGGGGCATTGGACTGAAAAAATTGGTGAAGTCGCTCTTTAAATGTTTTTTTTTTATTAGACCATTACATTCGGCATCGTAGCGCGAGCTACGGTATGCCGGTCTTACATTTTTTATCCCCGTACTCACTGTGCTATGGCTCATTGAAGATTCCGGGGAATGGGCGTTCCTATGGTGAGAGAAGGTGATTGACGGCCGGCCCTGGCACGTCACGCTTCTCCGGAAATAGCCGAAATAGGCTTGGCTATTCACGGCGCCTGCGCATAGCCTGTGCGCAGGCGCCGTGAAGAGCCGAGACCTACTCCGGCTGTCTTCGGGGAGCGTGACGTGCCAGAGCCGGCCGTCAATCATCCTCCCTCTCCATAGGCACGCCCATTCCCCGCGGGAGTCGGATTCTTCAATGATCGATAGCACAGTGAGTACGGGGATTAAAAATTTAAGACCGGCATACCGTAGCTCGCGCTACGATGCCGAATGTAATGGTATAATGATGTGAAGGAGGGTGAACCACCGCTTTAATTGCCAGAAAAGAAACTCAGACTGTAAAATTGTATTGTCTCCTTACTCTAGGGATCGGTAGTGCCCTCTTACATTAGTGGTGCATTAAAAGATGCCCTGTTATGTTGGTAGTGCATTTTAAGGTGTTTTCTTACATTGGTGGTCCTTTGAAGGGTGCCCTCTTATGTTGATTGTCATTTGAAAAATGCCCTCTTACGTTGGTGGTTTATTGAAGGATGCCCTCTTATGTTGGTTCTTTGAAAGGGGCTTCTTTTACATTGGTTCTCCATTTAAAGGTTCCTTCTTACGTTGGGGGTCCATTGAAAAATGCACTCTTACGTTGGTGGTTCATTGAAGGGTGCCATCTTATGTTGGTTCTTTGAAAGGGGCTTTTTTACGTTAGTGGTCCATTTAAAGGTGCCTTATTAAGTTGGGGTCATTTGAAAAATGCCCTCTTACGTTAGTGGTTCATTGAAGGGTGCCTTCTTTGGTTGGTGGTTCATTGAAGGGTGCCATCTTATGTTGGTTCTTTGAAAGGGGCTTTTTAACATTTTTGGTCCATTTAAAGGTGCCTTCTAACATTGGGGGTTCTTTGAAAAATGCCCTCATACGTTGGTGGTTCATTGAAGGGTGCCCCCTTTGGTTGGTGGTTCATTGAAAGATGCCTTCATATGTTGGTGGTCCATTGAAAGGTGTCCTCTTACATTAGTGGTTCAATGAAAATTACCCTGTTAAGCCTCGTACACACGATCGGATTTTCCGACAACAAATGTGTGATAAAAGGGTTTTGTCGGATAATCCAACCATTTGTATGCTCCATCGGACGATTGTTGTCGGAATTTCCAACAACAAATGTTTTATAGCATGCTTTCAAATTTTACTACAACAAATGTGTCTTGTTGGATTACCCAATCGTGTGTGTACACAAGTTTGTCGGGAAAAAATCCAAAGTACAAACATGCATGCTCCGAACAAATGCTAACCATAGCACAACATTAGCAGAAGTTGCTCAAAGGGTGGCGCTAAAGATGTGAAAAATCACGTAGTTTCGTGTATGTTGGCTGAAAAAGTTCTGCCGTCTGTATGCAGAGCAAGTTCACAGCCCTTCACGACAAAAATCCACGGCTTTGTCCGATGGAAATCCAATCGTGTGTACGAGGCTTCACATTGTTGACCAGTGTAGAAGTGATGCCTTACATTGAATCGCAGTGGGAAGCTCTCATTAGGATGTAATGTGCAATTTCATTGTATTTGTGTGTGCAATCATTTTACAACCTTTCATATAGTGTTACCAGATTATGTAGTCATTGGCTTACTGTTAGAAAATAATATTAAAGTTAGGATGTTAAACGTTACGAAGAGATTGTAATGTATATGACCAGCTTTATATTATTAAGTATGATCAATGTATATGAAAAATCAGCATCACCCCCATGAATGTGCAATCCAGTTCTTTTGAATGGCAAGAACGCAGTGACATCATTGACTACAACGAGCCAGTGTCTCGTCACATTCGATTCCGTCACCGCCATCTTGCTACACCCCAGACTAACATATGCTACCGCGCATGCGTCAAAGTGTTATCGAGCATGCGCGGTTTTTCTACACTCAGGTAAGCATACAGACGACCGGTTTTCTAGGCAGGAAACACTCTGCCGGGAAACCCGACGAGAAAATAGAGAGCAGGGTTCTCTATTTTCCCGTCGGGATTCCTGGCTGTTTTCCCGACGGGAAAACTACTAGGGAGCATACACACGGCCGGGATTCCCAGCCAAAAGCTCTCCTGCCAGTTTTCCTGACGGCAAAACCGGTCATGTCTACAAGACTTCAAGCCCTGTACACACGCCCGAGAATCCCGTCGCAAAAAAAAACTTTGTTTTTCTCGAGGGGATTCTTGTCAAGCTTGACGGGATTCTTGTCTAGCTTTCCTTGCATACACACTGTCAAGCCAAAATCTCGTAGTTCTAAAACGCGGTGACGTACAACACGTACGACGGCACTATAAAGGGGAAGTTCGATTCTACTGGCGCCACCTTTGGGGCTGCTTTTGCTAATCTCGTGTTACTGCGTGTTAGTAAAAGTTTGGCGAGAGACGATTCGCGCTTTTCAGTCTGTTACAGCGTGACGAATGTGGTATCTCCATTACGAACGATAGTTTTACCGAAGGAACTGTTCATCCTCTGAGATTTTCGGGCAGTTCCGTTTGCGCATGTGCAGTCCAGCCCGGCCATTATCCGACGATGGACCCATATCAACAAGCACACAATGAGCATGCGTGAGAACGAGCGATGAATTCTGGAAGCTCAGCATTCACCACATCCCGGAAATCAATGCTTGTGGGCTTCACATGCCCACAAGCAAGATGGAACCGGCCATCATAAGATTTTATAATCGAAAATGAACATCGGGGGAATTAATACACCAAACAAGTGAGTATTATATAGTGTTTAGCAAAGTGTCAGAATGGCTGAAAAAAAAAAAAAGAATGGTTGGCGGCCTCCGCTTTAACGTAGCTGTTTTTTCTGCCCCTAAATGTTTTTGTATGTTGGCCTATGTGACTATGGGGCCAGGAGCAGCGATGATTTGGCAGAAAAAACGCTTGGCGCGTGTTAACACTAGGCACGTTTAGTGCTTGAGCGTTAATTTATTCTGGCCAATGAAATTAATTATTATTCTGGCCAATAAAATAAGGCCCAAGCACATGAGGTGCCTAAACGCGTGAAAAACGTTTTCAAGCATCACGTTTTTTTCTGCCAAAACGCTGCTGCCAGGAGGAAAGGCGTCTAGGAGAGATGGCCAAACATCAGTGTGCATGAGGCCTAATGGCGTGGAAGGAGAAAGCTCTCACTGCCAGCTATTGTATGTTCACAGCATGGCTGCAGCTGATTGGATGCAGTCTCTGTCCTGCCAAAAATTCTCCAATCGGCTCCTTTTGGTTTTTTGATTGATGGCTGTTGAGCTGGTTGGTGCGTACAAAATCTGTGTGATTTGGCTTCTTTCAGGAGGTCTCAGGGTGGCAGAAAATCTTGTGGTCAGATGACACCTGTCAGTGTGTGGTTTGATGGCAATGGACCACACTCATTACAATCTGATTGTATAACCTCAGAGCACGTTTCTTCAGATATACAAATGACTATGTAATGCAAGGGCCTATCTAAACAATCCATTGGAATTATGTACAATCGGGTTGGCCCTTCATATTTGTAGATAAATGTAAAGATTATTAAAGAATATAATTATTACTGTAGTCAGATGAACACAAGCTGACAATTCACTTAGCAATTTGATTGTACAATCTTCAGCAATCTTTCTAGAACGGTGCAGTGAGTTGGTCTTCCATATTGGGTTTAAATTGAATGTATTGTTTAGGTTAGATCTTGCACAAAAGTTGCTGGTACTGTAAGCTTTAAATAGATTTTTTTATAAAAACCAGATCTCTATATTCTTACCAGCTCTCTGCAATGGGGGTTGTGGTTGGTGGCAATGGGACTGGGTGATATTGTTGCCACTCACTGATGGGGTTTTAACAGGAATCTCTGTGCTGTCAGACCTAATGATCTGTATTTACAAATCACAAGCAGAGATGTTTGATTGCACAGAGACTCCTATGGAAACGCTATCAGTGAGTGGATCACTGCACAGAGCTCACTGAGCACCTCAGATCGATCACCAGGTTTCTGTATCCATTCATCTCTCCTCATCTTGCACCTTGGATTTTTCCATGTCCTTCATGTGTGTGTTGTGCCCCGGGGCATCAGACGGAGGAGAGCAGCCACCACTTAATGACGTCACTTTCTCGCCCGCCACTTACCCCCTGCTGTGCGGCTACAATGCAGGGCTATTATAGTCAATTGCCGCTCAGCAGGGGTTTGAGTAGTGAGCGAGTGAAGCTCCGCCCCCTTTCAATAGGTGGGGGCTGCTCTTTTCCTTCTGATGCCCTGGGGTCTCTGCCTGCTGCCGACCAACAAGAGGTGGAGCCCAGGTGGCAATACAAGCGGCCGCCATAAGAGATCAAGCTGCCACCTACCACCCAAACATAAAAAAACACTGTTTCTGAGACACACAGGTCCCCTTTCTCAAAGTGACAGATGACCTGCATTGGCCTTTTTGTTGCTGTATCCCGTGTGGCTGTGCAGACCCTGAACACAGGACATGGAGAGAATGTGTCACAGAATTCAAGGGAGCAAATATGTGGGATTCTTCACAAAGTTTACAAACTTCAAGATCTTTCTGATAAAATGTGATCAGCACAGGGCCAATCGGCACTGTCCAGACAGAGGGTCAGGGGTCCTGCAGCCTCTTATATAGTGTGCACAGTGAGCTCTTTGCCGCCTGGGACCATATTATCCACCATTGCTCTATAGGCATTACCTCCAGGGCTGTGGAGTCGGAGTCGGGGGAAATTTTGGGTACCTGGAGTCGGAGTCGGCAAACAATGCACCGACTCCGACTCCGACTCCTACTAAATTTAGATTGGAATAAAAAAAAAAAAAAGCAAGTTTAAATGTCCCAATTCACAAAAAGTTATAATTAATGACTTCTCTACTGTGAGGCCCCGTACACACGACCAAACATGTATGCTGAAACTGGTCCGCGGGCCTGTTTCAGCATACATGTTTGGTCGTGTGTAGGCGCGAGCGGGCCGAATTCCAGCAAACATTTGCCCGCCGGGCCTTTTCCCAGCGGGCAAATATTCCTGGACGTGTTTTAAAACCGTCCGCTGGAATCCTGCCCGCTCGGACATGTACGGTCGTCAGTACAGACCTACCGTACATGTCCGAGCGCCCGCCGTCCCTCGCATGCGTCGAATGACTTTGACGCATGCGTGGAAGCCTTTAAATGGCAGGCCCGCCCACGTCGCCGCGTCATCCTCGCGGCGACGACGTGGACACGCCCCGCGTAGTGTTTACGCGCGGACTTCTGTATGATGGTTAGTACAACCATCGTACAGAAGCCCTCTGGCAGGCATGTACGGTGAAAACGGTCCGACGGACCGGTTTCACCGTACATGTTTGCTCGTGAGTACCCGGCCTAAGAATAAAGACCAATGCATGCAGTGCCTCACGTAACCGCAAAACGAACACGTTAAGTGACCGTGAAGAAGCATGCTTTTCATGTGCTTCACTATATGGCACGCAACGCACAATTAGGAGCAGCAATACTTATACTTTCCATAGTGTTGTGTTCTGCTTTTACAGGGAACGCATGTTAGAGAACCAGTAAGTGTCCAAATAAAAAAATTCCAACAGGAGTTTTATAAAGCACTAAAAGAAGTTGAAAAGTATGATCGCTCATCAAAACTTACTGTTGAAGAAGCCATCCTTGTTTATCCAGAGATCGTTAGTGATGTGGCCAGAATAGTTACTGCAATGCCACCCACCCAAGTCAGTGTCGAAAGATTATTTTCAGCCCTAAAAATAATAAAGTCTGACTTAAGAGCCTCTATGAAAGAGGATCTGGCAGAGGCAATTCTCTTCCTTAGAACTCTACATTGAATTGATTTGCATTTGCTAAGCCTATAACTACATTTCAAGATTAATATAAACCATTTCTAGGTTTAACAGATTTTGTTTTTGGTTCATTATAGATGAGCTTTGTTTTTGTTCTAAAACAAACAAATAATGTGGTTTGTATTTTTGAACTGGTAAAGATCCTGTTCCTGATGTTTATGCCTGCTGCTACTATCCAGTCACTTGATTGTTTTCATTGTGTTTGTCTTTTGCTTAAACTGTGCAATACAGTAGACTGTTGGCTTCCCAGCCAGTAGTCCTGTGGTAGGTTGCGTTTCTTTCCCTCAAGGAATGTATAAAATACATTTGCATATTAATACAGAGGAGTCGGAGTCGGAAGTACATAAAACTGAGGAGTCGGAGTCGGAACATTTATCTACCGACTCCACAGCCCTGATTACCTCATTGAGGGCTTTTTCCCACCGGACCATACCTGCAGCCTCCTAGGACAGTTAGGCCCCGTACACACGTCCGAGGAACTCGATGTGCCAAACACATCGAGTTCCTCGTCGAGTTCAGTGTGGAAGCCGCCGAGATCTCGGCGGGCCGACTTTCCTCATTGAACAACGAGGAAATAGAGAACATGTTCTCTTTTCTGCCCGACGAGTTCCTCGTCGGCTTCCTCGCTGAAAAGTGTACACACGACCGAGTTTCTCGGCAGAATCCAGCTCCGACCGAGTTTCTGGCTGAATTGTGCCGAGAAACTTGGTCGTGTGTACGGGGCCTTAGAGTAGAATAAAAACTCCTCCTACAAGCTTTAACCAGACACTGATAGTTGTCACAAGACTGCTATATACTGCTGATGAGAAAAGGTATTTAGCAGTTTATATTTACTTTGCATTTCCATGTACTGTGGGAGACCCGATATAGTGAATGCAGGGTCCAGGGTTTAGCAACTACTTAAAAGAGATTGTGCATCTAAATTGCAATGGGGCAGATCCACAAAAGGATTACGCCGGCGTATCTATTGATACGCCGGCGTAATTTTAAAATTCCCGCGTCGTATCTTTGTTTTGTATCTACAAAACAAGATACGACGGCATCTCGGAGGGATCCGACAGGCGTACGTCTTAGTACGCCGTCGGATCTTAAGGTGCAATATTTCGGCGGCCGCTAGGTGGCGTTACCGTCGAATTCCGCGTTGAGTATGCAAATAAGCGATTTACGGCGATCCACAAACGTACGTCCGGCCGGCGCATTTTTTTACGTCGTTTTCGTTCGACTTTTTCCGGCGTATAGTTAAAGCTACTGTTATGAGGCGTACTCAATGTTAAGTATGGCCGTCCTTCCCGCGTAGAAATTTGAAATTTTTACGTTGTTTGCGTAAGTCGTTCGCGAATAGGGATTTGCGTAGAATGACGTCACCGTCGGAAGCATTGGCTTTTTCATGGTTAATTTTCGAGCATGCGCACTGGGATACCCCCACGGACGGCGCAGGTGCAGTTAAAAAAAAACGGTTTACGTCGGGTCACGACGTATTTACATAAAACACCCCCCATTACATCCATTTGAATTCCGCGCCCTTACGCCGCCGTAACTTATGGCGCGAATTCGTTAAGGATTCGAAAAAAAAATACGTTGCGGCGTAGTGTATCTTAGATACGCTGCGCCCGACGGATTCTTACGCGCAGGTACGTGGATCTGCCCCAATGTGTTTTTGCTAGCTTTGCACAGCAATAATATGATTTATAACCATAAGATTGTATCTATTTGCATTTGTAATCCTAATAACTAACAAATATGTAATCCCTTTAATCCTAATAATTCCTTTTGTTGATCTCTGGTTGTGTGTGTGTGTATATGTATGTATGTATGTGTATATATATATATATATATATATATACCGTATATTATAAATTGTACAGGAAGCAATTCTAATATGCGATATACCGTAGGCGTACAATGCCTGTCATTTTTATTGCAGAAACCCGACTCGGATCTAAAAATGAAAGGAATACTCTAACTGACTGATATCTGATCTGCCTCGAATATTTCCTTGTACATTATTTCCCTCTCCTGCATATTTTGGACGTTGATAGTAGAGTCACCGGGCTGTCCTTATCCGCAGCCATTTATTCCCCTTTGGGACTGCAGACTGCGGACTGTAAATATCTTAATAAGCAGAAAGTTGTTCCTTGCTGAGCACGCTCTTGCGTTTCTTGGGTAGATTTCGTATACTATGTTCATTTACTATCACAAAACCTTCTGTTTCAACCAAATTGTTACCATAAGATGCGTGCATTCAGCATATTTCCACACCTTGATTGTGCGGATGGAGGAGTCCTCCTTTTTTGTTGTTCAACCTGCTGGCTGAACAGAAAAAAAAACAATCGATCTATGGCTTTCCTTAGAAGAGAACACTACGACAAGCCGAGAAAAATGAAGTTCAATGCTTCCGAGCATGCGTCAAGTTGATTCCGAGCATGCGTAGAATTTTTGTGCGTTGAAGTGTGTACAACACGGTCGGAATTTCCGACAAGAACTTTTGTTGTCGGAAAAATTGAGAACCAGCTCTCACGGCAAGGTACGCGGCATTAGAGTCCATTTACACTTGTGCGACTTAAAAATAGCGCGATTTCCATTGCAACTTTCCTGTGCAACTTTATTACGAATTGTGATAATTTTGTTTGTGTTCTACAAAGTAGCTGGATTTGTTAGTTCTATTTTGGTTTCTTAATTTTCTAACAAATTCCAAATTTTCAGAACGATTTGAATTCAGATTGGTCGATCAGTTTTTGACCAATCTGAATTCTATGTGAAGAATAGCTGGTTAAGTCCCTAAAGTGGAGGTTCACCTGGAATAACCACTTTTTCCCCTTAGATTGATGCTCATTTTGTCTAGGGGAATCGGCTAGTTGTTTTAAAATCGAAGCTGTACTTACCGTTGTAGAGAGCGATCTTCTCCGTCGCTTCGGGTATGGGCGTTCCTATTTTGATTGACAGTCTTCCGACAGGCTTCCGTCGGTCGCATCCATCGCGTCACGATTTTCCGAAAGTAGCCGAACGTCGGTGTGCAGGCGCCATATAGAGCCGCACCGACGTTCGGCTTCTTTCGGCTACTCGTGACGCGATGAATGCGACCGTTGGAAGCCTGTCGGAAGACTGTCAATCAAGAAGGAACGCCCGCTCCCGAAGACCATACCCGGAAGCGGCAGAGAAGATCGCTCTCTACAACGGTAAGTACTGCTCGGATTTTAAAACACCTAGCCGATTCCCCTAGACAAAATGAGCATCAATCTATGGGTAAAACATTTTTTATGGGTGAACTCCCGCTTTAACAATCAATGAATCATCAGCTGTCAGCGGGTTTTGCCCGCTGACAGCTGAATGTAAACAAAAAAATAAAAAATAAATGAAAAGAAAATAGCATGCCCCTCCATCCATACCATACTAGGCCCTTCGGGTCTGGTATGAATTTTAAGGGTAACCACGCTAAAATGAAAAACAAAAAACAAACTTCAGGGATTCAGGGAATGGAAGGTTCATCTTCTGAATGCTTGGAAGCCACTGCTGTATTGCCCTATGAAAGGTGATCCGTCGCAGATCACGGTGAACTTGCCCTAATGTGGCTTTGACATCTCTCCAGCCACTGTCACACATGGCAGCCTGCCTGTGTTATGGGAGGCAGGTATTTGGCGCTGAGTGCGGGTGAGTCAGATGGGAAAGGTGTAGAACTTGTTCTCTGCATGTTTTCTTAAACCATGTGTGTCTTCGTCTGTTTGTTTAACTTGTACAGCAATACCGTGTTGGCCTTTCCTCTCCCCGGATCAGCTTGCTCCATCAGGAAAGGTTTTTTTTTTCCCCATCTCGTTTCCTGCAATTCAGCCACCATTGTTCTTTCTTTTCTGTTTTCTGTTCTTTGTAATCAGATGAGAATGAACAGGACTGCCAATGTTAGGGATACACTCTGGGACAATAGAAGTGTTTTAAAGCTGAAATGAAGGACAAATAGATGTGTTTTTAACAACCAATCTTTACTAGAAAAAATGCTGCTAAAACCTGATTGGTTCTGGCTTAGAACCAGACTTACATTGTGTCTAAAAACATACGTTGGCTGACAATTTTGTTTGGACCTTGGCTTAAAAAGGAAAATCTGTTGCTTGGCTTTTATAAAGAATAATGCGACTTGCACACGATCCGACATTAAAACCGTGGATTTTTTTCCGACGAATTGTTTGCTCAAACTTGCCTTGCATACACACGGTCACACAAATGTTGTCGGAAATTTAGAACGTCAAGAACGCGGCTACGTACAACACTACGACGAGACGAAAAAAGTTCAATGAATTTGAGCATGCGTCAAATTGATTCCGAGCTTGCATAGGATTTTTGTGCATCGGAATTGGCTACAGACGGAAAAATTGAGAACCAGCTCCCAAACATTTGTTGTCGGAAATTCCGACAGCTAATGTTCGATGGAGCATACACATGGTCGGATTTTCCGACAACAAGCTCACATTTGGACCGTGTATGCGGCATTAATTCACCTTTTGAATAAATAAATAAATAAATAAATGCACATGGTTTCGCAGTTGTGCAGTTTTTCTAAGGAGCCTGCAGAAAATTACATCCACAATCAGCAGATCATGGGTGCAATGCCAGGCTCTTGCAGACTCTCGGGATAGCTGCCTGCCTGTACCCCCTTTATGGGTAAGCAGTCACTTGAGAGCAGGAAGATCAATAAAACCACCACCTCCCTCTTAGTTCATTGAGAACTACAAGCTGTCAGCCTCAATGGTTGATTGTACTTGTAGTTTATCCATTCAAAGGAATCTGAATGAATGATGCGGCCGTGTGAGCAGAGCTCTGCATCGCCACGCTGTTTTCAAATTGTGACCGTGGGGTCAGGGGGAGAGGGGAGGATGCTGAACATGTTACACGTTCTACCCTAAATATGGCTGTAACATGTTCAGAAAGGTTAAATGGAATCTTTTACTTAAAATGATTAAAATCCAAACTTGCCATGAATCGGCAGGATGTCTGTAGGCAATATAAAATCTTAATTTTATTTATTTTTTTACTTAAAAAGTATTTTTTTGTCTTCAATATATATATATATTTTTTAAACTGCCATCTCTAAGCTCCAGGGTTTGACAAATTTGCTTGGAATCTAGGAGCCAGCTAAAAAAGTTAGGATCCAGAAAATGCACCCGTCCTGCCAAGCTCGCGCGCAGAAGCGAACACATACGTGAGTAGCGCCCGCATATGTAAACGGTATTCAAACCACACATGTGAGGTATCGCCGCGATTGTTAGAGTGAGAGCAATAATTCTAGTCCTAGACCTCCTCTGTAACTCAAAACATGCAACTTGTAGAATTTTTTAAACGTTGCATATGGAGATTTTAAAGGGTAAAAGTTTGTCGGCATTCCACGAGCGGAAGCAATTTTGAAGCGTAACATGTTGGGTATCAATTTACTCGGCGTAACCATATCTTTCACAATATAAAAAAAAATTGGGATAACTTTACTGTTGTCTTATTTTTTTATTAAAAAAAAGTGTATTTTTCCCCCAAAAAAGTGCGCTTGTAAGACCGCTGCGCAAATACGGTGTGACAGAAAGTATTGCAACGATCGCCATTTTATTCTCTAGGGTGTTAGAATAAAAAAATATACCGTATTTATCGGGGGATTGCGCGCTCCGGCATATAGCGTGCACCCCTAAAGTGGACCCGCATTCCTGTAAAAAAAACATTTTAGTACTTACAGTTTTGGTGTCTTGCGCGGCGGCCTCGTCGAGTCCGGCGTCCGTCTGCGGGTTCGTTGGTGTCCTCCTTGGTCGGGTCCTGCGTCCTTCTGCGGTGTCCTCCCCGCTCGATCCCGCTTCCCGCGCTGAGTTTGAACCACTGATTTTCAGGGCAAAAAAGTGCACGGTATACGCCGATAAATACGGTACATAATGTTTGGGGGTTCTAATTAGAGGGAAGGAGATGACAATGAAAACAGTAAAAAAAACACACATTAGAACTGCTGTTTTACTTGTAATGCCAACGGCCACCACCAGATGGCGCCAGGTCACAGAGGGCAGCTTGGGCCTTCACAAGGCTGCAAAGCCGCGGCCTAAATTACCGGCCGTCGCGATCGCGCGGCGGTGGAGGCGCACAGAGACACAGGATCCTGTGCCTCCATGCGCCCCCATCGCGCGATCGCGGCGGGCCCGCGACGACCGGTAATTGAGGCCGCGGCCTTCTAGGCCACAAAGCCGCGAGCGCCAGCTCACAATTTCTTGTTGCAATTGCGACCTGGCGCCCAGATTTTGTCGAGGCCTGCCCTAGATCACATGAAATCGGTTTGCCCAGAGCATTGTGGGTGTTTTAATTTGTTAGAGGCTGCAGAGAGTCTATTGCTTTCAATCAGAAAGATCCTGTCTGGTAGATTTGCATGGGATAAAGTAAGCTGATCAAGTGTAGGCGGTGAGCAGTGATGACTTCTCCCATGTACAAAGATAATTCTAATCTGTAGGTTTGGCACACTGATGAGATTATTTACAATAAGATGAGATGTATAGCTAAAGATGGTAAAAAGACTCTTTGAAAGCCCAGGATGAGTGTTATCTTTGATGACCTTCCTGCATCATTTGGCTGTTCCGTCACTTTCTCTGATTTGATCAGTTTGGATATGTAATCCATTCAGACAGGAAAGCTGTACTTGCAGAGGACACAATGGCTGCAGAATTCAATCTAACTTGCTGGTCACACATAGTAAAGCACATTGCAGGTTACAGCATACCATGAAGACAAATGTAAATTCACATTGTTCTTTCTGAAATGACATCCTGTGACGCCAATGGTGAGAGAACGATGGCATTGCTTACCTCCCTCTGAACATGCTAGCTGTCTGGCTATTGTCGGGGTTTTCTAAATTACTGAAGGATTTTCAGGAGAGTCCAGCCATGGAAATCTACCTCTTTTTCTTACTATGCGTTTCCTGTAATACAGGAAAAGAGTGGTTGCCAAATCGTGGTTCCTTAAAGTGTTTGTAAATGCAAAACCAGTCAAACAACTAAAAATTCACCAGTACTATGGAATTGGCCCCATTTTCAATCATCAAAATCCTCCTATTCACCATCATGTGCCCATTTGGTGCCCTTTTCTATCTGTAGCTTGGAGGACTATTAGTGGAGACTGCAGAAGGTGCTTGGAAGGCGCTGTCAATCATAGTGTGAGGGCGGGGCTATGGAAAGGCAGGGCCTACTGCCAATCAAACACTCTTTCTTTCCCCCATCAGGCTCCCAGTTACCTACATCACTAGTTGTACCTCCTGACACGGAGGGTAAGAGTTTTTGAATGACATTGGCCCCTCTTGCAGAGGGTAGGATATGCCTGTAGATCGTTGCCACTGCCAAAAACAAAAGAAAGCCACTGGCAGGATCAATGGGTAGCTTCATATATTATATACATTATAAGTACTATATTTTTTTAAGTATTTAAAAAAAGACACAATGTTATATTGTAGATGCTATAATGGGCCTTATTTGGGGTTTACTGAGACTTTAATGGCATAGACCCCCCCCCCCCCATATCAGACTTGTTTGTCTTACAACCCAGTCAGAGCTGACAAGATAAAAGTGCATGATGTTATAGAGCTGCCCCATGGGAAGGAGACAGGACTATGAATCTCGGCCAAGAGTCAGGAAAATTGCATTGCTGGGGGTAACATTAGATCAGATATCCTTTGGGTATTCCCTTTTAATAGAATCATTATACAGGCATACCCCACTTTTATACTTTTATATACACAATGGGGTTTATTTACTAAATCTGGAAAGCGCAAAATCAGGCTCATTTCTGCATAGAGACCAATGAGCTTCTAACCCAGGGGTGTCAAACTGGCGGCCCTCCAGCTGTTCCGAAACTACAAGTCCCATCATGCCTCTGCCTGTGAGAGTCATGCTTGTAACTGTTAGCCTTGCAATGCCTCATGGGACTTGTAGTTTTGCAAAAGCTGGAGGGCCGCCAGTTTGACACCCCTGTTCTAACCCCAGCTTGTTCAATTAAACCTGGTAATAAAACCTGGAAGCTCATTGGTTTTTATGCAGAAGTGAGCCTGATTTTGCACTTTCCAGCGATAGTAAATAAACTACATTGTGTACTTAAAAGTGGGGTATGCCTGTAGTTAGTGGTTGCTTCCCCGTTAAAGGCTTCATTTCCATGGACGTTTTTGAACGTTTTTACAGACACTTTTCTGAGCTTTTTTTGCAGCTTAAAAACAGCTCTCCATGTTAGTCTATGGCCTCATGCCCACCATGACGTTTTTGAGCTGTAGATGGCTGAGCTGTTTTTAAGCTGCAAAAAAAACCCAGGACCAGTGTGTTCTGAAGCTCCAGCCTTAGAGCTGTAAAAACGCCAGACGTTAAAAATGCGCAAAAACGCTACCGCTGCGTTTTTGAGCTCTAGCTCAAAAAAAAAAAACATGGACAGGCGTTTTTAAGCTGTAAAAAAGGCTAAAAAAGGTGGCTGCAAAAATGTCCATGGAAATGAAGCCTAAAGGACAAAAGGCCTTTCTGAGTGGCAATGGCTAGTAGAATGCTTTATTGGAATTTTGTTTTTGTTTTGAATAGAGGGGAGAGGGATTAGAACATCTGTCAGTTATTATTGATGTCTGTGTCCCCATTGGGGGAGATTCACTCTCTCCATTTGTCCTTTTTCCCATTATCATTGAAAGTAAAAGACAATCCCAAACTTTGGGTTTTTCCAGCAAGCAATAGAGGGGGGAGTTTTACACTATCCAAAATGGGAAAGAAAAGTTTTGCCTATAGTTCTACTTTAACCTCCAATTAGCCAATGCTTAGGTCCTGGTGCTGCTGCCTCTCATCTGTTCCTGCGACAGCCATTCTATACGCCTGATGTTGTACCCCAGACTTCTACTAAGTATTGTGCTGATGTACCCCAGAATTCTACTGAGCGTTGTCCTGATGTTGTACCCCAGACTTCTACTAAGTATTGTCCTGATGTTGTACCCCAGACTTCTACCGAGCGTTGTTCTGATGTTGTAACCCAGACTTCTACTGAGCGTTGTCCTGATGTTGTACCCCAGACTTCTACTAAGCATTGTCCTGATGTACCCCAGACTTCTACTAAGCATTGTCCTGATGTTGTACCCCAGACTTCTACTAAGCATTGTCCTGATGTACCCCAGACTTCTACTAAGCATTGTCCTGATGTTGTACCCCAGACTTCTACTGAGCGTTGTCCTGATGTTGTACCCCAGACTTCTACTAAGCATTGTCCTGATGTTGTACCCCAGACTTCTACTAAGCATTGTCCTGATGTTGTACCCCAGACTTCTACTGAGTATTGTTCTGATGTTGTACCCCAGACTTCTACTGAGTATTGTTCTGATGTTGTACCCCAGACTTCTACTGAGCGTTGTCCTGATGTTGTACCCCAGACTTCTACTGAGCGTTGTCCTGATGTTGTACCCCAGACTTCTACTAAGTATTGTCCTGATGTTGTACCCCAGACTTCTACCGAGCGTTGTTCTGATGTTGTAACCCAGACTTCTACTGAGCGTTGTCCTGATGTTATACCCCAGACTTCTACTGAGCGTTGTCCTGATGTTATACCCCAGACTTCTACTGAGCATTGTCCTGATGTTGTACCCCAGACTTCTACTAAGCATTGTCCTGATGTTGTACCCCAGACTTCTACTAAGCATTGTCCTGATGTACCCCAGACTTCTACTAAGCATTGTCCTGATGTTGTACCCCAGACTTCTACTAAGCATTGTCCTGATGTACCCCAGACTTCTACTAAGCATTGTCCTGATGTTGTACCCCAGACTTCTACTGAGCGTTGTCCTGATGTTGTACCCCAGACTTCTACTAAGCGTTGTCCTGATGTTGTACCCCAGACTTCTACTAAGCATTGTCCTGATGTTGTACCCCAGACTTCTACTGAGTATTGTTCTGATGTTGTACCCCAGACTTCTACTGAGTATTGTTCTGATGTTGTACCCCAGACTTCTACTGAGCGTTGTCCTGATGTTGTACCCCAGACTTCTACTGAGCGTTGTCCTGATGTTGTACCCCAGACTTCTACTAAGTATTGTCCTGATGTTGTACCCCAGACTTCTACCGAGCGTTGTTCTGATGTTGTAACCCAGACTTCTACTGAGCGTTGTCCTGATGTTATACCCCAGACTTCTACTGAGCATTGTCCTGATGTTGTACCTCAGACTTCTACTAAGTATTGTCCTGATGTTGTACCTCAGACTTCTACTGAACGTTGTCCTGATGTTATACCCCAGACTTCTACTAAGTATTGTCCTGATGTTGTACCCCAGACTTCTACTGAGTATTGTCCTGATGTTGTACCCCAGACTTCTACTGAGCGTTGTCCTGATGTTGTACCCCAGACTTCTACTGAGCGTTGTCCTGATGTTGTACCCCAGACTTCTACTGAGCGTTGTCCTGATGTTGTACCCCAGACTTCTACTGAGCGTTGTTCTGATGTTGTACCCCAGACTTCTACTGAGCGTTGTCCTGATGTTGTACCCCAGACTTCTACTGAGTGTTCTTCTACCCGTACAGATCATACCAACTGTGTACAACGTTGATTATCTCCCCATCTTGCATAACATTATAGGATTGAACCGGATGACACAGTTATCCTTTAATAGGTACACTGGATTATTTCTCGCTCATCTGCTATTTTTTTCTTGTACTGTGTATGACACAGCGTTCTCTGCAGCAGAAAAATCTTACGAAGCTTACAATCTAATGTCTCCAGCACAGTAAGTCTAGTGTTAGTGTATACCAGTACTCTTACTAGTATGTTTGTGGACTGTCAGTGGAAACCCATGTACAATCTGCATAGATGGTGTCCCTGGAAGGAAGTGAGCCCAGAACCCCAATGCTACACCTAAGCATTGCTAACTGCTATATTCCTGACGTATTGGTGGAGCGCCAGGACCATCTCCTGTCATTGTAAACTGTATAGTGAGATCTTTAGTCATGGCTCATCGAGTCTGAAGGATTTTACTGTGAAATAAACACTCCAGCTCTCTCAGGCTGCCAGTTCCTTCCTGTGAAACATTACTCTATTGTCTTGACCCAATTCCTCTCTTTTATTTTGCATTAAGTTGAAGCATTGCTTTTTCCTGAGATTCTGGCATATGCGGATGCTGTTAAAGTGGCACTTCCGCTATATATATATATAATCTCATGCATGCTAAGTAATATGGAAGTGTACAAGGTGTTTATTACTGCTCCACTTATGCTTTCATCTTCTCTCGATGGCACTATCTTGGAACAGGCATCATCCTAAGTCGGCACCTATGTTCTGCAATAAGATGCCAGCGTATGGATGACACAGGCATGTAAATCCTGTGTTCAGCAGTCTGTGTTCTTGGCTGAGTGTACACAGGTTGTGTGCTCAGCCCCCTGCTGTTGCCTCTGTGTGTTGCCACAAAATTACGATGTGTAGTCAAAGTGATCACTAGGGAGACTCTCAGAGTTTGAGAGACTGTACTTTGGCACAGTCGGTTGGTTGGAGGACAAGAACTAATAATATTCACAATACAAGATGTTTCATGTTGCATAACATGACACTATATATAACTAATATATTTATGCACACATGGGTTTCAGTTTCACTGCTGCAGAGTGGCAAAACAAATTGGGGGGTCTGGAACTCCCCTTTAAGGCCTCGTACACACGACCGAACATGTCTGCTGAAACTGGTCCGCAGACCAGTTTCAGCGGACATGTTCGGTCGTCTGTACGTCCGACCGGACAATTTGATTTTGGTTTGATGGTGTGTACAACCATCAGACTAAAATCCGGCAGTGGACATGTCCAATGAAAACGGTCCGGCGGACCGTTTTCATCGGACAGTCCGTCCGTGTGTGTACGAGGCCTAAGAAGAGACTAGAGACTGTGCTGGACTGGTTTAAACAGTTACTGATGGGTATTAGGTGGCTCCACAGGTAAGTGGTTGTGCTCATCTTTCTTTGGAGGTTTGGCCTGAGTACAGATCGTGCCAACACGTTTTAGAGGAATTGCCTCCACCTTCTTCAGACTGTTGGTAGGTGCTAATGGAGGTGGATGGATTTTGTGGTCGTTCCAGAATATTTTCTGATGATAAATGCCGACTTGTGTAATGCAGAGGCAAAAGCCCCGCTTGCCAAACACCAGTCGTTATAGGGGGGGGGGGGGGATTTAACTTAAGAATTTCTCTCCTAGTGTAATAGGGGGTATAAAAGAGTAGTAGTTTATCATGTTTCTGAAAAAGGAGAGCATCATAAATATCCAGCAACAAAACAAAGGGTTTAAGTGGAACAGGTAGGTGGACAGTCTAGTTGTAATTTGGCAAAAATTTGGGTGTAGCCCCTTAAGCCCCGTACACACGATCAGACCTTTGTCTGAAAATCACATCGGAATTCCATCGGAGTAAAAGAGAACATGTTGTCTATCTAAACTCCGATGGAATTAATCAGAATTTCCGATGGGGCATACACACTGTCGGAATTTCTGATGGAAAAGTCTGACTTTTTCCATCGGAAATTCCGATCGTGTGTACAAGGCTTTACCATGTGATGGAAGATTTCAGGTCTTTTTGTTAAAGTGTCCATTTATGTGTTCAGCGGCTACCAAATGCTAAAGCAACTTAAACAAGTCCACGTCTGCCAAATGTATTGCTAGGATTTGTTTGCTTTGAAGTTGGATGATAAGTTTCTTTGCGGTGAGGTGGCATTGCTTGTTGGAAAGGTTGCATTGTCACCGGACACCAATCATCCGAATGAAGTCTGTTGAACACCTCGTGGAGGAATAAACACACATGATACAGAGAGATTTGAGAAGCTGTCATTAATGGGCAAGTTGTGGATGGAACAGGGTGAACTGGTTTATTTCTTGATCTTGAAGGTAATTAAAGTGACACTAAACTGGCTAAAATAAAATAAAATAAAAGCAATATGTTAAAGTAGAAGTAGGATGTATATTTCTGTCTCTTTCCTTTCATCTCTCAAATGCAAGCATTTTTCTGCTATTTTGAGACTTCCTGTTCTAGGATGGCTACGGTTGTTTTTCATGCCTTCTTTTGTGTATGTGAACCACTTGTCTGGTCACCCCTGAGATGGAATACACACGGTGCCGCTGATAAGGGGGCACCAGTGGTCCTCCTGTAGGGGGCCCGGAGAGCAGGGGCAATCGGATGTGGGCAGGACAGGAACGATGCTGCAAGGAGAAATTACAGGAACGATGCCCTGTGTCTCTCTCTCTGCAGCAGCTGAAAACCACTTCACTCTCTCCCACCGACTTTTAACTGCTGCAGGGAGATGCACATAGGGCATCGCTCCTGTATTTGAAACCCCCCCTCCCTGCGGCATCAATCCCCCCCTCTCTGTCTTGCCCAAATTCCACCTACTCTCCGGGCCCCCCTGTGTGTCTTTCTCCGTCTCAAAGGTAAGATGTCAAGGGTGTTTTAAGACCCCTGATATTTCACCCAATACCCCCCCCCCCCCCCAACAGAATTGCAAAAAAAAAAAAATTAACATTTAAAAAAAATTAAGGTCTCATTCACACGGTGAGAATGAGCAGTTTGTGTAGCTGGAGCCATCTGTTATACCGCGTAGGCACGATCGGGCTTTTGTCCGGCCAAATTCCATCGGAACGTGTTCTATATCTAAACTCCGATGGAATTTCCGATGAAAAAACTCTGATAAGGCTACACACGATCGGAATATCCGATGGAAAAAGTCCGTCCATCGGAAATTCTGATCGTGTGTACGCGGCATTACTCAATTAAAATGAAGACCTTAAAGGGGTGTTCCACCTTTTTTTTAAGTTTATTAAAAGTCAGCAGCTACAAAAAGTGTAGCTGCTGGCTTTTAATAAACAGACACTAACCTGCTCCACGGCTCCAGCGACGCGCCGGCCGGGGCTTCGCTCCTCGCCCCCCCCTCGCCGGCCGGCGTCTTCATTCTTAGTGTGGGCAGTGACAGCTTTCGGCTTCACGGCCGGGCACCCACTGCGCATGCGCGAGCGGCGCCGTCCGATTGGACAGGCGCTCGCCTACAGGGAGTGGCTGTGAAAAGGCGATTAAGCTAATCGCCTTTCCAGCCCCTCGGCGGAAGGAGGAAGTGGGACAGAAAGTCCCCTTCTCCTGAAGCCTTCACTCCCCCCCCCCCCCCCAAAAAAAATTACATGCCAAATGTGGCATGTAAGGGGGCGAGGAGTGGGTTAAGCGGAAGTTCCATTTTTAGGTGGAACTCTGCTTTAATTGGATAGGTATGAGGGATTCCCACCGTCCCTGTAATATATTATGAGTAGTGTAATGGGAGGAGCAGGAACACCCAATTATTAGAACAGAGCCAGAGATCTCAGCATTGGAATATCCGATACATATAAGAACCCAGGTCTGACTCGGCTCACCAGGCTCCACCTATAACTACAATATAACTTTGCGGTAGACCTTGCACCGTAGAGCCAGGCATTGGACCGGCATATTATGGAGGAGAACTGTGTTAATTGGTCAGAAAAAAAATGTAGCACAGCCAATTGACTCCCCTCTGAGAAAGCGCTAAAAGCCTACAAGCCATTTACCTTAAGCAACGTTCTTTTGCAGTACCCGTGCTTTGAAAGAATTGTTCATTTGGTGGTATTATCCATCACTACACATATTTAGGGTTACCCGAGACCACCTTTTCCTTTAGATGGGTTGGTGGCTTTATAAAACAAGATGGTTGCAATTTCGTTAATTTAGACCTGCGTGTGACATTGACGCATGCCCCTTCTAGCCTTGTATATCTCTTCTATATCCTGTACTGGACAGCTGACCTCCATGAAAGTAATGCATGTTTTTCTCTGGCCTCTCCCATGTGGGATTCTGGTTTCTTGTGCATGTCCCCAACCAGTAAAACCTGTCCGTCCCCCTGTGTCACACAGAGATGTTTATGATTACTGCTTTGTGTTTGTTCCGTTTACACAGAATCTCCAAGGACACTTTCTACACTTGGATATGATTGGTGAAATTTTTGCCATTCTTCGCAGTTGCTCACTGTTTCTGTCATTGTGTATTGAAATCTAGTTGGGTAACCCCTTGTAAACGCATTCCGTTTCTTTTATAGCTCCAGTAATTTTACCTTTAAAGCCTAGCTCCACCCAGACTATGCTTTCAGTTTTGGTAAATATGGGTATGCTGAATCATTCACCGACCTTTTTCCCTCTCTCGAAAAATGAAACTCCTTATTTTCCATCTCTAGCTAGCTGTCGCTAAACGTGAATCTTTTTCTTACTGCCAATTGTTGTCTTTTTTTTTTGTTTATTTTTTAATGTTGTAGAAAATTCAACATAAAAACTGAGACCACCAGACCTTTGGGTGGCTTTGTAATGGCTGTGGCCATAGGGCAGGGCTGGGAATTCCAGTGCAGACTGTGGAGATGATTTACTAAATCCGGAGAGCAAGACCTGGTACAGCTGTGCATGATAGCCAATCAGCTTCTAAGTTCAGCTTGTTCAGTTAAGCCCCTTTCACACAGGTGCCTCTGTGAAGCGGGATCCGCTTGCTTAGTGGGGGGTCGCTCCACTGATCCCCCACTGAGCAGGTGAATGACAGGTCATTGCTCGCTCTCCTCTATGGAGCAATCACATGGGAATGGACTGCCTTGGTCTCTACCGAAAAGTGGTTCCAAAATTGTAAATATAAAAAACATGTCATATGTACATGCTCTGTGCAATCGTTTTCTTCCCTTCTTGGGTTCCTCGCTGGTGCTCCTGCCCCCCCCCTGCCTAGTGCCCAAATAGAAAGCTGATCGCTATAGTGGCATTTGTGCATGCTCACTCAGAAGCATAGACAAACAGAGCATGGCTCAGCCCCGCCCCCACTCCCTCTTCGCTGGTTCTGATTGGAAGCAGTGGGACCAACTGCCAGCACGGACATTACGGGACCAACTACTAACACAAACAATACCTTACCAACACAAGCAATGTGGGTTGATCGATCTCCCCTGCCATGCTATTGTATTCTGACAGTGTTCAACTGGCCGAATTTTGATGCAAAGATCTGCATCGGCGCAGCGTATCTAAGATACGATACGCCGCCATAACTTACTTGGCATAAGTTTGAATCCTCAACGAATTTGCGGCGTAAGTTACGGCAGCGTAGTGTATCTCTCGCTGCGTAAGGGCGCAGTATTTAAAAGAAGCGCGTCCCCGCACCGAACGAACTGCGCATGCGCCGTGCCTAAAATTTCCCACCGTGCATTGCGCTAAATGACGTTGCAAGGACGTCATTGGTTTTGACATGTAAGTAAATGGCGTCCAGCCCCATTCACGGACAACTTACGCAAACGACGTAACATTTTCAAAATTAGACACGGGAACGACGGCCATACTTCACATTGAGTACGCCACCATATAGCAGCTTTAACTATACGCCGGAAAAAGCCGAACGAAAACGACGTAAACAAATGCTTCGTGGATCGTCGGAAACAGCTCATTTGCATACTCGACGCGGATTACGACGGGAACGCCACCTAGCGGACGTCGAAAAATTGCATCTGAGATCCGACCACGTACGAAGCCGTACGCCTGTCGGATCTAACCCAGATGCCGTCGTATCTTGTTTTGAGGATTCAAAACAAAGATACGACGCGGGAATTTTGAAATTACGCCGGCGTATCAGTAGATACGCCGGCGTAATTTCTTTGTGGATCTGCCCCTTAAGGTGTGCGCCGGGTCATGTTAATATATGTATGTGTGATCCGACTCTTTCCGGATAGGGGGTGCGCATGCGGAAGCCTATCGCCGGGTGCACAGTACCCAATGTCTGCCGGCACCTGCCGATCGTAACAATATTTTTTACTTTCTGATATAAAACCTATCCTATAAAAAAATGTAAAAAAAAATAAAATGTCTTCAAAAATCTAAGCCAATATTTATTCTGCTACATATTTTTGGTAAAAAAAAATCCCAATAAGTGTATATTGATTTTTGCGCAACAGTTTTTTATAGCGTCTACAAACTATGGGATATTTTTATTTATTTATTTATTTTGCTAATAATGGCGGCAATCAGCGACTTATAGCGGGACTGCAGTATTGCGGCAGAAAAATCGGACACCTAACTGACACTTTTTGGGGACCAGTGACACTAATACAGTGAACAGTGCTAAAAAAATATTCACTGTACTAATGACACTGTCAGGGAAGGGGGTAATATCAGATGCAATAAAAGGGTTAAATGATTTCAGTGATTCAGTGACTCAGAGTGATTACTGACTGGGGGAAGGTAACGATCTGTGTTCCTGCTTAGCAGAAACACAGGATCAGTACATTCCCCACTCACAGAACATAGGCAGACCGCCATTCAGCCTATTTCCCAAACGATCGTCAGTTCCCGGCGGACATCACACGCTCCGGCCCTGCTGATTGGCTCCCACTGTGTCCAATCATGGCGGTAGCGGGTCACTGGCGGCACGCGCATTCCTCAGACCCGGAAGTGTCAGATCACATACTAGGTACAGAGCGGCCATCCTGCTGCAGTATATGTGCGTGGGGCGGTCGTGTAGGAGGTTAAAGGAGAAGCATGGCCAAAGCTTGTTTGGCTTTACTTCTCCTAGGGGTCACAAGCATGCACAAAGTGAAGTCAAAGTATTTGAAGGTATTGGTTACCCCTCTAGGCCTAATCCTTGCCCAAGTTACAGGCGATACTTACAAAGATCGGGCTCTGTATGCCTGTGATAAGTAGCCGTCTCTTTTCTGCGGCTGGTGTTTATAATAATCTTTTTCTTGCAGTATTTCATTGTCTGCTTGTTGATCTGTATATAGTTCCATAAACCCATAAAAACAACACCTCCTTCGTCATGAAATGCCTTGACAGCAGCCCACAGTATAGTGGATGTGCTCCATTACACAGGGAACATCGGAGGGTCATGTTACATAAAACCATTAATGTGTACTAATCAGGCGTCCACATGAAAGTCTCTGCACTGCAGTCTCCAGTTGCGGTGGTGTTACTAAGCACCCGGCGCTGACTACACAATCCAGAGCTATAGGCTGTGGATTGCTTTCATATTTAATGCAGGAAATTAAAGCAGAGTTCCAGCCTCTAAAAAATAAAAAAAGTCAGCAGCTACAAATACTGTAAGGCAGGGGTCTCCAAACATTCTAAACAAAGGGCCGGTTTATTTTCCTTCAAATTTTCCTGGCATCAGTGGGACTAAACATCTGGTATTAGGGGGAGGAATAGTGCCCCATCATTGGTATCATAGGGAGGAATAGTGCCCCATTAGTGGTGTTAGTGGGAGAAATGGCGCTCCACTGTCTGTGTCAGATGGCAGAATAGTGTCTTGTATCAGTGGGAGGGATAGTGCCCCAAGGGCCGGAAAAAGGCAAGTAAAGGGCCGCATCCGGCCCTCGGGCCACAGTTTGGAGACCACTGCTGTAAGGCCTCATGTCCATGTCCAACAGCTCTCCATGTTAGCCTATGGCCTCCTGCCCACCATGACGTTTTTAAAGCTGTAAATGGCTGAGCCGTTTTTAACCACTTAAGCCCCGGACCTTTAGGCAGCTAAATGCCCAGGCCAGCTTTTGCGATTCGGCACTGCGTCGCTTTAACTGACAATTGCGCGGTCGTGCGACGTGGCTCCCAAACAAAATTGACGTCCTTTTCCCCCCTACAAATAGAGCTTTCTTTTGGTGGTATTTGATCACCTCTGCGGTTTTTATTTTTTTGCTCAGTTTAGGCCGATATACGCATTCTTATACCTATTTTTGGTAAAAAAAAAATCGCAATAAGCGTTTATCGATTGGTTTGCGCAAAATTTATAGCGTTTACAAAATAGGGGATATTTTTATTGCATTTTTTTTATTTATTTTTTTACTACTAATGGCGGCGATCAGCAATTTTTTTTTGTGACTGCGACATTATGGCGGACACTTCGAACAATTTTGACACATTTTTGGGACCATTGTCATTTTCACAGCAAAAAATGCATTTAAATTGCGTTGTTTATTGTGAAAATGACAGTTGCAGTTTGGGAGTTAACCACAGGGGAGTTAACCACAGGGGGCGCTGCAGCTTCACCTAGTGTGTGTTTACAACTGTAGGGGGGTGTGGCTGTAGGTCTGACGTCATCGATCGAGTCTCCCTATAAAAGGGATGACTCGATCGATGCAGCCGCCACAGAGAAGCACGGGGAAGCCGTGTTTACATACGGCTCTCCCCGTTCTTTAGCTCCGGGGAGCGATCGCGAGGGGGCGGCTAGAAACGAATAGCCACGCCCTCGTCCCGGATCGCTCCCTGAGGCTTAGCTACCGCCGCATTTACCTGGGGGGGGGGGGTCCCTATCGGACCCCCGACCCGCGGAAAGGCAGCGACGTGCGGGCACGTCGTTCTGCCTGTCCGTGCCATTTTGCCGACGTACATGCACATGCGGCGGTCGTTAAGCGGTTAAGCTGCAAAAAAAAAAACAGGACCAGTGCGTTCTGAAGCTCCAGCGTTAGAGCTGTAAGCCTCGTCCTGCGTTTCTTTCTCTATTCAAAATCAACGGTTCCCTATGGGAGCCCATTGATTTGATCAGAGGGCGCACCAGAAGTCGGATCCAGATGATCCGACTTGCGGAGCGGCTGGTGTGCATAGAATCTTGAAGGGGAACCCCGCGCAAATTAAAAAAAAAATTGTCGTGAGGTTCCCCCACAGGATGATACCAGACCCTTCGACACCAGACACTGTGCAGGGACCGCCCTGTCGGATCTCGGCTCTCCCCAATGGGGGGAGCCGATGAACATGGAACGTCTGTCCGTGTTCACGCGATCCGATCCGCAGACGGATAGAAAAATAGGGTTTTCCTCCGTCTGCAGAATCGGAGGATTGTGGACCCGGATGAGATCGGGTGTCAGTGGATGTTCATCCGCTGACACCCGCAATCTTATAGGGATCAATGTATGTCCCTTTTTCATTCGTAAACGGATGGATGAAAAAGAAGACATACGGTCCGCATGTGTGAAAGGGGCCTAAGACTTACAAGAAGCCAGGGGCTGACTCAGGTGATCAGGCTTTATCTCTAAGATATGACTTTTGGATGGACTAGCTCTGTAAAGGGGAACAGCTGCTAAAAAAGAACCCCAATAGGTGCCATTTGATTTTATACTTCATATATATTCTATTGGGGAGTCCACTAGGGGCTGGTTACACTACTGCTTGTTCCAGTGGTCTTTTCATGTGAATAAAGGGAGAATACTCTGCAAAAGGAAAATAAACAGGAAGTTCAACTCACTGCAGTGTCCTGCTTGTTATTGGGACAGGAAGTGATAGGAAATCTTTCCATTAGGGACACAAACGGCAAAAAGCCTGTCACTTGTCCCCAATGTAAAAAAATATGATGACATTCCACATTACTCTTCTTGCCACTACAACAGGTATGCACGTGTTCCTAGATTAGGACCTTGCCAGGATCTTTCTAGGTTTTGTTTGTCATCTAGTCAATCAATGCCGCCAATGGATTATTTTGGGTAATCGATTGTCTGCAGACCTGAAAAATTTATTTAGAGACTGTA
This sequence comes from Rana temporaria, assembly GCF_905171775.1. NCBI lineage: Eukaryota > Metazoa > Chordata > Amphibia > Anura > Ranidae > Rana > Rana temporaria. The sequence goes on from NC_053497.1 coordinate 127,783,213, forward strand.
CATAGATGGATTGAATCTCAGCCTGTTCAGCAGGGACCGGCTGAGATTTGATCCATCTATGTGCAGGCTGATTGTACATAAATTGATTATACCCCCCCCCCCCCCCATAGCTACTCAAATAATACACACATTTTTCATCAGCTAAAAGTTTTTAATATAAAATGTTATATATTAGAAGTGATTGGATTTGTGGTAAGAAGGTGCAATGAATATGGAAAATGTACTGCATATATTGTGGGACTTTTCATACAGTTTCATGGTGATGAACGGTACAGCAATCTTCCAGCACAGGACTGTAATGGACATTTGATGATCTTTTATACTGATAAAGTAAAACAACCAGCAAGCTGCAGATCATTCTGATTATTGCTCCATTTTTCCCACTTCCCATCTACACTTTTCTGGAGGTATTGAAGCCAGAGGTTCGGCATGACATCCAGGTAGTTGGCATTTTCAGATGGAGATGAACACTGACAGTTTTCCTTTAATTCTCCTCATTGCAGAGCCCAGTGATTGTGCGTCCCAATTCTACTCTTTATAAGCCTTTCTATGTGTTATAGCGCTGTATAATTATTTTTACAGAGGGCGTTGTGTTGCTGGAGATTTTGGTTTCGCTTCCAGTAGTGGCTGCTCCTATGGAAGACACTCAGAATACACCTATATCTTTTGTGAGTCAGCATTGGATCCTGGGAACATTTTTTTGTTAAAGGGTCACTAAAGGAAAAAATAAATTTGCCTAAAATTAATGTCTGCAAGGTAGACAGACAGAATAGTGTAATGATTCTGTTAAAAAACGAGTAAATATCTATTAAATTCCTTCATCTATATCACCTTCGGCGTTCTAGTTTCTGTTCTCTCATTCACTTCCTGGTTTGCATCGCTCGTTCATGTAAGAACTACATTTCCCAGTATGAATTGCGGCACGCCCAGTAATTCACACCTCCTTGAAGTCTCTAACATGTAGAGAGCATCCTGCCACACAGATGTAGTTCCCAGGAGGGGGTGAGCATGTTACTTACCACCGCAGTAAAGCCTCCCATCACGGTGGTCAGTAAAATCAGACAAACAGGAAGTGAACAGAACAGAGAAGAAATAGAGCAACTTCTGAGCAAAAACGAACAATGAGGAAGTGAAAAGAGGAATGTCTGCAGGTAAAGGATGCTTATTATGAAAAAAAAAAATTCCTTTACAACCCCTTTAAGGCTGCATTTACACCTCAGAGTTTTCAGCTCAGAAAACGCTTGTAAAATGCCTGAAAAACGCCCAACAACCAAATTTCATTTATTTAAATGGCACCTGTTCACATCTGAGCATTTTGTCATTTGAAGCAAAACGCCAGAAAAATGCCCTAAGCTCAATGAGCTTCTTTGGGGTTAACATTGGTGACCCGTACAAAATTGCGGTAAAAAACGCTTTTGAAACGCTCAGGTGTGAATGCAGCCTAAAGCGTTACCAAAACCCACAACAGTAAAAATCAGTCTGTTTATGTTCCTCTCCTTCTTCCACAGTCCCCAATCCATCTGCTGATAGTACAGAGCCTTGGGGACACTCTGCACTTGTATTCAGCCCCCCTGAGTCAATACTTTGTAGAACCATTTTTCACTGCAATTACAGCTGCAAGTCTTTTAGGGGTATTTCTCTACCAGCTTTGCACATCTACAGAGTGACATTGTTGCCCATTTTTCTTTGCAAAATATCTCAAACTCTGTCAGATTGGATGGGGAGCGTCTGTGAACAGCAATTTTCAGTCTTGCCACAGATTTTCAATTGGATTCAGATCTGGACCTCGGCTGGGCCATTCTAACACATGAATATGCTTTGATGTAAACCATTCCATTGTAGCTCTGGCTGTATGTTTAGGGTCGTTGTCCTGCTGGAAGTTGAACCTCCTCCCAGTCTCAAGTCTTTGTAGACTCTAAACAGGTTTTCTTCTAAGATTGCCCTGTATTTGGCTCCATCCATCTTCCCATCAACTCTGATCATCCCTGCTGAAGAGATCATCCCCACATTATGATGCTGCCACCACCATGTTTCACAGTGGGGTTGGTGTGTTCAGGGTGATGTGCAGTGTTAGAGTTCACATAGAATTTTGCTTTCAGGCAAAAAAAGTACAATTTTGGTGTCGTCTTTACCAGAGCATCTTCTACAAGTTTGCTGTGTCCCCCACATGGCTTCTCACAAACTGGAAACTGGCTTCTTATGGATTTCTTTCAACAATGGCTTTCTTCTTGCCACTCTTACATAAAGGCCAGATTTGTGGAGGGCACGACTAATAGTTGTCCTGTGGACAGATTCTCCCACCTGAGCTGTGGATCTCTGCAGCTCCTCCAGAGTTACCATGGGCCTCTTGGCTGCTTCTCTGATTAATGCTCTCCTTGTCCGGCCTCTCAGTTTAGGTGGGTGGCCATGTCTTGGTAGGTTTGCAGTTGTGCCATACTCTTTCCAATTCCGGGTGATGTATTGTACAGTGCTCTGTGAGATGTTCAAAGTTTGGGATATTTTTGTTATAACCTACCCTGCTTTAAACTTCTCCACAACGTTATCCCTGACCTGTCTGGTGTGTTCCTTGGTTTTCATGATGCTGTTTGTTTACTAAGGTTCTCTAACAAACCTATGAGGGCTTCACAGAACAGCTGCATTTATACTGAGTTTAAATTACACACAGGGGGACTCTATTTACTAATTATGCGGCAAACTCACGTTTCGTGCGCGTTTCCTGCACCATGTTCAGAATGCACTGCAGTTGTGATCTGCAGCAGGTATCAATATTAAAACAAAGTGCGTTTTTTTTTTTTGGTAGGGGCCATACTTACCTAGCTGGATGCAGCATCGGTCCCCCTCCGACTCTAACACTGAGAGCCGATCACTGCAGATTGCTCGCTTCTCAGATCTTCGTAGGCAGAGAACTGGTGACTGTTAGTAGATTGCTGGGCAGTGGAGGGGACGGGAGCGGCCGGCTCAGATATGTAGGCGGATCCCAACCATATGGTTGCAATCTTGCCCGAGTCTGGACCGGCTCTGTGACATCATACGAGTGTCTGCTGAAAAACAGGTCACAGGAGTGCAGAACGAATTGCACTCCTGTGATCCACAGGAGAAGTACAGACAAACAAGCTCAGACTGTACTTCTTCTTTTGAGTTAGTGACACCCCAAACGCAAATCGCAAACGCAGTGTGTTTGCCCACACTGGATCGCATGGTACAGAAGTTTCCAAAAGTGGCACATGCACTTCTTTTACCAAATCGCAAAAAGTGCTCTGGTAAGGTAGGGGGTAAATTCTTCCAGGGCTGAAGTGGTTAAATGAATTGGTGGAAATCACACTGCACAGAACTGCACGTGAATCGCACAGGAACTCGCACTGCGTTCTTGTCTGATTCCCAGTGGGAACCAGTCCTAAGAGGCTGTGAAGTTGGAAATGGCTATGTAACTACACAGAAATTGAAATGGGGAATTCTATTTTTACTTGTTCGTCCCCTTTGAAGGTTCCATCAAATGCAGTAAGACTTAAGTGTTTTGTCCTTCATAGTGCTTTTGTCGACAATCTTGGGATCTCGAAAATGTGATGTCTCGCGCCAATTTTTTTTATTAATTTTATATTGTATTGTTTGTGTGACGAACAATAAATGGTGAGCAGCTCCCCAAAAATTGAGCCCTAAGTCAAAAATGATATTGGTAATAGTGCATAAAGGGGGCGCTAATTGTCAATAGTGATAATACATAATAAATAAGTGGGTGAAAAATTATATAAAAATTTTATAAGATGGTCCAGCTGAACCAACAATAAGCAGAAATAGCAAATAGTGACACAAAACTACACAAAATGAATGTGAGTCCATAAATAAATGAATAAATAAATAAAGTCCATTCATAAGTGTCCGTGTTGAAGCAATAAACTCAATAGTACAGTGCTGGAAATTCGAAGAAATGTCCACCTCCACCAAGATCAGAAATATCCCCAAAGGTGCACAAATGGATGGCTCCTTACCACAAGGTGTTGACCTGTTTTGTCAAAAAGAGGTCAAATAAAGCATTGGTCACTGAACCAGTATCCAGGATTCAACTGCGCGGCTCTACTTTCCCTTAGTCCAAACAATCTCATAGTATCAAACAAAGAGAGAGGGAAACCACCATAGTGAAGTACTATTTAATAAAAAATTCCATAAAATACAGCATCGCCAAATGGCCTCTTACTTGGGTAGTGCCTTGGACCTGGCACTGAGGCTAGTCAGCGTTGCAAAGGAGGTGTGGAGAGAGTTCCTCGCTGGGGAGCTGGCGTGCGTTCCAAGCAGTAAGACCTATTTCTATTCCTGACGACGTGGCAATCACGAAACGTACGTCGAGGCGCCTGGTTACGTACAACGACGCACTTCTGGTCCTGCTGGTTCTCCTGCTTGGAACGCACGCCAGCTCCCCAGCAAGGAACTCTCTCCACACCTCCTTTGCAACGCTGACTAGCATCAGTGCCAGGTCCAAGACACTACCCAAGTAAGAGGCCATTTGCAGATGCTGTATTTTATGGAATTTTTTATTCCTGATGGGCTCCGCACGTGGACTGTGCGAGCAAACCCTCCCGGAGCTTATCCTTACTTCTGACGTACAGGCTGGTTGGAAAAATGTTCTCGGTCGTCTGCAGCTACTTTATTATTGTGATCAGAAGGAGGCAGAGAAACAGCAGCACTCTGATCTTCTCAGTAAAGAGTTGACTAGGGAAGCGTGTCAGCACAAGTCTTGGCCATTGGAGTAGAGTCAAGATCGAAAACTGACCACGATAGGATGGATTTTCCCCCATGCCTAGTGTAGTCAGTTGGAAATAAGAAAGCAGGGGGACTGACAGAAACACCAGACATTTCACACAAATCAATAGAAATAGAACAGGATACTTGTAGTAAAGAAATAGTTAAAGTATATGTGAACCCTTTAAAATAGAAATACAAGGCAAAATATTTGTGTGTGTGTGTATATGTGTGTATGTGTGTGTATATATATATATATATATATATATATATATATATATATATATATATATATACACACGCACACACATTCGAAATACCTTTTTTTTATAGAAGTGATCACATGACCACTGTTCAAAGCGGCTTAGATATTGTGGGTGGAGACCTACATGGGGGGGAAGTCGTGTCTGCAGGAGTCAGACATTGAAACCTGACCATGCTGGGAAAGGTGTGCTTCTATGCCTGGTGTGGCCAGTTTAAATTAGGAAAGCTGAGGGACTGGCAGGAAAACCAGGTATTTCACACAAAGGAAGCAATACAAAGAAATCGGGATACTTTCTAACACATGTACGTGGTACAACGGGGACATATCAGGAATATGAAATGTTCGGGAAACATACACTTTAAATCTCTAAATGCAAATCAATTCCTGTTTTTGCAGCACCTGATATTATGCAAATGATCAGATTTGGTGTCTGCGCTGCCTTGCCTATGCATTTACACCACATTTTCTGCATTCAATGTGTAGTTCCACATACATGTTTACATGATTTTTTTTTCACTGCGTAGTATTTTCGTGTGCATGCCAGTACTTTTGTGTGCAAAAAAAAATTAAGCATGCTGTACTTTTTTTTTCAAGCACAAGTGAAAGCACTTCAATGGTGTAAAGTATATACATGCATAGAACAGGTGCGCTACCAGATACATAATTAAAGCGGAGGTATGCCTAAAAATAAATATTAAAAGCCAGCAGCTACAAATGCAGCAGCTGCTGACTTTTAATAAATGGACACTTACCTGTCCAGGGTGCCCGCGAAGTCGGCAGCCGAAGCCGAGCAATCTCTTGACTGCCCCCGCCGCCATCCTCTGTGAGGGAATCGGGAAGTGAAGTGTTGCGGCTTTACTTCCCGGTTCCCTACTGCGCATGCGCGAGTCACTCTACACGTCCTCACCGGTCCCTGCTGTCTTCTGGGACCAGTGTGTTTCCCAGAAGACAGCAGGGGAGGAAGGGGCGGGAGTCTATGCTCGGAGGTGGGTGCAATTACCTGTATTATACAGGTATCTGCACCCCCCTCCCCCTGAAAGGTGCCAAATGTGACACCGGAGGGGGGGAGGGTTTCGAAAAGCGGAGGTTCACTTTTTGTGTGGACCTCCGCTTTAAGTGCTAAAAGATAATAAATAAAATCAATCAGAACAATCCAGCATTTTTATTCATCTTTGTATTTTGGATGTGAAATGTGTGCAGCTCTCGGTATGAAGGAATCACACCGAGTGCAAAAAATGTTTTTGTTTATTTAATGGTGTAAAGTAGGCTCATTGAAATACATTCATTTTTCTTGCATATGCTTTCATAGTAAATATGCATCTGGTGTAAATGAGCCCTGGATCTGATTGGTGACTGCGAGAGACATCTTGCCAATAAGTCTTTGATGCATCAGACATTCTCTGTGAAATACAGATGGAAGCTTGCAAGCGGGTGTGTTTAGGAACACCTCTCCTATACTACAACTTGGCAAGCACAGGCATGAGCAGCCTATTGCAATAGGGTGTGCACCCCAAAGCTCAAACACACAATTATATTGTTAAAAGTATTGGGAAACCTGCCTTTAATGGCATCCCAGTCTTGGTCCATAGGGTTCAATCTAGCGTTGGCCCACCTTTTGCAGCTATAACAGCTTCAACTTTTCTAGGAAAACTGTCCTACAAGGTTTAGGAGTGTGTCTATGGGAACGTTTGACTATTCTTCCAGAAGAGCATTTGTGAGGTCAGGCACTGATGTTGGAAGAGAAGGCCTGGCTCACAGTCTCCGCTCTAATTCATCCCAAAGGTGTTCTATTGGGTTGAGGTCAGGCCAGTCAAGTTCCACCACCCCAAACTCGCTCATCTATGTATTTATGGACCTTGCTTTGTGCACTGGTCCAATTCAATTGGTGGAGGGGGGATTATGGTGTGGGGTTTCTCAGGGGTTGGGCTTGGCCCCTTAGTTCCAGTGAAGGGAACTCTTAAAGCGGGGGTTCACCCGTACATAACACTTTTTCCCCTTAGATTCCTGCTCGTTTTGTCTAGGGGAATTGGCTAGTTGTTTTAAAATATGAGCTGTACTTACCGTTTACGAGATGCATCTTCTCCGCCGCTTCCGGGTATGGGCTGCGGGACTGGGCGTTCCTATTTTGATTGACAGTCTTCCGAGAGGCTTCCGACGGTCGCATCCATCGCGTCACGATTTTCTGAAAGAAGTCGAACGTCGGTGCGCAGGCGCAGTATAGAGCCGCACCGACGTTCGGCTTCTTTCGGCTACGAGTGACGCGATGGATGCGACCGTCGGAAGCCTCATTGGAAGACTGTCAATCAAGAAGGAACGCCCGCTCCCGAAGACCCATACCCGGAAGCGACGGAGAAGATGCATCTCAAAAACGGTAAGTACAGCTCATATTTTAATACAAATAGCCGATTCCCCTAGACAAAACGAGCAGGAATCTAAGGGGAAAAGAGAAAAAAAAAACATCATTGGGTGAACTCCCGCTTTAAGGCGTCAGCATGCCAAGACATTTTGGACAATTCCATGCTTTGTGGGAACAGTTTGGGGGTGGTCCCTTCCTGTTCCAACATGACTGCGCACCAGTGTATAAAGCAAGGTCCATAAAGACATGGACTTAGCAGGGGGTGATGAAAAATTTCAAGTGCAATAATTCACATTATAATAGTAACTAAAACATATAAATTTAAGTGTAACAATCTAAAAAAAAAAAAATCAAAGTGCTATAATGGTGTGAACCTCCCAACTAAAAAGTTGTTGCATTTGAAGTTGAAGTGATGGTAAACCTTTATTTATTTTTATTTTCTAAATAACAAACATATTATACTTACCTCCACTGTGTAGTTAGTTTTGCACAGAGTGGCCCTGAACCTCGTCTTTTTGGGTCTCCCGGCGGTGCTCACGGCTCCTCCTTGCCTCAGTAAACCCCTTGGGAGAAGTGCTCTCCCTGGGGGGGTTAGCATTTGCATTTGCATCCATAGGCACAGAATGCTGGACTCGGCGCTCACGTCATTGGATTTGATTGACAGCAGCGGGAGCCAATGGCTGCGCTGCTATCAATCTATCCAATCAAGAGCCGAGAACCCTGAGCAGAGAGGAAGAGCGCGTCTCTGCCGAGGGAACGAACGGGCTCAGGTGAGTAAAACCAGTCAGTGTCAAAAGTATTTTCACCTAAATGCATAGGAAAAAACACGAGGGTTTACAACCCCTTTAATTTGTATTGCAATTATTGTGTAGAGGGGTTTCCACCACCCTGCTAAGTTTTGTTTATGTCTTGTTTTCAGTCTGTTGTGTATTATATGTGAAGTTGTGTATCACAGAGACCGGTATTGTGGTAATATTGAAGTTTACTGAGATTTCCATACCTTAGAGGGTTTCACCATTATCGATAAGCATTAATTCCATTATTGATAAGCATTAATTCCATTATCGATAAGCATTAATTCCATTATTGATAAGCATTAATTCCATTATCGATAAGCATTAATTCCATTATCGATAAGCATTAATTCCATTATTGATAAGCATTAATTCCATTATTGATAAACATTAATTCCAGCATTACTTGCATACTCTCAGGTCGAGTGCAGTGGACTTGTATGCTCTGCCTATACCTGGATCAAAGGCAGGAACCCAGAACAAGGTTTTACTCCTTTTATGCATCGCACAGCTTGACCTTCAGTTCTAACTAGAGCGCCCCTTGCAGGGCAAAGAAATAGGTTTTTGTTTTTTACATTCTCCCTCCCAGCCTTACATACGCACCTTCCTTTCTCTCCCCCTTCAATGGACAGGTTCAATTTCCGCCATCTACTTGTTATACCAGAACAGATTTTTAGATTGGGATATAGTCTGCAGAAGATAGAAAAATACACAGGACTTTTCTTGTAATTTTGTACTGTAGCCCATTGTTCATAAGGAAATGAAGCCATAACCTGAAAGTCTTGTGTGAGGCATTGTCTGTACTTTGGGACTCGATGTACAGCAGGTTACATAAGCACCACAATAGCAGCTATTTTCCAACCGCTCAGACTTTTGTCTTCTAATCCATGTGTAATCTCAGGGACCTCTGAAATATTTATTGTCCCAGCTGCCTCTGCTTTCTGGCTTATTATTCAGTGACAGTGACAGTGGCATCATGATCCACTAATAACAGAGCTAAGCACTTCGCTAATTGTTATCTTTGGTTTGTTGTGTATATTTTCCCATTAACTGCTCAGCCTCCTGTAGTAAACTGGAGACGGCTATCTTTCTGAATGGGCCCAATCTGGCTTTGCATGACAAAGCGGAGGTTCCACCGTTTTTTTTTTTTTTAAAGTCAGCAGCTACAAATATGGCAGCTGCTGACTTTTAAAAAACGGACACTTACCTGTCCAGCGCGCCCGCGATGTCAGCAGCCAAGGCTGAGCAATCGCTCCGTCCTCTGCGGCTTCCGCCGCCATCCTCGGTGAGGGAATCAGGAAGTGAAGCCTTGCGGCTTCACTGTCTGATTCCCTACAGCGCATGTGTGAGGATCGCGGCGCACCATTACTGGTCCCCGCTCTCTCCTGGAAACAGTATTTGCCAGAAGGGGGGGGGTTGACGTGACAGGCTGGATTCTCCGTGGGGATCAGAACCCGGAAGTGGTGCAAATACCTGTCTCAGACAGGTATCTGCACCCCCTCCCCCCTGAAAGGTGCCAAATTTGTCACCAGAGCGGGGGAGGGATCCAAAAAGCGGAGGTTCACTTTTTGTGTGAACCTGCGCTTTAAAGGGAAGCTGTGGATTCTGCTATTGGTGACATCTCTACAAATGCTAGTATCCTGGCTGTCATGATGATCCAGCAGCTTCAGTACTTTCTAAGGAGCAAACCTGGAGCAAGCATTCTGACTTTGTAATCTGCATGCTTGGTCCGTGTTTGTGACTTAGAAGGTATTCAATCCAAAGACACCTGGGAGGCTAGCATTTCCAATCAGCAGCTGGCAAATTAGCATTTTTCTAATGCAGTTTTTAGCATTGGAGCAAGAGATGGGTCAGTATGACGGACAGTTAGCTAGCATGTTCAGAAAGATGGCAGCCTTCAGATTTCTCCTTAGTGCCGGTTCACACTACCGCGATTTGGGATCCAACTTGTGTCGCCCCCAAGTTGCTGTATATAAGAAATTCCATTGAAGTGAATGAGAGCTGTCTTAATGCACACTACTGAAGTTGCTCCGACTTCAGAAAAGGTTCCTGTACTTCAAGGCAACTTGTAAACATTGATTTCAATAGAAGTTGCCTCCAAAGTCGGCTCAGTGCCTTAACTGAAGCAACTTTACATGAAGAGAAAATAGTTTTCTCAGGCAAACCCCTCCCTCCCACAGAGCTGATTATTCTTTGATTGGCCACTGGCAAAGTCGCCTGTCCTGGAGGCGACTTGAAGTCGCGTTGTCAGTCGCGCTAAAGGCGCACTGAAGTCGTCGTGCAAAGTGGCGCTGGAAGTCGTGTTGCCCCTGTGTGAACCGGCACGCAAAGTCCTACTTTCTTAGGGCTCGTTTATACTTGCTTCAAAACAAGGCTTTGGAAATGGGGGCTGAATACAAATGCACGCCAGACTTTTCAGATATTTATTTGTAAAACATTTTGAAAACCATTTATCATTTTCCTTCAACTTCACAATTATGTGCCACTAAGTTTTGGTCTATCACATAAAATCCCAATAAAATACATTTACGTTTTTGGTTGTAACGTGACACAATTTGGACATTTTCAGGGGGTATGAATACTTTTTCAAGGCACTGTATTGTCAGGAATTCTCTAATTTTTTATTTCATTTTCAAATTACTGGGAAAGGGTTAAGATGATGACCATGTATGAAGATAAAGCCATCTGACACAATAATACGAAGTTCAAATAGGAATGTCCTTGGCTTTTAAAATGGAGAAAATGTTTTAAAATACAATCTGGAAATAAATTGCTATTATAAAAAAAACTTCCCAGTACTCAATTCCCAGTACTCACGCTGCTCATCTCTGTGCATATCAACCATTGTCTGAGCTCATTCTTCTTATAGATGGTTTTATTTAGTGAAGAGTACATCTTGTGTTCTGGATCACAGACACACCACTCTCACTACCCAGCACATGGAAGGCACTGAGCAGGCACAGCCGGTCAGTGTACCCAATTCACGCGGGCTGCCGTGTGCGCCTGGACATAAGACCTTTAATCCGCTTACAGATCTGTCCTGGAAGACACAGCTGAATGACTGTCAACCAGCTGGAACTTTCTATGTTAATAAATATATAATATGTGTGTGTCTGTGTGTGTATATATGTGTGTGTGTGTGTGTGATATATATATATATATATATATATATATATATCTATATACACAGGTGAAACTCGAAAAATTTGAATATCGTGCAAAAGTTCATTTATTATCACTAATGCAACTTAAAAAGTGAAACTAATATATGAGATGAACTCATTACATGCAAAGCAAGCTAGTTCAAAAAATCTACAGGTTGCATGTTTTGAGTTACAGAAGGAGGTCTAGGGCTAGAATTATTGCTCTCGCTCTACCAATCGCGGCGATACCTTGCATGTGTGGTTTGAACACCGTTTACATATACGGGCGCTGCTCACGTATGTGTTCGCTTCTGCGCGCAAGCTCGTCTGGACAGGGTGCGTTTTCTGGCTTCTAACTTTTTTAGCTAGCTTCTAGATTCCAAGCAAATTTGTTAAACCCTGCCCTAAAGGAGCTTACAATCAAAGGTATATAAATATTTCTTTAAATACGACATACCTTTTCATGTATTGATGTGTGTCGCATTAGGTAGCAGAAGTTGCAGTTTTACCAATCAACCTCTTTAAGATGAAAGAGGCAAAACCTTCCAAGAAAATGTATGTAGACAGGGGACACACCCTTGCTGTATCTTCAGGTATGTGTAGCAGAAATAAATAATACACAATAATAACTGATTAAACCTACAAATGCTTATTTCCACATTACATTTCCTTTGTGTTGTCTTTTCAAAATAACAAATGCAATCATTTAGCCCCCGTTCACACCCGGATTTGAAATTGGGCTATTTCAGCGCGATTTTAAAGCCGCACGTCAGTACGATTTGCACTGCCGATTTCATTGCGGCTTGCGACTTCATTTAACAGAAGTCTATGCAAGTCGCAATGAAATTGGTAAAAACTAGTGCAGGATCCTTTTTCATAATCCCTGCGACATGAACAGTTCCATTGCTGGAAATGGGGTACGACTTGTCATGCAATTTGGAACTGTCGAATAACATGACAAATCGCAGCGGTGTGAACTGCGGTTAGTCTTAACCAATTGTCGACCGCCGCACGCACTTATACGCTGACAGAATGGCACGGCTGGGCAAATGAGTGTATATATGTGTCCCCTTTAATTTGCCGGGCGCGTGGTCGTGCTCGCGATGTCAACCGGTGTTCCGAGATCAGGTCACAGAGCTGAAGAACGGGAGATGTCATTGTAAACACAACATCTCCCCATTTTTCCTAGTGACATATCACTGATCGTCTGTTCCCTGTCATCGGGAACAGCGATCAGTGACGTGTCACAGCAAGCCAAGAACAGTTAGAAGCACTTCCTAGGTCACACTTGACCCCTTCAGCGCCCCTAACCCCTTCACTGCCAGTGTAATTTTTACAGTAATCGGTGCATTTTTATAGCACTGATCGCTGCAAAAAAAAAGTGGTCCCAAAATGGTGTCAAAAGTGTCCGGTGTGTCCGCTATAATGTCGCAGTCATGATAAAAATCGCTGATCGCCGACATTACTAGTAAAAAAAAAAAATATTAATAAAAATGCCATAAAACTATCCCCCAAATTGTAGACGCTATAACTTTTGCGCAAACCAATCAATAAACACTTATTGCGATTTTTTTTTTTTTTTACCAAAAATACATATCGGCTAAACTGAGGAAAAAAAATGTTGTTTTATATATTTTTTGGGGATATTTATTATAGCAAAAAGTAAAAAAATATTGCATTTTTTTTTTTCAAAATGGTCGCTCTATTTTTGTTTATAGCGCAAAAAATAAAAACTGCAGGTGATCAAATACCACCAAAAGAAAGCTGTGGGAAGAAAAGGACGCCGCACGACCGCGCAATTGTCAGTTAAAACGATGCAGTGCCGAATCGCAAAAAGTGGCCAGCCAAATGGTCCGGGGCTTAAGTGGTTAAAGTGGAAGTCCATGCTAAAACTAAAATCCTGCATCTATAGCCACCAACATTATAACACTAACCTATCTAGCCCTAAAAAGTAAAAATCAGTGTACATACCTTTTCTGCAGGCGATCCGACCCGATCTTCAGCAGTGGAAGCTCTGCAGAGGACACGGCCAACAACCGCTGTGAAATGAAAGGAGAGTGACGTCACCTTATAGACTTACTATGGGGCTTCCATTGTCGGACGCGTCCTCTGCACCCACCTCCACAGCGAAGCCGCAGCAGACAGCTTGGCATGGGATCGGGTCAGATTGCCTGTAGAAAAGGTATGTACACTAATTTTTTATTTTTTCATAGGGCTAGATAGGTTAGTGTTACTGTATGGCCAGCCTTAACATTTTTTTTTTTTTTCCGTTCTGCCTGCAAACTGAACACAAAAAAACACATCGGCCAGATCCACAAAGAAGTTAAGTCGGCGTATCTATTGATACGCCGCATAACTTCTAGGATGAGCTGGCGTATCTTTTTTCTGTATCCAGAAAGCAAGATACGCCGGATTTTTGCTTAGAGACGACTGACGTAAGTCTCTTACGCCGTCGTATCTTAGTTGCATATTTACGATGGCCGCAATGTTAAGTATGGACGTCGGGACAGCGTAGAATTTTCCGTCGTTTGCGTAAAACGTTTGCGAATAGGGCTTTGCGTAAGTTACGTTCACGTCATCTAGGCATTGAGCGGGCGTAATTTAATTTGAAAATTCGACGTGATACTGAGCATGCGCCGTTCGAAAACGTCATTTACGTGGGGTCATGCTTAGTTTACATAAAACACGCCCCCCTGTTCCTCATTTGATTTAGGTGCGCTTACGCCGGCACATTTACGCTACGCCGCCGTAACTTTAGACACAAGTGCTTTGTGAATACAGCACTTGCCTCTCTAAGTTGCGGCGGCGTAGCGTAACTACGATACGCTACGCCCGCTTATATTTACGCCTATCTACGTGAATTTGGGCCATCCTATCCATGCTATCAAGCAGGGCTCTCCTACCGTTCTTTTTGTACATTGACACCTGGCCCCAGAGGAAAAAGGGTTGTCAAAATACTCAGACAGCCTCTGGATCTGATTTGATGCAGCCGCTCCGGCTGAAAATTCTCTGCCAGGTTTCTTTGATTTTTCAGGGGAGTGATGTCGGGCAGGAGGTGGCCAACAGGGCTCCCTGCTGAGCAAATGTCATATATTGTATGGCCATGACTGTTAAGCCTCGTAAACACGGTACGATTGTTGGCCAACCGAGCGCCTGATTTTTGTCGAAAGGCGTGTGCCAGGATCTTGTCTTGCATACTAACGGTACACAATTGTCGTGCCACAAACGCAGTGACGTACTACGAGGAATTTCAGCTTTTGAGCGCCACCCTTTGGGCCCCTTCTGCTAATTTCTTGTTTGGTGAGCATTGATTCCGAGCATGCGTGTTTGTACTTTTCGACTTTTGTGTGACGGATTTGTGTACTGACCATATGAAAAACAGACGTGGAGCCGTTGTCCGCCGAAAATGTACTAGCCTGTCATCCAACATTTGTTGGCTGAAAATTGGAAAACGATTGTCTAAAGGAACGTACTAACTGTAAGAATTTAAGACAACAGTCTGACAACAGAGATACCCCTGCCAAAATCAAACCATGCCTACGAGGCTTAGGGCCTTATGCACATTGGGTTTTAGAAAAACGAGCTGCAAAGCTAGTTCTGACGTCAGGAAAAAGCAGCGTTAAAAATTCGTTTTGCATTGGTTTCAATGCGCGTTTAGCCACGTTGGCGATTGGCAGGGTTTTTTTTTTTTAAAGACGTCCCTTTTCTATTTTCCACTACCAAATTACCCACAATGCCAAAGAAAATTACTAAAATATGTTAAATAACACGTGTTGGTGCCATTTTGGTTGGAGAGAGGAGAGAGCATTTGAGAGTTGGTGTGAGTTTTTCTCTAGTTTTGTGGAGTTTTGTGTAGTTTTTTGGAGTATTATTATGGTTCCTGTCATTCAGAAGATAGGTGAGGCAATCTTGGTCACAGTGACATGCCATAAACAGCTTAGGGGCTTAATGCAGTCATCTATATTTATAACCCGCTTTTGCTGCCGGGGGTGAAAGGGAAGGCTGCCAAGGGATAGATGAGATATTTTCAGTTGCCAGACAATAACTTCCTTTGCAACTATTTTAAATGTCAGCCATTTGTAAACACGTCATACCTACAGGCTGATCCCTGCGAGGAATGTATAATTGCTGCATGTAAAGATTCAAAGTTATACAATATAATATTGCCCAAAACAAAGGCATTCAGCGTGTGATGTAATCCTTGATTTTACCCCTCCACCATTTGTAGACATGTTGGCATCTCATCCTGGTTGCGGTTGTGCGTTGGCTGAACTGGCGAGAGCTGGCAACCCTGCTTTTTGAATAATGTGGCCTTTTGTGTTTCTTGGATACATTCTCCTGTCCCCTGGGAGTTTTGGGGGTCCTGCTCATCTTTGTGTGTTCCAACTACCTGATCTTCATAATAAAAAATAAGGAAAAGTCTAGCTGGGACCCCAAAGGAAGTGTGCAGAGCCAGGAGTCACTGAGATGCTGAAGTTTTGAGTTCATTATTATTATTTATTTATTACAGGTACTTTTATAGCGCCGTCAATTTACGCAGCACTTTACATATATACCCTGTTTCCCCAAAAATAAGACCTACCCTGAAAATAAGACCTAGCGTTATTTTCCAGGAGGGCTGCAATATAAGCCCTACCCCAAAAATAAGACCTAGTTAAAAATGCTTGTAAAATCCTCTAATCCACTATATTACAGTAGTATATAATGTACAATGTGTGTGTGTCTGTAATATAATTGCGGGGAAAAGAGCTCCGGCGGGTAACAGAAGTGCAGAGCGGCGCTTTAACAAATGTATTTGGCACAATTATGTTACAGAAACGCACACATTGTACATTATATACTACAGTAATAGAGTGGATTATAGGATTTTACAAGCATTTTAACTCAGTTCACACTGGGGATTCCTGACAGGCAGGGAGGGAGAGGGGGAGAGAAGACAGCACATTACATGGTAAGACCTACCCCCAAAATAAGCCCTACTGTGTCTTTTGTTGGCATAATTAATATAAGACCCGGGTTTATTTTCGGGGAAACACGGTATTGTACATTCACATCAATCCCTGCCCTCATGGAGCCTACAATCTAAGGTCCCTAACTCACATTCATGTGTACGCATACTAGGAACAATTTATACAGGAACCACTTAACCTACCAGCATGTCTTTGTGTATGTCAGAGAAAACTGGAGTACCTAGAGGAAACCTGCACAGGGAAAACATGCAAACTCCAGGTAGGTAGTGCTTTGGTTGTGATTCGAACCAATGACCTTAGTGCTGCCGGGTGGAAGTACTAACCACTTGGCCACTGTGCTGGTTTAAGTGATGCTGTAAAACAGGGGCACTGAATTAAAATTCACATAGGTCAGATCAGTGAATGTTTTTTCCAGTAGAGGTCCAAATCGCATTTTTTTTCATACCACCCCCCCCCCCCCCCATATTACAAACCCCATCCCATAGTGGTGTGCTCTACCATCTTCACTGCCTCCCTTCATGTCACCCCCTCTTTTTATATCAACCCCCTATAGCAGGGGTGTTCAACTCAATTTATTCGAGGGCCGCATCAGCACTATGATTGGGACGGTTGTATCTGTAAGATTAGATGTCCAGCGCATCCCCTCCCCTTACATTAGATATCAAGAGCCACCCCACCATCAGAAGTTGAGTCCCGCACTCTCCCTTACATCACAGTGCACCCCCCTTTCCTTGTGCTGCTGCAGGGAAGAAGCTGGATGCATTGCTTAAAGGGGTTGTAAAGGTTTGTCTTTTATTTTCTAAATTGGTTTCTTTAAGCTAGTGCATTGTTGTTTCACTTACCTTTTCCTTCGATTTCCCTTCTAAATGTTTTTTTTCTTTGTTTGAATGTCTCACTTCCTGTTTCTCCTCAGTAAGCTTTCCACCTTCATCCGAGCGGTGGAAAGTCATTTTGAACAGCTTACTGAGGAGGAACAGGAGGTGAGAAATTCAGACAAAGAAAATAAAGAAAAAAAACATTTAGAAGGGAAATGGAAGGAAAAGGTAAGTGAACCAACAATGCACTAGCTTAAAGTAACCTATTTAGAAAATAAAAAACAAACCTTTGCAACCCCTTTAAAAGCATAAAGTAAGGGTCTTGAGGAGGATCAGAGGAGGGCGAGGGCCACATGAAATGGCCTGGAGGGCTGGATTCGGCCTGCGGGCCTTTTGTTTGACACCTGTGCCCTACAGCATTGCCCCCACACCACCACAATAGTGCGCTCTGCCCTCTTGACACCCCCCAACACACAGCACTGCCCCCTTTTTTTAAACTCAAACTCCAACTACACACACCAACATACCACACACACTAGTGTCATCTGTCCCCCTTTACTCTCCTACCTTAGACAGAGAAGAGAGCGAGAGCCAGGACAATTGTGGATTGAGTACCGGAGGCACAGCACAGCATTGGGCAGAGGGCGGGAGCTGCCAGGGTTAACTTTTAAAGTTAACTTGCAGGTGATTGGTTGCTAGGATGCAGAGCGGTCCTAGAAACCAATAATTTGCTGGTTACTTTGAAACGTTGTTCTGCACTTAGTCCTCTATTGTCCTGCCTCTCGATCTCTGCTGTGATAAGGACAGCGGCGGAGGCTGGGGGAAGGAAACCGATCCTATCCATGACGGTCCGGAAGGGACAGTGGTGCAGGCCGCCATTTAGTGATGCCTGCTCTAAGAGATGACTCCAAATCATTGGAAGCTGTAGTAAACAAATGGTTAAAAATTATACATGAAAAAAAAAGATTAAGAAAGAAATGCAAGGCAAAACGTGTGTGCATTTTTTTTTCTTTTTTTTTTTTCTAATAAGTGATCATGTGACTATTGTTCAAAGTTGCATAAAGAGCTTGGATATTGGGGTAGAGACCTGCGTGATGGGGGGGCGTGTGCTGTGTCAGCAGGATGCAGCCATTGAAGGACAGACAGACTGTCACAGCCATAAAACTGACCATGCTGGGAAACATGTGCGTGTGTGTCTGGTGTGGTCAGTTTGAAATAGGAAAGCAGGGGGACCAGGTATTTCACAAAAAGGAAGCAATACAAAGAGAATAGGATACTTTCTAACCCAAGTACATGGTACAGCAGGCACATATCAGGAATATGAAATGTTCGGGTAACATAAATACCCAACACATTAAATCTCCAAATGCAAATCAATGCTTTCATTGTTTATGCAGCACCTGATATTATGCAAATGATCTTATTTAGTGTCTGCGCTGCCTTGTCTTTTCGCTGGGATGATGGACAGCAGAACAACAAAATGCGGGGAAACGCTTCATACTACCAGCATCCCCTGTTACATAACTAATATCTAACAGAGTATAATGTCCTTTTCACCTTCCCTGAGACCCCTTTCACACTGACACCCTTTTCAGGCGGTTCAGCGCTAAAAATAGCGCTGCTATACAGCCTGAATAAATCGTGCCCTGCAGGCTCAATGTTAAAACGCCCGAAGGCTTTCACACTGAAGCGGTGCGCTAGCAGGACCGCTCCAATAGTCCTGCTAGCCGCATCTTTGGAGCGGTATAGGAGCGGTGTTTACCGCTCCTTCCCAATGAAATCAATGGGAAACCGCAGTAATACAAAAGCAATGAGCCTCTACAGAGGCACATTGCGGGCGGTATTAAACCTTTTTTAGCCGCTAGCGGGGGCTAAAACCGCACCGCTAGCGGCCGAATATCGCGCTAAATACGCCGCTATACCGTCACCGCACCTCCACTGCCCTGTGTTGCTGCTTACATTTGGTATCATTCATCAACAGCAGGTATTTCTGCTCTTCCTACTTGTCCCAGGTCGATGACTCAGTATTGCGTTAAAGTCCTGAGATCAGCATAGCAGCCAGACAGCTAGCATTTTCAAAAGGAGCTCAGCTATGTTAACAATTTAAACTGTTTGTTACCCCAGCATTTCTTATTCCTGACATTTCTGCTGTATAGGGTGACCACATTTCCAAACACCCTCTCTCTCACCTTCCCCCAAAAAAGATGAGGGGGGTGGGGGGTAATGTAGTCTCGGGGTTGATGGGAAATTTGGCGGCAAGTTATTTGTCAGGTGAATGTGCCACTTGCCACCAGATGCAGTGCCGCTTGCCACCCATAGCCTGCCACCAGATGCAGTGCTGCTGTCACTCCCTCTGCATGAGCCACATGCGTAGAAGGAAAGGAGTGGCGTCACTATATGGAGAGTGAAGATCACACCAGTCGCTGCTGCTTGCCGCTGGGTGCCAGAAAAAGGAGGAGTCGCCGAGGTGGGTGGGGACAGCAGTGCTGCACTAGGCGCAGGACAGACATGTCAATTGCGGGACAGTCCCGGGCAATCCGGGACACGTGGGCACCCTACTGCTGTACCATGTACTTGTATGAAAAATATTCCGTTCTCTTTGTATTGCTTCCTTTATGTAAAATCCCTGGTGTTCCTGCCAGCCCCCTTGCTTTCCTATTAAAACTGACCACAGTAAGTAGGAGATCACATCGTGGTCAGTTCTCTAGCTGTGATGGGAACTCAGTATGATCTCCAATGATCAGACTTGTCCTGACACACTTCCCCTGCAAGCCATTCACTGGGAAGCTCAGTGTTCTGCTGTTTCTCCTCCCCCAGCTCTTATGTTTAGCTAAGAACAGAGGGAAGGTGATCACTTATAAAAAAAAAGGGGGAAGAAATATATAAAAAAAAGAAAATTCAATATCTATACACATATGTTTTGCCTTTCATTTCAAATGGAATGTTTTACAATCACTTTAAGTGTAGGAGAGTCTCCTAGATGTACAACGGGAAGTAGGAGTAAATGTAGATGTCACAACAATAGTGTCCCCATTGCAACCCCCTGTTCTAGACAACTGTAAAATGTTGTATTTTCCAGAGAGTAATTTCTCTCCCACTTACATTGGCCACTAGGACAAAGAGAAAGGGTTAGGATCTGTTCATACCTTCATGTTCAGGGAATAAACATGCATTTTCCTCAAAGCCCATAATGCAGCTTTTAGTGTTTTGTTATTGCATTGCGTTAAAATGTACTCCAAGGAGGGTCGGGGCCTACTGTGCTCTCACTCCTTGCACATACACTAGGGATTACATTTGTAGCCACCATGCCAGTCTCACCTATAACTTGTGGCTACAGCTCCAAGGAGATTCATTCTGTGTAGGCCGGTGACTTGTCCTCAATGTTCCCCTATGGGGGAAGTTCCTCCACTCACTGCGCAGGCGCAAACTTCCCGACGGAAATCCCCGAACCTCGCCCGGCATCCAGGCTCATTCTTTAACATCCCCGTGGATTGGAGGATGTTAAAAAAAGAGCCAGGAGGCCGAGCGAGCGAAGCGAGCCCTCCGAGCGCAGCGAGGACGTGAGGCCGACTGGCCACTTTCCTCTAAGTCCACGTCGCCCTGGATGCCGGCCGCCGTTCGGGGATTTCCGTCAGCAAGTTTGCACCTGCGCAGTGCTTGACGGAACTTTCCCGATGGCTGGAACCATCTCTGCGCCTCAGTTCGCGCATGCGCTGGAACTTCCGTGATACCTGGAACCAGCACGGCAGATCACCGGCACTTCACTTGCTCTCTGAAGGAGGAAAGTGCCGGTGATCTGCCGTGCTGGTTCCAGCTATCGTGGAAGTTCCAGCGCATGCGCAAGCTGATGTGCTGAGATGGTTTTAGCTATCGGGAAAGTTCCTTCAAGGACTGCGCAGGCGCAAACTTGCTGACGGAAATCCCTGAACCGCGGCCGGCATCCAGGGCGACGTGGATTTCGAGGTAAGTGGCCAGTCGGCCTCACGTCCTCGCCACGCTCGGACGGCTCGCTCCGCTCGCTCGTCCTCCTGGCTCTTTTTTTAACATCCTCCAATCCACGGGGATGTTAAAGAATGAGCCTGGATGCCGGGCGAGGTTCGGAGATTTCCGTCGGGAAGTTTGCGCCTGCGCAGTCAGTGAAGGAACTTCCCCGTTAGGGGAACATTAAGGACAAGTCACCGGCAATACACTGATCATACGTCAGATGTAGATGAGAAACAGCGCATATAGACAATCCAAGGAGTTACTCACATTGCTGCCTGGGCTGCATGTGCATCAGAAAGGTAAGTGCCACCTACCACGTGCAAGAGACACAGAGGCCTGAGACAGCGGATACAGCGAAGGGATCTGTGTGGGGGTGAGATTTCATTGGTGGCTTACAAAGGCTGAATGCCAGCTCTTTCAAATGTAAGCAATCTGGTACGATTGCTTCAAAGGCTGCTATGCAATCTGTTACTGGACAGTCATAAGAGTGATGACATTCGTAATAATGACAGCCTCTCCAATAACATATTATACCACTTTACAATTACTCAGCCCTATGAATTGAGAGACTGTGGAAAAATAGAATGGTAGAGGGAAGGATAAATAATTTAATCTTCTACCCTGTAATCATTCTGTTTTACCATCACAGTATTAAAAGGGTTGGATTCATCTCTGCTGGCTGACTGGTGGGCCAGAGTATTTAACCTACAGGGGGTCATTTACATCACAATGCATGTGTTTTAACACTGTGCTTTGCATTCCCTATTCCACACTACCTCATTCTATTACCTGTGCTGTATACTCCATATTCCACACTACTTTGTTCTGTAGGCTTTACACTACGTTCTGTGTGCTGTGCTACATGTTCCATATTCCACACCACCTCATTCTATTACCTGTGCTGTATGCTCCATATTCCACACTACCTCATTCTATTACCTGTGCTGTATACTCCATATTCCACACTACTTTGTTCTGTAGGCTTTATACTACGTTCTGTGTGCTGTGCTGCATGTTCCATATTCCACACCACCTCATTCTATTACCTGTGCTGTATACTCCATATTCCACACTACTTCGTTCTGTAGGCTTTATACTACGTTCTGTGTGCTGTGCTGCATGTTCCATATTCCACACCACCTCATTCTATTACCTGTGCTGTATACTCCATATTCCGCACTACTTTGTTCTGTAGGCTTTACACTACGTTCTGTGTGCTGTGCTACATGTTCCATATTCCACACTACCTCATTCTATTACCTGTGCTGTATACTCCATATTCCACACCACCTCATTCTATTACCTGTGCTGTATGCTCCATATTCCACACCACCTCATTCTATTACCTGTGCTGTATGCTCCATATTCCACACTACTTTGTTCTGTAGGCTTTACACTATGTTCTGTGTGCTGTGCTGCATGTTCCATATTCCACACCACCTCATTCTCTAACCTGTACTGTATACTCCATATTCCACACCACTAGGCTTTACACTACGTTCTATGTGCTGTGCTACATGTTCCATATTCCACACCACCTCATTCTATTACCTGTGCTGTATTCTCCATATTCCACACCACCTCATTCTATTACCTGTGCTATATTCTCCATATTCCACACCACCTCATTCTATTACCTGTGCTGTATTCTCCATATTCCACACCACCTCATTCTATTACCTGTGCTATATTCTCCATATTCCACACCACCTCATTCTATTACCTGTGCTATATTCTCCATATTCCACACCACCTCATTCTATTACCTGTGCTGTATACTCCATATTCCACACTACTTTGTTCTGTAGGCTTTACACTACGTTCTGTGTGCTGTGCTGTATGCTCCATATTCCACACTACTTTGTTCTGTAGGCTTTACACTACGTTCTGTGTGCTGTGCTGCATGTTCCATATTCCACACCACCTCATTCTTTAAGTTATGTTGTACACTCCGTATTTCACACCAGCTCATTCTGTACACTGCATTGTACATTCATATTCCACACTGCCGTGGTCCGCTGAGCCGTCTGATGTGGCTTGCGACCTCAAATCTACAGCAACCCATACAGCCTCCTTTGGATGCACACCGCTCTATTGAATGATTACTGGTCCTCCTTAATCCCGATGGTTGTCATACACAAGTCACTATTGTGGCTGGCTCCCCGCTCTTCTCTCACTTTCCCAACACACAGACAGGGGGAGAGGAGCCTTTAGCCAAGTGGATTGCATCTAGTGGCTTCCATACAGGGGTTCTGATGGTGTATTCTCAGTGTGATGAGCTTGTGAGTGCATTTTGTGTAATTTTATCTTTGCTTAAAAAGAAGTTTATTGCACTACAAGGGTATGTGTTTACCTGGTCTGTTGGTTTTTGTTGAAATTGTCCACAGTCCTTGTTTTGGCAATTCAATAAAAAACTGCAGAGACCCTGATATAGTGAAGGCTGTAACGCTGGTTCTGACTTTTCTTTTTTATCTGGTCACCCCTGAGTGCGAGAGTGGGATTATTGGTGATCTGGTTATTTAAAAATTTGATTTTTGTGATTAAACATCCAACGGGCTTGGTCCAATGGAAAATTATGATCCTGATTGTTTAAAATCTTGATTATGCAATTCAAAATATATATATTTTTAATTTGGAACAATTTCATTTCATTGTGACCCACAACTGGTTACCAGATCACTTAGGGCTCTTTCACACGGAGCGGACCGTTTCTGGGTCCGCTCCGTGTGTCTCCGTCGGGTCAGCGGGCATCCCTGCTGAGCTGTCGGCGGATAGGGCGGTCCCCGCACACAGTGCAGAGACCGCCCTGTCTCGGCTCCGCTCTGCCCTATGGGGAACCGGATGCAGACGAACCGTGTGTCCGTCTGCATCAGTTCCGTTCCGCCGGACGGAAGAAAAATAGGGTTTTCTTCCGTTCGAAAACCGGATCCCGATGGACGCGGACGTTAGCGGATGCTCCATCCGCTAACAGACGCGATCCCATAGGGATGTATTACAAGTCCATTAACGGACTTGTAATAACGGACAGGCGGAGCGGACGTCTGAAAAGGGCCTTAAGTGGCCTGTGCCCTTCAGGTTGAGCATCCCTGATTTAACCACATCAATACTGGGCACTTTTACCCCCTTCCTTCCCATACCAATTTTCAGCCTTCAGCGCTCTCGCATTTTCAATGACAATTGGGCGGTCATGCTACACTATACCCAAATGAAATTTTTATCATTTTGTTCTCACAAATAGAGCTTTCTTTTGGTGGTATATTTATTCACGACTCGTAAATTTGAAAAAAATATTATATTTTCGTCTTTCTATTTTTAAAAAAATCCAATAAAATCAAATTTTGTCATAAATTTAAGCCAAAATGTATTCTACTACATGTTTTTGGTAAAAAAAAAAATCTGTTAAGTGTATAATAATTGATTTGTGTGATCACGGACATATGTACGCAAATGATCATTGGGATATGTGATTTTACTGTTACATATGTGGGGGGCAGGTGTTTTTACTATGTGGGGACGTGCGGTGACGTGTTTTGGGGACATGTTTGTTTACTTTGTGTTTTACACTGTGTGGGACACTAGACTGGTGATCAGTGAGTAAAAAGCTGAAAAAAACAGCTCATACTCACTGATCACCAGCCAGCTGCAGCGATCCACCCTCCTCTCCTCACCGACGACTTCTGTGTGAGGAGAGGAGAGCCGATCACCTAGCAACCAGCTCTTTGTTTATATCACATGACGGCTGTGATTGGACACAGCCGTCATGTGATCAGGAGGGCCAATCACAGAGCCCTCCTGCCGATCTATGATGCGCCGTGTCCGAGTGACAAGAGTGCATCGGGATCGCACCGCTGCGTGGGAACGCACGTGTGCAATCCCCCTCCTTCTGAGTGACATTCCTGAACGTCCACTCAGAAGGAGAGCTCGCCCACCCGGCCGTATATGTGCAGTGGCCGGTGGGAAGTAGTTAAAGCCTGCTCTGTTCTTTAATTCCTCTATATTCTTTATTTGCTACTATGGCAAGTCTAGCGGTTTAACTTTTCGTAAACCTAAAGGTTTAAAACTGTTGTTTTGCGCCTTAAAAAATGATTATGACCAAATTATAAAAATATATATTTTCCTCCTTGCAGTTGCTGTATTTGAACAAGGCCTATTAGGCTCCGTTTACACATCGCGCGATGCAGGTCGCACAAAAGAAGATTTTGGAAAGAAATTTTGATTTGTCACGCAACAATTGCGGCAAAATTGCACCGCGTTTAGGGTGCCATTAAGAAATGATTGCATCGCGTTTTGCCGCGATTCTGTAATTGCGTGTAGAATTGCAGCGATTCCGCCCGCAATTTAAATCGGATATGTGCGAACGGAGCCTCAGAGTTTGTATAGCGCTTTTATCTATTTTCTTAGCTATGTAGTTCTATCAAACACTTTGTTCTTGCATTGCAGGTTTTGTCATTTATACATTGTGTATCTAAGAAAGTCTATAGTTCTTAGGTCATGGCCTGTAGTCCCTATACTTGGCAGAGATAACCTCTAATTATTCTTATTATTCCTTTAAAAGACCAGTAAACATCAAAACCTTTCTTTATATGAAAGCACTATTAATAGCATTCCATAGAATGTGAAAGTGGGTGTGCCTCTGTTACCACAAATGAGAAGTTTGACATTTATGAATCTTACTTTTGAAGCTTGTCTTCTCTGTTCTTTGATATTTTATGGTAAATGTATTTTTGTTTTCTTCTTTTATTTTTAAAGACCCCTAGGGCATAAACAGATTTGTATTTGGAGCGGCAATTTCTCTTCATTGAGTTCCCCTTTAAGCCACATTAGCCAAGTTTTGGTCTGAATTTGACGTTGTTTGCTCTAGATATTAATGCAGTAAGTGGTACATTTTCCCCAGAGTTGTCTCTACGTCTTATCGAGGACATTGCCACTTTCAGCAGTCTTCTAGCACAGCCCGCAGGTCCTTCCCGGATTCTGAGCTCTAAACTAGTAAAACATCAAAGTCACTTGATGGAGAAATCAACAGATGAGATGTTTGTTATTCATATGTGATCATCCGGGGGAATCCCTGAGGAAAAGGCACTCTGTTTAGAGAGCGTTCGGAGGAATACCATACTGAAGTGTGTAAGGCCGCGTACACACGATAGGATCGCCAGAGGACAACGGTCTGAAGGACCGTTTTCACCAGTCCAAACCGCTCGTGTGTAGGCCCCTTCGGTCAAAAAAATGAGAACTTGCTTTAAAATTTAACCGATGGACGCCTAATCTATAGGTCAAAACCGATCGTTAGTATGCAAAAGCATCGGTTAAAAACCCGCGCATGCTCAGAATCACGTGGACGCATGCTTGGAAGCATTGAACTTCGTTTTTTTCAGCACGTCGTTGTGTTTTACGCCACCGCGTTTCTGCACACAATCGGTTTTTGAACTGATGGTGTGTACGCACGACGGACCATCAGTCGGCTTCATCGGTTAACCTATGACAACGGTCCTTCAGATCGTTCTCATCGAATGGACTGATCGTGTGTTGACCTTCTTCTTAATGCTAGTTGCCCAGCTGTCTGACTGAATACCTTGAGTCAGAGACCCAGAGCAAGTATGCAGCCAGTGACGTCAGATCTCCTGATCTGTGTACTAGGAATTAAAGCTTTTACATCTGCCATACAGCTAGACAATTGGCATTTTCAAAAAGAGATTTCCACCATATTCTCACAGGGTATAGGTTTACTTAAAAAGTCATGTGTAGTCTTCTTGGTGTTTATAGATTAGCATATAACGGTAATGAACTATCAGTGTGTGTTTAGAGTTTTATAAACCTTGCTTACATATACACTCATCGGCCACTTTATTAGGTACACCTTGCTAGTTACCGCGTTGGACCTTTTGCCTTCAGAACTGCCTTAACCACTTAAGACCCGGACCAAAATGCAGGTAAAAGACCAGGCCCCTTTTTGCGATACGGCACAGCGTCGTTTTAACTGACAATTGCGCGGTCGTGCGACGTGGCTCCCAAACAAAATTGGCGTCCTTTTTTCCCCACAAATAGAGCTTTCTTTTGGTGGTATTTGATCACCTCTGCGGTTTTTATTTTTTGCGCTATAAACAAAAATAGAGCGACAATTTTGAAAAAAATGCAATATTTTTTACTTGTTGCTATAATAAATATCCCCCAAAAATATATAAAAAAACTATTTGTTTCCTCAGTCTAGGCCGATACGTATCCTTCTACATATTTTTGGTAAAAAAAATTGCAATAAGCGTTTATCGATTGGTTTGCGCAAAATGTATAGCGCTTACAAAATAGGGGATAGTTTTATTGCATTTTTATAAAAAACATTTTTTTACTACTAATGACGGCGATTAGCGATTTTTTCCGTGACTGCGACATTATGGCGGACACATCGGAGAATTTTGACACATTTTTGGGACCATTGTCATTTTCACAGCAAAAAAATGTGTTTACTGTGAAAATTGAAATTGCAGTTTGGGAGTTAACCACAAGGGGGCGCTGAAGGGGTTAAGTGTGACCTCATCTGTGTTTCTAACTGTAGGGGGGTGTGGCTGTAGGTGTGATGTCATTGATTGTGTGTCCCTATATTAGGGAACACACGATCGATGATGGCGCCACAAAGAAGAACGGGAAAGCTGTGTTTACACACAGCTCTTCCCGTTCTTCAGCTCCGGGGACCGATCGTGGGACTCCAGCGGCGATCGGGTCCGCGAGTCCCGCGGCCGAGGTCGCGGAGCTTCGGACCGGGTCGCGGGCACGCACCCGTGACCAACGGCTGGGCTTTAAACAATCACGTACAGGTATGTGATTGTACCCAGCCGTGCCATTCTGCTGACGTATATCGGCGTTAGGCGGTCCTTAAGTGGTTAATTCTTTGTGTCATAACTTGAACAAGGTGTTGGAAACATTCCTCAGAGCTTTTGGTCCATAATGACATGATGGCATCACGCCGTTGCTTCAGATTTGTTGGCTGCATATCCAGGACGCAAATCTCCCATTCCACCACTTC
The DNA here is from genome assembly GCF_905171775.1 of Rana temporaria. Classification (NCBI taxonomy): domain Eukaryota; kingdom Metazoa; phylum Chordata; class Amphibia; order Anura; family Ranidae; genus Rana; species Rana temporaria. The sequence goes on from NC_053497.1 coordinate 127,811,289, forward strand.
CCAAAGGTGCTCTATTGGATGAGATCTGGTGACTGCGGGGGGCATTTGAGTACAGTGACCTCATTGTCATGTTCAAGAAACTAGTGGTGACATGATTTAAGCTTTGTGACATTTTGCATTATCCTGCTGGAAGTGGCCATCAGTAGATGGGTACACTGTAGGGATGGACATGGTCAACAACAATACTCAGGTAGGCCGTGGTGTTTAAATGATGCTCAGTTGGTACTAAGGGGACCAAAGTGTGCCAAGAAAATATCCCCCACACCATTACACCACCAGTCTGAACCATTGATGCAAGGCAGGATGGATCTATGCTTTCATGTTTATGCCAAATTCTGACCCTACCATCTGAATGTCGCAGCTGAAATCGAGACCCTTCAGACCAGGCAACGTTTTTCCAATTCTGTAGCCACTCTCACCCAAGATTTGTGACATTTCATCATGGATCTGCTTCGCACCTTTCCCTTGAAGAAACAGGAACTTGTTTATGGTCCCTTGCTCTTCCAAATTGAATTTTTCTGGAGGTGCTGAAATGTTCAATTTGGTCCAAAAGAAAGCCAAGTTAAAATCATAGGTAGTTGATTTTTGCATCATTGAATATAGACAAATTGGACAGTACACCCTGCAATTTACAGCTTCCTCGCTCATTTTTTTCTGGGTAAGGCTCAATACTTATCAGCATCCCCTCGTATGACATCATTTTGGCCTAGGCCCAAAACCTGGGAAAAAGGTTAACACCTTTAATGTGTTAAGTAAATGTAATATACCTCCCTAACTATTTACTAATGCTAGCAGCAAAAGGATTCAAAATAATGAATTGAAAGAGTTTAGTTCCACTTTAAACGTAATCCACCAACATTTGTCCTACAAGGGACTGCACAGGGAGGCACGGCTGTCACAAGAGCATCAAAACAGCATTACAAATAGTTTTGTATCTGGAATATCTTTCATATGTGTGGGAACAGGTCAATTTCACAATCTTTGTACATTCGGAGACTTTAACATTGTATTTAAATCCCTCAATGAAACCCTTAGTGGCCTTCTAAGTGTCGTTTTAGGTAAATCAATAACTGTGCAATGCCCAGAGGATCTAGTAGAGTCTTTCTAGAAGTCATTTGATCATTTTTCAGAAGTGTCTGGCACCTCAGCATAAAAAGACACCTAGATTCTGGCATTTTTCTCCGCCTGTGCGACGATGTGCTAAATAGACGCCATCTTGATAGATAATTAACACATTGTATGATTCAGGCCCTGCTAATTGCTTGCTGTCAGTTATCGGTTTTTGAGATGTGATAGAAGCCTTGGTGTGTCTTGGCTGTGCAGTCCTATTCCCTGGATATCGTAGCATGCTTTGCTGCTTTTTAGAGTCTTTCATTTTCCCAACACGATGACACGATGGCTGCAATTAGTGATCCATTAACTAAACAATCATGGTGGAGATATACTGTTCCCTGCACTGATTCAGACCTTTCTGTGGGCCTAGTATTGATGAAGGACCAAAGTGACCATTTCCTCCAACTCCTGAACTGGTCTGCAGTAAAAGGATTTTGGCCTGATGCTAATTGCTTGGATGTCAGTTTGATCCACCAAAGAAAAGTATGAAGGGGCAGAACTGTGGGTGCAGGCGTCTCTGAACAGTAGAGGTCGACCGATATATCGGCTGGCCGATATATCGGCCGATAGTTGGCATTTTTTAATTAATCGGCATCGGCAGATTTGTGCTTTAAAAAAGCCGATTTAAAACTTCAGCACCGCGACTTGCAAAAAGCTTCTGTAATAGAAGTCAATGCAAGTTGCCTGAAGCTTCCCATAGAAGACTTCTGTCTCTCTCCTGGGCAGCCTGCCAAGTTTTGAGAAAGATATACAATGTTGCTACTTATCAATGAACTAAACTCCATGTAGGAGAGTTCTCAGTTAAACCATTTAAAGGCTAAGTCCCCATTCACATCTAGGCGTTTTGTCGCCTGTAGTGCGACGCCGCTGAGGGATGAAAAGACATTGCCCTCTATGGAGATGGTTCACATCTCCACGCCGAACGCCTGTCGCCTGAAAAAAGGTCCCGGACCTTTTTTTCAGGCGGCTTTCGGCGTTCGGGAACCATCTCCATAGAGGGGCACATCTAGGCGGACAATCGCGGCGTTTTGTCGCCGAAAATCGCGGTACAAAACGCCGCTATTTGCCGCCGCAATTCGCGGGACAAAACACAGCAAAATTGTCTGCCTAGATGTGAATGGAGCCTTAATCTTTTTTGACACTTGTTGCTTACAAGTAAAAATCCTGTATTTTCTGCTAGAAAATTACTTGGAACCCCCAAACATTATATATTTTTTTTTAGCAGAGACCCTAGGAAATAAAATAGCGATTGCTGCAATATTTAATGTTACACGGTATTTGCACAGCGGTCTTTTAAACACATTTTTTGGGGAAAATATATACTTTAACAAATAAAAAATAACTAAACAGTAAAGTTAGCCCATATTTTTTTTTCCGTCTAAAAGTTTATTACCTGTTTTTGTGTAAAATATATATATATATATAATGTAATACACAAAAACAGGTAATGAAAACTTTTGGACGAAAAAAAAAATATGGGCTAACTTTACTGTTTAGCCCAAAAGCGCCTGAAAAATCGGCTTAACATATCGGTCCAAAAAAATCGGCATCATAAATCGGCTATCGGCCGCCGCGATTTCTAAATATCGGCATCGGCCAGAGAAAAACCCATATCGGTCGACCTCTACTGAACAGTATAGAAAACCAGTAGCTAAAGTGTATGGGTCACCATGCAACCTTCTCGTACAGTCAACTTTAGATTTAGGCTCGGTTCACACTGCCACAACTTGGGATTTGACTCGTGAGAGCCCAAGTCGCATGACATGTGAAATCCCATGTTAGCCAATGAGAGCTTGCACTACTGAAGCCACTCTGACTTTAGAAAAGGTTACTGTACTACTTCAAGGCGACTTCTATCCAACTTGTGCCCATAGACTTTAACCACTTCTCCACCGGGCCTATTCTGGCACTTCTCTCCTTCATGTAAAAATCATAATGCTAGAAAATTAATCAGAACCCCCAAACATTATATATTTTTTTTAGCAGACACCCTAGGAAATAAAATGTCAGTCAATGCAACTTTTTTTTCTCGCACGGTATTTGCACAATCATTTTTCAAACGCCTTTTTTGGGGGGGAAAAAACGGTTTCATGAATTAAAAAATAACAAAACAGTAAAGTTAGCCCAATTTTTTGAATAATGTGAAAGATGATGTTACGCCAAGTAAATAGATACCTAACATGTCACGCTTTAAAATTGCGCACACTCATGGAATGGCGCCAAACTTTGGTACTTAAAAATCTCCATAGGCGACGCTTTAATTTTTTTTACAGGTTACTATTTTCGAGTTACAGAGGAGGTCTAGTGCTAGAATTATTGTACACGCTCTTAACGCGCGCGGTGATACCTCACATGTGGGGTTTGAACAGCGTTTACATATGTGGGCGGGACTTACTTGCGTGTTCGCTTCTGAGCGCAAGCTACCAGGGACAGGGGCATTTTTAAAAAAAAAATAATTTATTTTATTTTTTATTTTACTTCATTTTTTTTCTTTTTACACTTTTTTTTACATTTTTATTTTTTTGATGACTTTTATTCCTATTACAAGGAATGTAATCATGCCTTGTATTAGGAATCACTATGACAGGTCCTCTTTATGCAAAGATGTGGAGTCAATTAAACGCCACATCTCTCCTCCAGGCTTGAAAGCCTGAGATTGTGAAAAAAAAATCACCGATCTCATGCCGACAGCCGCGATTGCGGCTTTGTTTACTTCCGGGTATCCGGGTACCCAACGCTGGCCGATTCATTCTCCGGGCCCCCGATGGCACGGGAGAACCCGGAGAAGCACCGGAAGGTGGCGGAAGGGGATGACCTCCCCTCCCGCTGCCTATAAGAACAATCAAGTGGCGGAACTGCCGCTATGATCGTTCCTATCGTGCACAGAATCTCCGGCAGAAGACGGTGATATCTGAATGATGCCTGTAGCTGCAGGCATCATTCAGATTTCACCGCACAAAGTCGAGGACGTCATATGACAAGTGGTTAAAGAGGAAGTAAACCCTCTAAAACATTTCCAAAAAAACAAACCCTGCAAGAGAAAGGCACTTACTTACCTGAGTTTGAAGCCCCCGCAGCGGTCCTGGGTGACCTCCTCCGTCGCCGCCATGATACCCAAAGTGACTTCCGGGTATCGCTGCTCCGGTGCTGTGACTGGCCGAACCAGCGATGACGTCACTCCCGCACATTCGCGCGGGTGCCGCCACTAACGGCATGATCGCCGTTAGAAGCGTCACGCTCAGTGCGCCTGCACCCCGATGTCTACGTAGATATCAGTGCCGGTATTTTCTGCAAATATCTCCTAAACCTGCACCTACAGGTAAGCCTTAATCTAGGCTTACCTTGTAGGTTAAAGTGGTTGTAATGGGTTTACAACCACTTTAATAGAAGTCGCCTCCAAATCGGATCCTCATCTATATTGATGTGATTTGAATCCGACATTACAGAAAGATTACCTAGGGCGGTGCATGGCATCTTCCAGTATGCTGTTATCTCTTCATACCTGCTTAAAGGGTTACTAAAGGAATTGTTTTTTCTTTAAAATAACAAACCTGTTATACTTACCTCCACTGTGCAGTTAGTTTTGCACAGAGTGGCCCCGATCCACGTCTTCTGGGGTCCCTCGGCAGCTGTCTCTGGTCCTCCCCGCAATTACTCACCACAGTCTTGCGAGAGCTCGCATGGTGGTCAGTAATTGCGGGCGCGCTCCCGTGATACAGCGAGCGGCCATAGCTGCTCACTGTATCACTCGGCCCCGCCCCTCTGCGCGCCGTGTCACTGGATGTGATTGACAGCAGTGCCAGCCAATGGCTGCGCTGCTCTCAATCCATCCGCTCTAGCCGGGAGCCGGCAGCATCCAATGTTTTTTCACCTTAATGCATAGATTGCATTAAGGTGAAAAAACATTTTTCTTTACAACTCCTTTAAGACAAATTTGCATCAAAGTAGTACTCAAGTCGCCAGCAAATGGCCAGGATGTCCCCTGTCAAGTCACTAGACTTTTAGGTCGCAGTAGTGTGAACCGAGCTTTACCAAACCATGTAAAATGAGGACTTGCCTAATCTGTCCAATTGGTTTCTATCCATTTGGGCAGGTGTTTGCACTACATTAGTTGAAGGACCTAAAGGAGATTGTATCAAGTGTGGTGAGCTTATGTCAGTAATATTGCATTTTTTGACCTAAAGCTTCCCCACCAAGAATGACCTATAATCCATGTGAACCAAACAAAAACATAAAAACATGGCTAAGACTCTAACCACCATCTAAGTACAGCAAGTCCCCTACTTACAAATGATTTCTGTCCTGGGAGCTTGTCCATAAGTCCAAAATAGGTCAGTGCTTGCAGACAATGGCAGGAAGCACTAATTGGTGTGTTCCGGTACACAATAGCACAGCGGGAGAGATCGCTGCACCAATAATCATCAGGTTTTTTTTCATTCAGCCTGCTTTAGAGCTGCACAATTAATCAATAAAAAATCGCAATCTCAATTCAACTCCCCTCACGATCTTAATGCGGCATTTCCACGATTCTATGTAACAAGTGAAGAGCTGTCAAAAAAATAAATAAAAATCCGGCAAATGTTTATCAACATTGCTCAGCACTGAGAGATAAAAAGAAACATTGTATAATTTCTTTCTTTTAGATCAAAGGTATGCACTTTGGTCTGTAAATGAGGGCACTTTTACCGCTTGAAGACCTAAGCCTTTTTTGACACTTGTTGTTTACAAGTTAAAAAGTTTAAATCTTTGTATTTTTTTTTTTTTTTTGCTAGAAAATTAATTAGACCCTCCAAACATCATATACACACACAAACACAGGTTCACATGTTTGAAAGTTCACAACTCGAAGGTTCGTTGGTAGGGGACTTACTGTAGTTGTACTTTATAATTAAATAAATAAATGAATGCCAATTAATTAAATGCCAGCATGGAGTTTTTAAGACCACAATTATTAATTGGATATAAAGCACAAATACCCCACATATAGAATTCTCATATGTAAAATACTTGGTCAAGAATTAAGACCATTTCCCAAGTATTGGCCAACTATTTAAACATTATTATCATTATTCTATATATGGATTATTTGTGATTTATGTGTAATAGATAATTGTGTTCTAATAAACTCCAGTCTGGCATTTCAATGCTAGGAGCTAGATTCAGGTAGCTCGGCGCTTCTTTTGGCCGGCGTAGCGCATCTCATATGCGCTACGCCGACGTAAAACAGGGAGCCCAGACCAGGATTCTCAAAGATCTGGCGCTGTACGTTGCGCCGGCGTAGTGTAAATAGGCTGGCGTAAGCCCGCCTAATTCAAAGTAGGCAGGTAGTGGGCGTGCTTCATTTAAATTAGCCGTGACCCCATGTAAATGAATGGCCGTTCGTACGGCGCATGCTCAGAATCACGTCGCAAATACACCCTAAGGAACGTCGGCTCAATGCTTTCGACGTACGTGAACATAACCTACGCCCAGCCCCATTCACATACCACTAACGTAAAATTTGACGGCTGTTCCGACGTCCATACCTTAACATTGGCTGCGCCTCATATAGCAGGGATAACTGTACGCCGGACGTAAGCCTTACGTAAACGGCGTAGCGGGCGCAAGTACGTTCGTGAATCGGCGTATCTAGCTCATTTACATATTCTACGCTTAAATCTACGGAAGCGCCCCTAGCGGCCAGCATAAATATGCACCCTAGATACAACGGCGTACTAAGACTTATGTCGGTCGGATGAAGCAGGAATTCAAGCGTATCTAGTTCCCTGAATAGCGCTCATAGATACGACGGCGCATCTTTCAACTTACGCGGCGTAAAGGGTTTGTGAATCTAGCTCTAGGTATTTCCATACTTAAAGTATAACTAAAGGCACATTTTTTTCCAGATTTAGGATGGAGTGGAGATGGATTAGAACCCCTGTCTGTTTTTTATTGTTGCCTCTGCCCCTGTTAGGGAGATTCACCATCTCTGTTTGTTCTGTTTACCATTATTGTTGAAAGTAAAAGATAATCACACATTTTGGGTTGTCCCCAGAAAAGTAATAGAAGAGAAATCTTCCAATAGGGACACCTGGGGGTCCCCAAGAAATTCTCTTAATTTGCAGGGATTTCCTCTCACTTCCTGTTTGGCTATGGGACAGGAAGTGAGGGGAAATCTGTGGAACAAGACAGATGGCAAAATAAATCTGATAGGGGTTATAACCCTCCTTTGCTCTACCCAAAATGAAAAAAATATATACATTTTTGCCTACAGTTCTACTTTAACAGTTACTGAAACCATTGTGGGCATTTGCATGGCATCAGCATACTTCTAATAACCAAACCGCAGCATTGCCCGTGACATGCTGTATGAGATAAGGTCAGAAGATCTTTGCAAGTCCAGAATCTTGGATTTAATTTTTAAAATGAACAAGAGGGATAATAAAAATTCGGGCTCTTTAAAAATAAAATAAAACAACCGATCTTCCCTTCTTAGTTGTACTTCTTGGCATTTTAAAATTTGGCTTTCTAATATAGCATTCAACTTTTTCAGGGTACGTATTGATTTTATCTAGGACACAAGGACAGGCTCTCGTGGTGCTGCAAAGAAATGAAGGGTTTCCTTCAATGTTTGACACAATTTTCTAGGAGGCCGTGCACTTCTTGGTGGTTCAAGTGCGGTTTTATTCCTGGCAGCAGTGTGTAGCATTTAAGTGAAGTAGATCTGAAGCCTCTCCACTTAGTTCATTTCTCTAAACACTGGGAATGAGTGCTTTTGGCTGCATGCTGGAAGAATGAGTCTCACCATCCGAGACAACAGGAGCACCTTCTATGCTTAAGCTGGCCATAAACAGACCCTGCATTAAGGTAAAAAACCTTAAGGGCCCTTTCACACGGGCGGACCGTATGTCTGCTTTTTCATCCATCCGTGTACGGATGAAAAAGGGACATACATTGGTCCCTATGAGATCGCGGGTGTCAGTGGATGAACATCCACTGACACCTGATCTCGCCCGGTTACGCATTCCTCCGATTCTGCAGACGGAGCAAACCCCTATTTTTCCTTCCGTCTGTGGATCGGATCGGGTGAACACATACAGACGGTTCGTGTTCATCCGATCCCCCCATAGGGGAGAGCGGAGATCTGACAGGGCAGTCCCTGGACAGTGTGCGGGAACCGCCCTGTCATCTGCCGGCTCAGCTGGGATCAACGGAGCGATTCCCGCTGAGCAAGCGGAGGTTCACAGTGTGAAAGGGCCTTTAGAACCACTTTAGTTTTCTCCTCAATTCTTATAGACACAGAGATAAATGAGGGCTTGGCATATACAGTGATTTTACTGCTTTTTCACAATATGTGCTGATCTGGGCACAGGTTCACCTAAATGGAATGTAAAAAAAAAGGAGCTGTGGCTCCTTTTCAGATCTAGCCTTCGGCACTATCCCCTATAGCAGGGGGCCTACCCCTGACCTACAGACTCACCACTTTGGCTCCCAGCTGCTTCTCCTCTGCCAGCTTTCATAAAAACCTACCCTGTCCGAGGGGGAAAGACATAAGGATTCCTAAACCCTTTTTAATGACCCATAATCCCTAGAACTCTGAGATAATTGGTCTGTATTTACGGGGGAGTAGAATTTGTTTCTGGGGGTAGCAGTGAAATATAAACGTTTTTTATTTTTTTTGAAGGTTTGTACTATAAACCTGTATACGTCACATGTGGCCTGTAGCAATTCTATCACATTTACGTCTACGGCTGCTCTGTGACTCATATTGCAGTCCACACTCATCCGCTTCTGAACATTTTTTATTCAATATGTGATATTTTGAAGGTTAGGGACAAGTACTTGAGATTTTACACCTCTAAATCACAGTAAAGGTGTGGGCTTTATATTTACCTCGCCCTGTGTGTGTGATGACAACACCCTGTGTTTGTAGCCTTACACCCTAATTGTTACACAAACTCTGTGCCGCAGGCCTTGTCTGTGTCATGGAAGCCATAATTGCTCATCTATGGCCAGGACAGGTTGGGGAAACAAGCTTATGCTAACTGATCTGGGATATTTATGAAATATGGGTGTTTTTCAGCTCCCAAAGACAAAAAAAATGTTTTCACAATGTTCAGATAAAGAAATAATCGTAGTGACCAGCAACCCTGACAAAGGGCCTTGGCAGGAAGAAGATTGTTATTAATCCCCCAAGGGAAGACCAGACCTGGAGATCTATGCACGGAGTATAAACATACATGCTCAGCCTTTATGAGCAGGAATCTTCATAGGAAATTGCCATGCTGTGTTTTATGTAATGTTAACATAAAGATATGTTGTGTTTTTTTTATGTTCTAGTTATCTAATCTTGCTGTGATGGATAAATATAGAGCAACAGGAGGGCTGAAATACTTTTCTGGGTTAAAATGCTACTAATTTCTTCTTCCAGTGCTTCCATATTGCCAAAAGCCTGGACATTGATCACGTGATCTCTGCTAATGGGACCATCAAAGTACATTGGCTACTCCTGTCTTCCAGCAGAAGTTAAAGTGTTACTAAACCCAGGACCCTGCATTCACTATATCTGGTCTTCCACAGTGCACAGAACATGGAAATGCAATTTTTTTTAATAAATATGAACTGCTAAATACATTTTCTCATCCAGTATGTAGCAGTCTTGTGACTTCTTCTATCAGTGTCCAGCCAAGCACTGGTTAAAGTGGCTGTAAACCCATTACAATCACTTTAACCTACAGGTACGCCTAGATTAAGGCTTACCCGTAGGTGCAACAAATATTTCCCAAACCTAAAAGGTTTAGGAGATATTTGCAGAAATAGCGGCGCTGATGCAACATAGATCATGCCGTTAGTGGCGGCACCCTCGTGACATCATCGCTGCTCCGGCCAGTCACAGCGCTGGAGCAGTGATACCCGGAAGTCACCCTGGGTATCATGGCGGCGACGGAGGAGGTGACCGGGGACCACTGAGCATACTAGCTCATTATGTTTTTGTCTTGCAGGGTGTTTTTTTTATTTTTTTAGAGAGGGTTTACTTCCTCTTTAAAGCTTGTAGGAGGAATTTTCGGACTGACCTATGAGACTGTAAGACCCCTTGGTCTGGACAGCGATGATTGGCCCTGTGCTGATCACATGCATCCTCTCAAGACAAAAAAAAACTCTCTAGCAATACACCCAAAACTGAGCATGTGCAGCCTGACTCTGTAGACACTGTTATCAGAATATTATCAGGGGACAGTGGAAGGAGGGGAGGATTAGAGAACACAGGATCAAACAGCCTTTTTTAAATGCAATGCAGAGGATTAACCCCTTAGGATCCACAGTGAGTATAATAAGCATGCTTTGCTGCATATACTGATTTTACTGTAGTAGGGTTAGGAACATTTTAAATAACTACGTTTGGCCTCATGGCAGCACTGGAGGGAGAATGAAATAGTGTTTTCATGGGGGAAAGTTAATTATTCCTGCTGTTCTATTATAATTTATTCATCATTGCAGGACTATTAACGTGTATTTTTAGAATAACTTTGGCAACAAGTCCAGTTTGTATCAACCAACAGAAGAATAGGAACAGGGTTGCTGTAGTCCCATCCATAACAGTGCTGGTCTCCTCCATTCCTCCTTTACTGGCCAGGAATAAAACTCACATTTATTCAGTGGGCGCCAATGAAGAGAAATTTCCTAGTCATGGCGTAGCACAGAGACTGCTTCCTATTATGTGTCCTGCGCTTGGTTAGATAATCTGATGTCACATGATCCAGTGTTTTACAGGAGCTCTGGAATGTCCCTGTGCAACTCTACCATTGATCTGCCTTCAGAAGACACTACTACCTTCTCAGCGTAGGCCTCTTTCATATGGCAAAAAAATGCAGCGTTTTGTAGCTTTTTTTTATATGCATCCGAACGCCGGCGCATTGCTATAGACCCAATGAACTGTAACAAGGCTTCATGCACAAGGCCATACTGTACAGTGTGCAGATCCCATGTAATGGCTTACCCGGGGCCCACAGCTGCCGCATACAGCCACTCATTCAGATGAGGAGGCTACACATGTTCTGCACACTGGCACACACTTTGAACGCAGATGGTGTGCACTTGTAGCATACGTCCCTGTGGAAGCACACAACCAGTATAGCCACTTCTTCTAATTTATCTCAAAGGCAGCTGTATACGGTAGCTGCGGGTGCCAGGAGAGCGATAACACAGGTTCTGTACCCTGCAGGGCTATGCGCATGAAGCCTAAAAAGTGTGCAGACATTTTCATCAGGCCACTACCCCACTGCTAGGCAAGCCAGTATAATACCGGGCAAGTGGTATTCCCCAGTAGTGGGAAACGGATGTGAAAGCTGTGTGATCCAGGATCCAAGAAAAGTAAATGCCTATTGTGTGGTGACAGATAAAGATAATCAGTTTTATAAACGGCATGAGAACATGTTCTCTTCGACTCAAATAAATGTGGCTTTTAGCCATCTCTTATCGGCGTTGTGACCAAGAATGCAATTTTTCTGAATCCTGTTCTAGAATCTTAGGAACATTTTTCTTTGCCAAATTGAAGTCTACAACCATGAACAAGACCAAACACTTTCTGAAGGGTTCACCAAATAACAGCAGTTGTGGAGAATACTTATTTTAATTTAGTTCTAGGTGGAGTTAGATGGGCTTAGTCACCGCCTGCCACCTTTTAAGGTGATTCCAGACGTGGTTCCCGTAATCGGTTCTTGTCCATCCTGAAGGTTTGGCTGTTCCTGGCAACATTAGGGTGTTCATCAAGTCCCTGATGAAGTCGCGTGACGTAACGCGTAGGGCATGGCCAGAGATATCGTGGACTGGAAGTGATGTGAGGAGCGTCTAACGCTGTTGTTTTACCTTACTGTGCTTTTTAAATGTCTTTGATATAAGCATCCACTCGTCTTGAATAAATTATCGCTTGTCTTAGTGTACTTCACCATGGGAGGCAATTTTATTTTATTTTTTATGTGAACCAGAGCTTTGGGTTGATATATTTAGAAAACATAGTCTGGAGATTGGATTTCCTTATTTCCTGCATATGTACTAGAGGCTGATCATTCATGTTATAGAGTCTGTAGTTTGGAGCCTGGAAGTTGGATACCGTCGCCACTTTGAAACCTTATGCCTCGTACACACGGTCGGACTTTTGACCATGCAAAAGTCTGCCGTGAATCCGTCGAAAGTCCGACAGAAAGAAAGAGAACAGATTCTCTATATAAGGTCCGTCAAACTTCCGACAAAAAAAGTCAGATGGAGGCTACACACGGCCGGACTTTCCGAGGGAAAAAAAAGCCTGTCTGACTTTTTTTTTCGGAAAGTCCGGCCATGTGTACGAGGCTTAAAGGCCATTTATTTACTACCTAGAGGTGAGAGTTCTGTGAGCATTGAACAGTTGTGTGGAGGCATGAGATTTATTTTGTGGATGAAAGTTTTATTAACAAGGACTTTTTTCATCCACTGACACTTGAACTATTGGTTTGAGTTCAGTTTATTGAGTTAGCAATTGCACTTTATCATTACTTGATTTAGAGTTGAAAATATGTTTATTAGAATTTTAACATGTTATACATGAACAGCATAAGGTGTCACAGTCAGGGTCATTACTTGATTTAATCATTCACAGATATTTGGACATTTGCTTTTGAATCACTTATTATTGGTTTTTATTTTTTATCACATTGTGACTATTGAGGAACTGCACAGATCACCATTCATTTCAGTTGTTACTACGTGCATTGTGAACACTTTAGATTTTCAGCAATCTTTTCATTGTATGGTCACATCACAATATATTTATCAGAATCTATTTTATGGTAGTGCAGGGGATTACACATATAAACATTAGGGTGTTTCAACTCTTCCTGCTGCATTCACCATAATTAAAACTTAGAGATATTAAAGGTAAAAAAAAAAAAAAAGTCTATACTTACCTGCTCTGTGCAAACAGAATTGCACAGAGTGGCTCCGAACCTCCTCTTCTCGGGTCCCCGCCAGTGCTCCTGGCTCTTTTCTGTCCAGTGCCCCCACAGGAAGTCCCATTCCATGGGGGCACTTGTGTGTGCTTACTTACAGGCCCTGCTGCTGCGTCCATTGACACAGCCACACCCCAGCTTGTCACTGGCTTTGATTGACAGCAATGGGAGCCAACCCAAATAGCAAGGATAACTTGCCGCAAATTTGTGGCAGTGTTGAATTGTAAGTCTTTTTAACTTGTTGCAGGTTTTTACTTGCAAGTTGTACACTTGGAGAGCACTTGAAGCACAATTTTTAGTCAACACTTTTTCAATTTGTAGCAAATTTGCATGGCAAGTCTCTAGCAAGAGCAAAGTTGTAGTGCTGAGTCTACAGCAAGAGCTCTACAAGTGACAGTGACCCCTGTGGTGGGAGGACTATTGCACAACATACCTGAACCTGAACTTGCAGCAGACTTGCAGACTAGACTGTTTGCTAAGAATGTTGATCTGGAGTCATGCAATGCAGACTTGCTGCAATTGTGCAACAAATTTGTGTAGCAATAAGTAAGTCTAGAAATAGCTTAGCAAGTCATTTTAAAAATTTGCAGCTTAATTGCTATCTGTGAATGGCTCCCGGTGCCCTAGCAAAGCCATGGGAGACATGGAAGTGAGGGGAGAGAAGAGCTGCAGACGTGCACAGTGCTGAATTGAATGAGGGCTCAGGTAAGTAAAGGGGGGGGGGGGGCGGAAACAGGGCGGATGCTGATGCATACATTTTTTTACCTTGATGCAAATAATGCATTAAGGTAAAAAAAATGTAGGCTTTAAAATCACTTTAACTGCTTCAGCCCCGGGAAGATTTCACCTCCCTCCTAGCCAGAGCACTTTTTACAATTTGGCACTGAGTCACTTTAGCTGACAATTGCGCGGTCGTGCGACACTGTATCCAAACAAAATGTGTGTTCCTTTTTCCCACAAATAGAGCTTTCTTTTGGTAGCATTTGATTTTTGCGCTATAACCAAAAAAAGAAGCAACAATTAAAAAATATATATATATATTTTTTTACATTTGCTATAATAAATATCCCCCAAAATATTTTTAAAAAACAAATTTCTTCATCAGTTTAGGTCAATATATATTCTTCTACATATTTTTGGTAAAAAAATTGTAATAGGTGTATATTGGTTTGCGTAAAAGTTATAGCGTCTACAGACTTCAGTGCAGAGGGGAGCGCCCCTCTGTGGTTACTGTACAGAAGGGCAGTCACTCTGCCTGGCACTTGGCAGATTGTTCCCATCAATATAGTAGCTCAGGTTACCACAGTTATTTACAGCTTCCACAGTAGCCGATCAGTTGTCTCTTATGCTGTTCCAATGTAGGTGTACAAAATATATTATCCCTTGAGTTCAATTTTGACAGTATCCTTCACCGGAGGGTGATGGTGAAAATTATCTGAGTATAGATACACAGTGGAACCTGCACACATGCTTGGGAAGGCTAGCAGCCACGTCAGCTAAACAAAGACAGGAGACTCAGACCGCCCTGCGCAAACATTGCAGGAACACCTGTACAAGCTGAGACTATTGCATTCACATCGAATGTTTCTGAGCTGTCCTGGGGTGACCACGCTGTAAGGAGCTTAGTAAAGTGGACCTGTCATTCATTTTCATGCTCGAATGATGTGGGCATTGGTCAGAATGATCACTTCCTGTAATTACTTTGCCACATAATATTACAAGCCAATCCCTTACTAGTAGGGGAAGCCAGAATCTAAATTACAACAATGAAAGACCATCTATAGACAACTACCCCATAGTAAGCCTATGGATGACCTCACCGCCCAGGCTCTGCAGCCATTGTCGGCGATCTCTCCTTTTCACTAATGCTGGCCGCTTAAAATGGGGGTGGGAGAAAGTATTTGTTAGGCCAGAAGGGATTTTTTTTTTTAGATGTGTATATATATCTGGGATGTTTCTCAACCGGTTAACGCCCGACGCATGTACATGTACGTACACAGAATGGCACGTACAGGCATATGGGCGTACATGTACGTCCCCGCCTTTCCGCGGGTCGGGGGTCCGATCGGGACCCCCCCCCCGGCACATGCGGCGGTCGGTAACCCGCGGGAGCGATCCGGGACAACGGTGCGGCTATTCGTTTATAGCCGCCCCATCGCGATCGCTCCCCGGAGCTGAAGAACGGGGAGAGCCGTATGTAAACACGGCTTCCCCGTGCTTCACTGTGGCGGCTGCATCGATCGAGTGATCCCTTTTATAGGGGGACTCGATCGATGACGTCAGTCCTACAGCCACACCCCCCATCAGTTGTAAACACACACTAGGTGAACCCTAACTCCTACAGCGCCCCCTGTGGTTAACTCCCAAACTGCAACTGTCATTTTCACAATAAACAATGCAATTTAAATGCATTTTTTGCTGTGAAAATGACAGTGGTCCCAAAAATGTGTCAAAATTGTCCGAAGTGTCCGCCATAATGTCGCAGTCACGAAAAAAATCGCTGATCGCCGCCATTAGTAGTAAAAAAAAAAAAAATGAATAAAAATGCAATAAAACTATCCCCTATTTTGTAAACGCTATAAAGTTTGCGCAAACCAATCGATAAACGCTTATTGCAATTTTTTTTACCAAAAATAGGTAGAATGCGTATCGGCCTAAACTGAGGAAACATTTTTTTTTATATATATGTTTTTGGGGGATATTTATTATAGCAAAAAGTAAAAAATATTGCATTTTTTTGAAAATTGTCGCTGTATTTTTGTTTATAGCGCAAAAAATAAAAACCGCAGAGGTGATCAAATACCACCAAAAGAAAGCTCTATTTGTGGGGAAAAAAGGACGCCAATTTTGTTTGGGAGCCACGTCGCACGAGCGCGCAATTGTCAAAGCGACGCAGTGCCGAATCGCAAAACCTGGCCTGGGCATTTAGCAACAAAATGGTCCGGGGCTTAAGTGGTTTTAATGAACGTCACTTGAACATGGACAAACCACCTGTTCGGCTAGGAAAAAAACATGCATAAAAATACAAACTAACAAAGTTTATCTCTGACCTTCCTAATCAGATCTTTCAACTAGGTAACATTATTTCATATAATGGTGTGTGTGTGGCATGGTAATTGGTCTATTACACAGGGATCATAGCATTTATTTTCTAAATCCTGCAATTTTCTCTGATCCAGGGAATTGATCTTCTAATTGACATTTTGTTGCTTAGCGCTGGTGACGTCCTCTGGTGAGTTGCAACGTAAGGCAGTGTTGGACTGGATCAGTTAGCAAAGGGTTAACATACAACTGTGTATAAAATAAGCGGTCCCATAAAATGACCTCCTCCCCTCCACGTACACGTGAATAGATTAATGCTGTCTGAGGTTCCTGCATAGCAACACACAGAAGCCTTAAAGGTTGTCATGGTTTCATTGATCCCTCATGATACTGAGAGGTATAAACAAGGTATATACAAGTGCCTAGGCTGATGTACATAAGCCAAGAGTGCCTCCTGGTGTTCAAATGTGCATTAATCACACCTTCCACTGCTAATTTAATCTTCACAAATCCAAATCCATGATTATAGTTATGTAGTATTAGTTATTTACAGTATATCATTTATTACATCAATCACATCAGTGTCTGCTGCAGAAGCACAGACAATCCAATGTTCCCTTCCGTGGTTGTAGGCACACGCTCTGAGACGAATTGAGGTAGACACCAATTGGTCCTTTGGAGACGCACCATGCACGGTACATTTTGGCTGTCCAGTCAATCTCAGACTACTGTGTGTAATATGAGGGCTTACATGCTCTATTCAATCAATTTGTACGCTATCAGGAAGGCTTTTGCACTACATATGCCTTGTTTCCACTGAAGGGAACGGTTCGGGTCAGTAGATTTGGAACGGTTTAGAACGGACCGGTCTATTCTCATGAGCGTTTCCACTGCAAATCGGACTGTCGGGACCATAAAGGATTTAGAAAAAATGCTTAGAACGTCCACCAATCAGTGGAATGTATTGCATCTCCGTCCTAATGGAACCGTTCCATTTTCTATGGCCCCACATCTGAAGCAGGACCCAGAATGGTCCGGTACGGTTTGGTTTTATGGCACACTTTCATAATGGAAACACCCAAAATAGCGTACCGAACCGATCCGCTCAGTGGAAACGAGGCAATAGTTACTGCTGGTAGACCTTAAGACAGGAGTGTCAAACTCTGTTTCATCATGGGCCGCATCAGCATTTTGGTTGCCCGGTTGTATCTGTAAGACTAAATAAATGTATCCAGGGCTTTTTCTTTTTTTCCAGAGAATAGGTGCAGGAACTCAACCATGCTTCCCTGAGGAACATCCAACGGTGGGTGTGGCCAAATTGTACTAACATCGGGAGGATCTTAAAGGGGCAATGGATGCCAGGAGTGCGGTATCTGCGGAGTTCAGGGATGCCCTATGTACAGAGTGCAGTTTTAGGGGTGCCCTATGCACAGCGTGCAGAGTTCAGGGGTTCCCAATGTGCAGAGTTCAGGGGTGTGCTACGTACAGAGAGCAGCTTACCACATGATGCCCCCTATCCCACGCTGCACCTGTATCTCCCTTGTCTGCGTCATGATGCAGGGCAGGCAGAAATCTGAGAGTCGCCAAGAGGAGAGCTGTCCTTGTAAACACAGAAGGCTTTTGTGCTTACAAAAGTGACGGTGGGGAGTGATTTCTGCCACCTTCCGGCTGAAAAAAAGCCTTGGGTGCGAGAGCCAGCCTGACAGGCTGGATTAGTCTTGCGAGCCTTGTGTTTGACACACGTGCCTAAAGGGCTCCATGACACCATCTATGTTGAACATATGAAAACAGGTTCAACACTGCCACAAAAGTACTCGATCTCTCCAGCACTCAGACGGTAATGCACCTGGAAGGTATCACAAGTCATAATGCTTTGGTGATGCAGCCCTTCTTAGACTAGGGAATCTCAGCAGAATTACTGTAAAGACACACAAGAGGGGTGCAAACGCCTAGCGCATTACCAACACCACGGCCCCTTCCTCAGGAGTATGTCCCCCGAAATGCACCATTCATAGATGCCGTCCTCCGTAGACATAGTTGTAATGATTATTTTCAGGAAGCCAATAGCAGGAAGTCAATTTGTAATATTTTACATTGAGCCCAATCTTTGCTTCAAGAGCCTGAACAGGCATTATGAAACAAGACTGGCACTGTATAAAATGTTTACAGTGATCATACGTGCCGACCAAGTTGGGGCGCTAAAGTTGGTTAATGAATCAAAAGTCCCTGAAAAAACATACTGGACAGATTCAACCTGAGCAGCACAGGATGTTACTGTTACCATGTTCTTGGTTGATTTCCAGAGACTCTTGGGTCTGCATGAAGACTGTATGGGCCAAATTCTCAAAAAGTCTGCGTAACTTAAATTTCAGCAGTTAAGTTACACTGACTTAAAATTTCTACCTAAGTGCCCGATCGTCAAAGCACTTAGGTAGAAATTTCAGGCCGTGTAACTTAAGTGCCGCCGTCGTAAGGCGGTCCTCCTCTCCTGGGGGCGTTTTAAATTTAAATGAGGCGCGCTCCCGCGCCGGCCGTACTGCGCATGCGTGTGACGTAATTTTCCCGATGTGCAGCGCGCGAACGTAATTAACGCCGGGCGGCTTTGAGAATTTCGACGGGACACTAAAGTTGCGACGGGTGAAAAAAAAAGACGCGCCGGGAAAACAAATAATTATAAAAAAAAATGACAGCGTCGCTCAGCATGCATTCCTGAGAGGGAGAACTCCATGCCAATTTTCAAAGAAAAAAACGGCATGGGTCCCCCCCCCAGGAGCATACCAGGCCCTTAGGTCTGGTATGGGTTGTAAGGAGACCCCCCCACGCCGAAAAATTGACGTAGGGGGTCCCCCTACAATCCATACCAGACCCGTATCCAAAGCACGCTACCCGGCCGGTCAGGAATGGGAGTGGGGACGAGCGAGCGTCCCCCCCCCTCCTGAGCCGTGCCAGGCCGCATGCCCTCAACATGGGGGGGTTGGGTGCTCTGGGGCAGGGGGGCGCACTGCGGGCCCCCCCACCCCAGAGCACCCTGTCCCCATGTCGATGAGGACAGGACCTCTTCCCGACAACCCTTGCCATTGGTTGTCGGGGTCTGCGGGCGGGGGCTTATCGGAATCTGGGAGTCCCCTTTAATAAGGGGGCCCCCAGATACCGGCCCCCCACCCTAAGTGAATGGATATGGGGTACATCGTACCCCTATCCATTCACCTGGAGGCAAAAAGTAAAAGTTAGTAAACACACAACACAAGGCTTTTTAAAATAATTTATTATTCTGCTCCGGATGCCCCCCCTGTCTTCGTTATTAGCTCAATTACCAGGGGGGGCTTCTTCTTCCACTCTCCGGGGGTCTTCTCCGCTCTCCAGGGGGGGTTTCTTCTTCCCGCTCTCCGGGGGGGGCTTCTCCGGACTCCGGGGGGCTTCTTCCATCTTCTCCCCTCTTCCGCTGTTGACTCGGCGAACCCCGGTTCTTCTGCAGCTCTCCGGTGCCTTCTTCTTCAGCGCTGGCTGCCTGCTATGTTTGTGTGTTAGCTCAATTTCTAACAGGCAGCCGGCGCGGTCTTCTGTGACGTCAGGTTCTTCTTCTCCCCTCTTCCGATGTTGCCTCGTCGCCTCTTGTCGCTGTAATGATGGAAGCGCGCCTTGCATCCCATTTATATAGGCATCACCGTCCCATCATGCTCCGGTAGGTACCCACGTGGTGGGTGCATGTGGGTAGGCACCCACCACGTGGGTACCTGCCGGAGCATTATGGGACGGTGATGCCTATATAAATGGGATGCAAGGCGCGCTTCCATCATTACAGCGACAACAGGCGACGAGTCAACATCGGAAGAGAGAAGAACAGAAGACCCTGACGTCACAGAAGACCGCGCCGGCTGCCTGTTAGAAATTGAGCTAACACACAAACATAGCAGGCAGCCAGCGCTGAAGAAGAAGGCACCGGACAGCTGGAGAAGAACCGGGGTTCGCCGAGTCAACAGCGGAAGAGGGGAGAAGATGGAAGAAGCCCCCCGGAGTCCGGAGAAGCCCCCCCCGGAGAGCGGAAGAAGAAACCCCCCCCCGGAGAGCGGAGAAGACCCCCGGAGAGTGGAAGAAGAAGCCCCCCCTGGTAATTGAGCTAATAACGAAGACAGGGGGGGCATCCGGAGCAGAATAATAAATTATTTTAAAAACCCTTGTGTTGTGTGTTTACTAACTTTTACTTTTTGCCTCCAGGTGAATGGATAGGGGTACGATGTACCCCATATCCATTCACTTAGGGTGGGGGGCCGGTATCTGGGGGCCCCCTTATTAAAGGGGACTCCCAGATTCCGATAAGCTCCCGCCCGCAGACCCCGACAACCAACGGCAAGGGTTGTCGGGAAGAGGTCCTGTCCTCATCGACATGGGGACAGGGTGCTCTGGGGTGGGGGGGCCCGCAGTGCGCCCCCCTGCCCCAGAGCACCCAACCCCCCCATGTTGAGGGCATGCGGCCTGGCACGGCTCAGGAGGGGGGGGGACGCTCGCTCGTCCCCACTCCCATTCCTGACCGGCCGGGTAGCGTGCTTTGGATACGGGTCTGGTATGGATTGTAGGGGGACCCCCTACGTCAATTTTTCGGCGTGGGGGGGTCTCCTTACAACCCATACCAGACCTAAGGGCCTGGTATGCTCCTGGGGGGGAACCCATGCCGGTTTTGAATTTAAAAATTGCCGTGGAGTTCTCCTTCAGGAATGCATACCAAATGCCGTCGCTGGAACGGGCCTTTACAATGTGTGACTAACTTTCCACATTATAAAACCAGCCCTAGTTTTGCGCAGGCAAATTCGGAACTTACGCAGAAATCACAGTGCTGAAATGCTTTGAAAATCTGCTTAAGTCCTCATTTGAATACGCAAAGCTGCATTTCCATGAGAAATGCCCCCAGCGGCGGATGCGGTACTGCATCCTAAAATCTGACCGTGTAAGTGTCTTACACATGTCAGATTTTCTGCCTAACTTTGGAAAAAGCCTTTTGAGAATCGTTTCCAAAGTTAGGCACAGGGATACGCAGGCTGAACAGCAGTTAAGTCTGCGTATCTCTTTTGAGAATCAGGCCCTATGTTCGGATTTTTTCATACATTTTCAGACTTACATTGATCAAGTCATTTTGTCCAGCTGGTTGGGTGCCATAGGGAATAAAGGCAGCTGGAATCTGGTTTCCACGGACAATGCAGAATTCTAGATAAAGATACTTTTAATAAACAAGGAATCGTCTAAGGAGAAGTTCTCCATATGGCAGTATTCTGTCATTCCCCATCTTCTCCCCAGTGACTGGTACACGTGTCTTTCTCCGCGTGTTCCTGAACGAAGCCACGTGAAAGGATGCTCTGAAGGCCGCCAGGCTGCGTGCGCCCTCTCTGCCTCCCCTATGTCCTTTGTTGTTTGCAGCAATGAAAGCTGAATGCAGGCATACATGATTGTCTGTGTTTAGATGCACTACTTTTCCTGAGCTCCGCATCTGTCATTAAAGGGAACCTGTCCCTCACAGCCGATCCAGCACCTGGAAGTGGTCCTCGTGTCGGAGGAGAGCCCAGCTTTGTAGCATTCTGTATGAAGACATGCTCCAGGTCGATTACGTTTTTTAGGTGGCATTAACACCAGATGAGATCCTCGGCGGTTCCAATTTTTTTGCCATCCTAACAGGTTCCCTTTAACCAGTCAGATTTTTCTGGCTTCACAATTTTGGTGCTGCATGCCCTAAGATCATTGTTCCCAGGACTGGACAAGCTGCCTGTGCAAATGAAGAGGCGTTAATTAGCGTTCATTCTTTAGGGCAAGACTGAACCTCCGTCAACTTACTGTTGTTGACAGTGGGCCATATTCTGAGTAAGGATACGATGGAGTATCTCAGGATACTCCATCGTATCTCTCTTTTTTGGCCAGTGTATCTATGCGAGTGATTCTTAGAATCATTTTCGCATAGATACGCTTCAGATCCGACATGTATAAGTCACTTACACTGTCGGATCTTAAATGTAATTACTCCGCCGGCCGCTAGGTGGCGTTTACGTTCACGTCTCATTTGTTTATGCAAATGAGCCTGATACGCCGATTCCCGAACGAAATCGTGTCGCGTAACCGTCGCTAACGTCGTTTGCGTAGGCGTAAGGTTACCCCTGCTATATGAGGGGTAACCTTACGCCAGTCCCATGTAGGCCATGTTAAGTATGGCGTCGGGTCCGCGTCGTGTTTTCCCGTCGGGTACGTTGTTTTACTAAGTCGTCCGCGAATACGACTTTACGTCAATGACGCACACGTCGGCGTCATTGACGTTTTACACCGAGAACTGGAGCATGCGCACTGGGCTATTTTAAGCCCGGCGCATGCGCAGTTCGTTAGAATCGGGGGCGCGCTTAATTTAAATAGAAGCCGCCCCCTTGGATTTTATGCGGTGATACGCCGGGCCAAATACACTACACCGCCCCAAACTACGGAGCAAGTGTTTGGGGAATACAGCACTTGCTCCTGTAGGTTGGGGCGGCGGAGTGTAAATGGCTTACGCGCCGCCCGCTTACAATCTACGGGAATATGGCCCATAGTTCCCAGGACTGGACAAGCTGCCTGTGCAAATGAAGAGGTGTTAATTAGCGTTCATTCTTTAGGGCAAGACTGAACCTCCGTCAACTTACTGTTGTTGACAGTGTTCCCATTGTTTAATTTATTCAATGAGACCCAGTATAGCAAGACAAACCTGACAGAGCTTCTTAAACTGCAAGTGCTGCGTTTTTCATGCGTTTCTCTTGCATTTTTACTGTTTTCTTCCACATGACAACAGACACCTTCCCTTCTTAACAAAAAACGCAAAACACTTTAAGAACGTGTCAAAAATGCATGTGAAAATACACAGAACGCACCAGTAAAGTATCAACCGCAACCTGCATCGGTGTGAACCTAGCTTTAGTGTTCATGTAGAGCAGGGGTGTCAAACTCAATTTCATTTGGGCCGCATCAGCATTATGATTGCCCTCAAAAGGGCCGGTTGTATCTGTAAGATTAGATGTCCAGCGCATTCCCCTCCCCTTTACATTGGATGTTAAAGCGGATGTGCGCTCAAAAAAAAATATTAAAAGCCAGCAGCTACAAATACTGCAGCTGCTGACTTTTAATATTAGGACACTTACCTGTCCTGGAGTCCAGCGGCGTCCGCAGCAGAGGACGAGCGATCGCTCGTCACCCTGCTGCTCCCCCCTCCATCCACAGTGAGGGAACCAGGAAGTGAAGCGCTCCGGCTTCACTGCCCGGTTCCCTACGGCGCATGCGCGAGTCGTGCTGCGCCCGCCGATTGGCTCACACGCTGTGTGCTGGGAGCCGAGTGTTCCCAGCACACAACGGGGGACAGACGGGAAGTCAGGAAAAACCTGTCTTTTGCCCGTGACGTGTGGCCGGAAGTGGGTGCAAATACCTGTCTTTAGACAGGTATCTGCACCCCCCTCCCCCTGAAAGGTGTCAAATGTGACACCGGAGGGGGGGAGGGTGCCGATCAGCGCAACTTCACTTTAGGGTGGAGATCCGCTTTAAGAGCCGCCCCACCATCAGAAGTTGAGTCCCCCATCCTCCCTTACATCACAGTGCACCCCCCATTCCTTATGCTGCTGGGAAGAAGCTGAATGCATTACTTGAAAGCAGAAAGTAAGGGTCTGGAGTAGGACCAGAGGAGGGCTGGAGCTCTCCTGCAGCTGCAGGAAAGGTGCAAGGGCCACATGAAATGGGCCGGATTCGTCCCCCGCGGGCCTTGTGTTTGACACCTGTGATGTAGAGGAAGGTTAAGCATTAGGGGTAAAATAATTATAATATAAGGGATACTCTTTTAAAATCTTGTTCTTGGTACTAAGAACCCTTTTTCATAAGTACCAGCACACGAACATTTATCACCTTTTTCCTAGACGCAGATCATTTATCTTGGTGGATTTATAAAACCTGGATGGGAAAAATGGTGCCATTCATAACAACCAGTCAAATCTTTTTCTTTCATTTACTAAGGCTGGCCATATATTAATCTTCTTTTTTTTTTTTTTTTTATTCACCCAGCAGGTTGAATGAAAAAAAAAAAAAAAAGACCCAATTCCCCCATCTACACATTTGATGTGGATAGGGGAATTGTTCCAGCTGTACCATTGTGCTCTGACAACTGGGAGCCTTCCCCACCATCATAATATACTGATCGATATTCCCGGCTATAGCTGGCGGCACTGATCATTCGGAAAACACCCAACAGGCTAGTTGTACAGATGTGAATTGGTAGATCGACATCTGTACAACTAGCCTGCCCATGCATGGGATCAAATTTGGCAAGGCCCCGCTGAACCGGACAAATTTTGATCCACGTATGGCCAGCTTGAGCTTCATGCTGTTCAGCAGGGACCAGCCAAGATTCAAACCATGTAAGGGGCAGGCTGATTGTACCCATACCCAAGTGGATCCATCGGTTTGACTTGGGTACAACCAGCATGTGAGATTTTGTATACGATTATTTGTGTTCTCCCAGCAAGGATGGCTCCCCCTGCCGCCCCCACCAACAGGAGTGCACAGGGATTCCCACATCAGCACTGACTGTGTGGATGGAAGAATCAAGTGATTTTCTTTCCTACAGCCCGTGGTTGCAGATAAGAAAATTGCACCATCTGTGACCTGCTTTAGACCCCTTTCACACTGAGGAGTTTTTCAGGCGGTTTAGCGCTAAAAATAGCACCTAAATCCCGCCTGAAATCTACTGCCTGCAGTCTCGGTGTGAAAGCCCAAGTGCTTTCACACTGAGGCGATGCGCTGGCGGGACCGCTCCAAAAGTCCTGCCAGCACCATCTTTGGAGAGGTGAGAGGAGCGGTGTGTTTACCGCTCCTTCCCATTGAAAACAATGGGACACCGCGGCTATACCGCCAGCAATGCGCCTCTGCAGAGGCGCATTGCCAGCGATATTAACCATTTTTTCGGCCACTAGTGGGGGGTTAAAACCGCACCGCTAGCGGCCGAATACCGCCACAATTCCGACAGTAAACAGCCGCTAAAAATAGCGGCGCTATACCGCCACCGCACCTCCGGCCCCAGTGTGAAAGGGGCCTTAGTCACTAACCCAGAACGATTATGCAGATGAGGAAAACCTCACCATAACACCTCTTAGGGCTCATTTAAGCAAGCCATACACAGAGCGAATTTGCTCAATTCCCCCATCAACACAGATGGTGTTGATAGGGGAATCCCTCCCACGGAGCCATTGTATTCTCCCGGCGAGGGGGAGCCGTCCCCACTGGGAAAAGACGCTGATTGTTGCTTGTGGCTGTACCAGCCGCTATCGCTAATCGCACGTAAAATCCATGGCGATTTTTCAATCAACTTGGTACATTCAGTCTGGCCATATACACGGCTTGAATCCAAAACGTCTATGGCCGGGCTTACACTATGCCTGTTGCAGCGTTGATCGGAATGAATTACCACAGGCTCAATGCAAGGACACATAGAAAACAATTGTTCTCTGTTCATATCATAACACTATATATATATACTATATACTGTATTGCCTATAAATGAGTCTTTCTGATGCCTGTACATACTATACTGTATGATATTTGTATCAATACATTTTTATCATGTGCAATTTATTGCTCATATTATTCATGTATGTATATACATTTTTGAATAAATATCTATACTGTATCTACCTTTGTTACTCAAACTGCGCTCACCTCAATTAAAGTCCCAGGGCGACCTTTTGTATATTGCCTATAAATGAAGCACGTGTGCATTTTTACACATAGCAACATGTGTCACAACATATCAAGTACTGTGGTGCACAGAGTTGAATGAAATGTTTTTTTTTTTTTGTAATTAATGCGGTGCGTTGTAACAATGCCTCTACAAATGCACACCAGCGGGTACACATTATACTGGTACCCAGTGGTGTAAATAGACTCTACCTGCTTACATTTTCCGGATCAATGACTCAAGTATTGAAGCTGAAGGATCAGCTGACTGCCAGGTCACTAGCATTTCCATCAGGAAGTCAATAATGGCAGCCAATGTATTTTGAGAGATTCTCTAAATATCAGAGATGAAGCTGATCACTTAGACTGCTGGGTCCTTCAGTTTGCTTGGTCTCTTGTACTGAGCGGTAATCTAGCGTCACATGTCTGTCTTGTTTACAAGAAACATGACGGGTAATAAGCCTCTCATAGCAATCATTTCGGCACATGGAAAGACCGGGGGCCTGGCTAATCTTACTAACCTGCTAATGAGATGTCTGGAGAGAGTTCTCATTTGCCGCAATGGAGCGCGGTGCCCGGCTCCTGTAATTGTTTCCATCAGAGTCAAGGGCATTAATAATACTGAACAATTAGACTTCTCTTAGAATTCTGTTTAGATGTTTTGTCTTTATTATAAGCTCCTGCACTCAGATTTAGAGGATTTGGTTTATGCTCAGCATCTATTATTCATTTTTTGTTTGCGATCTTTCGCAGTACTGTACAAAGTGAGGATACATAGGTGGTAGAACATAAAACAATAGTAAGGGGAAAGCTTTTTTTCAATCTCTTAAAGTGGAGTTCTACCCATAAATATAACATTACATCAGTAGTTTTAAAAAAATGTCATTAGTCCTTTACGAATTTTTTTTTTTTTTTTTTTTAGATGCCTTCAAAGTGTTGTTGCTAGGCAGAATAGTTAATCTTCCCACTTCCTGCACCTAGGTGCTTAAGCTTCCTAACCTACACCGCACAGACTCCTGGGAATGTAGTGGGTGTAACTTTCCAGGAGTCTGTGCATTCCCCAGTCTCAAAGAATCATGTGACTTGGACAGCACAGGTGCTGAAACCTGATCTGACACTGCTTGTGCAGCACTGAGCATGTGCGAGGCTGAAATCCAGGAAGTCATACAGTCTGGCTTCATGATGCCCACACTTAAGATGGCCCCAGTCAATTTCTATTTTATAAAGTGTCTAAATGCTGTAACAACCTAACAAAACGGACCTTAGTTTACAGACTAACTTTACTAGAATACATTAAGCTTGTGTATTACAGGGGTATTTATATGTAAAAAGTGAAATTGTGGCCGGAACTCCGCTTTAACATAAGGCATAGACAACCTAGGTATGGGAGATTTGCTGTAGGACTTGTGTTGCAGAAAGTAGCTAAAGCCCTGTGCTGGAATATAGATGTCGTATGTCTTTCTATAAAGATCGGTGTTAATGGCACTTTTAAAGGTGTGGAAATTTGGTGAGTGTCTGATGGCATGTAAAAGGGAAGGGGCAGCACAAGAGAAGTCCTATGGGTGTAATTGAGCAGCATTGACTAGGTAGTGGAAGGAAAAGTGTAGACCAGCCTTTCTCAACCTGGGTTCCATAGTACCTTAGGGTTTCTCCATAGGTTGTTAGTTTCTGACTCCCACAGGAGTAACCACTGACAACAATAATCTTTTTAGCTATCTGAAATGGGAAACTCTTCCTAACGACCACAAGTGGAAGGAACATTCTTCCCAGTGACTATCCCACTAATGTACTGTGAGCTGTAGATATAGTAATTATTGGTAGGGGTTCCCTGAGACCAGAAAGTCATTTCAAGGGTTCCTCCATGTTAAAAGGGTTGAGAATGGCAGTGGATAAGAGGAAATTCACAATTTACTTATAGACCTAAAATGACCGACATTCAGCTGGCCAGTGACTTGACCTTAGGCCCCTTTCACGGACTGATTGGGTCCGTCTTTCAGTTTTTTTTAGGAGGGACCGGTTAGAGTGACCCTCCTATGAAGTGGCGGTGGTCAACGGACACATGTCCATTAACGCCCACCAACAATCCGTTCCTATCTGCTAAAAACAGACAAATGGGGATCTGTTCCCAGTCCGTCTAGTCTAGTGGATTGGATCGGCTGGCAGTTGGATGTAAACAGACAAGCAGTTCATTTACATCCAACCACCCATAGAGGAGAACGGGTTGTGTCTGCTCTGCATAAGCAGCGTTGACACGGACAAGCCATCAGCCTGCTCAGCAGGGATCAGCAGAAAGTTGTATGCTGCATCACTGCTGTGCCCAAGTATACTTTTCAACACAATTTTTTATCATTAATGTAACATTTTTGCTTTACAGATAAACATTTTATACAGGATGTACCCATAGCACAAACACCACCAACACCAGTCAAAGCCAATTATAGCTTCTATAAGGAGAGAGCCATAGCAGAAGCTGTTTTCCTTCAGACTAAGACTTTGTTCTATATTTTAAACAGTACCTACAGATAAAGGTGATGTACTTGAATAAAATGCAATAAAATTATGCCTTTTCAATAATTTATCCAATGATCACCAATAGATGCAATGGTGTACTATGGATAAAGTAGGTACACCCTTGGCCTTCAACTTCTAATAGGCATTTTGCATAACTACCCGCCAGTCTCTAAGAGAAGATTCAATATCTGCATCCCTTTATAAGTAATTAACCCTTAGGGTTCTCACCAAAAATGTACTTTCTTTATCAGAGGAGGCCTAAAATCTAACGTGTATCTTAGTGCAGACTTCTGGGACAAACACTGAGCCAATCACACAAGCTGGAAATGACATTTTTGGGGATGTTCTGTACACCAGCAGTATACAGATTGCCTCTGGGTAGCCATATTGCATTGAATTTTACAGAAAATATGACTTGTGTAGCAATCGGGGTGAATCAATTTAAATCATAATTTTTAAAGAGCAACTGTCATCTCTGTCCCGCAGCGGCTCCTCTTCTGACCCGCTGTTGACTCACCAACAATCTCATTCACTTTAATGGGATGGCTGAGGGACGTGGCGGCAGCACGTGGGTGGATGCCTGTTAACAGGCGCTGCCATGATGGATCTGAAATGACAGGTGCTCTTTAAATGTAAGGACTTATTTTTGCTGGTAGTAAGAATCTTTAATAATTGCAAACAAAATGAAGCTTTCATATTTAGATTAATAAACTGTCAGGATAGTAAATATTTCCAAACTGGGTCTCTTTTTTGCTGCCATTTTGCTCTTCAAGGGAGGAATAAAGCACTTCAAGCTTTGTGCAGAAAGATCACAAGGTTTAGAAGCTGCTTAGAAGGTTTCACTCATTTTTACTGCATGGCCTTCCTCCTCACACTTGGAGCCTGATAGAGATACATTTCTCTTCAAACAATCATACAGTTTGTAATGTACATATATTTTCAAAACAATGGGATAAAGGAATATTCCTGAACTTTTTTTTATCTCATGTTTACTGTGAAATTGTCTGAATGCATTGCATGTTATCTCCGATGGCAGAGCTTGGATTCATTAAATTAGTTTACCAAAAATGTAAATATTGCAGAATTTACAGCAGGGGTAGGCAACCTGTGGCTCTCCAGCTGTTGTGGAACTACATTTCCCATGAGGCATTGCAAGGTTGGCAGTTAAAATTACTCCCAGAGGCATGATGGGGTTGGCAGTTACAATTATTCCCAGAGGCATGATGAGGTTGGCAGTTACAATTACTCCCAGAGGCACGATGGGACTTGTAGTTCTGCAACAGCTGGAGTGCCACAGGTTGCCTACCCCTGATATACAGCCTCATGCTACCTAACCAAGCTCCATTTCATGCTGAATAAACTAAATTATTAATGTATCTTAAATAGAAATCTATCTTTAGATATATTTTTTACTCCAAATGCTCACATAGATTTACTGCGGCACAATGGCACCGTTGCTCGAAACATCGTACAGGTACAGTGTCTCCTTTAAGCGCTGCCAGAGGGTACATGCGCCCCCGCATGGCGGGGAACCCGATTTGCTTGGCTGGCTGGCGCAGTCGCGTGCACGAGAGCCAGCACGGAGATTTGTCTGTAAACACACAAATTCCTGTTCTGTCAGGGGAGAGGAGACAGATCCTTTGTTTCTACTAAGTAGGAACAACGATCTGTCTCCTCCCCCAGTCAGTGCTAGCCTCATACGGTTAGAACACATCTAGGGAACTCACATTTAACCCATTGATCTCCCCCTAGTGTTAACCCCTTCCCTACCAGTGACATTTACACAGTAATCCGTGCATATTTATAGCACTGATTGCTGTATAAATGTCAGTGGTCCCAAAAATTTGTCAAAAATGTTCGATCTGTCCACCGCAGTACCGCTAAAAATCACAGATCACCGCCATTACTAGTAAAAAAAAATGCCATAAATCTTTCCAAAAATCTTATTTTTGAATAAAAATATATAGAAGAATATATATCGACCTAAAAGTAAAAAATATATATATTTTTTTGTTATATAGCGCAAAAAAATAAAAACCGTAGAAGTGATTAAATACCACCACAAGAAAGCTCTATTTGTGGGGGGAAAAAGATGCATGACCGCGCAATTGTCAGTTAAAGCGACGCAGTGCCAAATTGTAAAAAGTGCTCTGGTCAGGACGGGTGTAACATTTTCCGGGGCTGAAGTGGTTAAGATAGATTTGATAATTAAAAAAATTCTGATTTAAATAAAAAAATCATTTTTTTTTTGTTTGTTTTTTAAATCATTGATTTTTATCCACCCTGGTAGAAATGGAATAAGCTTATTTGCTATATTTTTTCCATGATGGAGGAGTTGCCCTTTAAAATTACTTTTTTGTTTCCTTTGACTTCCATGGGGAGAGAAGCAGTTCTGATGTAAAGAAAGTCTAATTGGCACAGGCCCTAACCTTGCTGGTTTCAGATGCCGCTCTCTAGGTATCCCACCAAAGAGTTAAAGGCCTCTGAGTATCACCAGCTGCCAATAACGCGCTCTTTCGCCTGGCACTGAAAGATGAGGCTTTGCTGCTGAGAGTTCCCCATCTCCAGGAGACACAAGACAGATGCTTGCTGTGTAACAGACTCATTTATTGGATTGCCTCTGCACAGAACACCATCCTGCCGCAGGCGTGGGTGGGAAGATGGCGTCCAGAGCAGATTCTGCCCAGACTGATACAGTATTTTATCTATGTAAAATCTCAGCTCCTAATGCCTCGTACACACCACCAAGTTTTCTGACGGGAAAACTGCGATGAACGCTTTTGGCCGGGAATCCCGGCCGTGTGTATGCCCCCTCGCAGTTTTTCCGACGGGAAAACTGCCAAACCCGCTGGCAAAAAAAAAGAGAGAACCAGCTCTCTTTTTTCCTGTCGGGATGCCACGGGGCATTAGAGTGGTCCTCACTTCCTATGGTGGTGGACATTTCTATCATATTCAAAGTTTTCTCTCCCCCCCCCCCCCCCCCCTGCTCCTGTAATAGTTTGTAGTGAGAGTACAGGCGACCTGTTGCATGGAATATGACTTCTTGCTGGGTGTTTTGAACTGTATTTTCTAGCATGTATTAAAGGGATATGCTGGTGGTGTACTTGTTTATACCAGAGTTTGACAAATTTGCTTGGAATCTAGGAGCCAGCTAAAAAAGTTAGGAGCCAGAAAACGCGCCCCGTCCCCCCCAAGCTCGCACGCAGAAGCGAACGCATTCGTGAGTAGTGCCCGCATATATAAACGATATTCAAACCACACATGTGAGGTATCGCCGCGATTGGTAGAGCGAGAGCAATAATTCTAGCTCTAGACCTCCTCTGTAACTCAAAACATGCAACCTGTAGAAGTTTTTTAAACGTCGCCTATGGAGATTTTAAAGGGTAAAAGTTTGTCGCCATAACATTATCTTTCACAATATAAAAACAATTGGGCTGACTTTACTGTTGTCTTATTTTTTAATTAAAAAAAGTGTATTTTTTTTTCCCCAAAAAAGTGCGCTTCTAAGACCGCTGCGCAAATACGGTGTGAAAAAGTATTGCAACGACTGCCATTTTAATCTCTAGGGTGTTGGAATAAAAAATATATATAATGATTGGGGGCTCTAATTAGAGGGTAGGAGATGGCAGTAAAAAACACATTAGAATTGCTGGATTGCTGTTTTACTTGTAATGCCAACGGCCACCACAAGATGGCGCCAGATCACATAAGGAAGCTTAGGCCTGCAGAAGGCCGCAAAGCCGCGGCCTCAATTACCGGCCGGCGTAGGCCCGCCGCGACAGCGCGGCGGGAGAGGTGGGGGCGCACGGAGATGCAGGATTCTGTGTCTCCGCGCGGCCCCCACCTCCCCCGCCGCGCCGGTCGGTAATTGAGGCCGCTGCCTTCTGCAGGCCTAAGCTTCCCTGGGCGTCAGGTCACTATTTCTTGTCGCAATTGCGACCGGGCACCCGGATTTTGTCGAGCCCTGGTTTATACTGCAACACTGACTATTTTACTAATGATAACCACCATTGTTTTGAAGTATTTCAGGACATGGAATGGCCAATCTCACTATATATTGATATATACTGTACATTATTGATATATACTGTATAATCTATAGCAATCGATGCAGCAATTTATTAAGATGCTGTTTTTATATGTTTTTCAGATACTCCGAAATGTAAAAGTATAAACTGCGTCTTGGAAAAGAGAGATCCCTGTCCTAAGGACTCTTCAGAATGCGGTCACTGTATGCAAGGATACGTGGAGGCCATCGATGGCTCGTGTGTGCCAGGTACTCCACCAAACTATTATTGTCCTGGAATGTTTAGTCTCATTCTTCCTGTGATTTTTGGGCTAGGACCCCATTGGTCAGTACAGGTGATATTTAATCTAGGACCCCATTGGCCAGTACAGGTGATATTTAGGCTAGGACCCCATTGGCCAGTACAGGTGATATTTAGGCTAGGACCCCATTGGCCAGTACAGGTAATATTTAGGCTAGGACCCCATTGGCCAGTACAGGTGATATTTGGGCTGGGACCCCATTGACCAGTACCAGTGATATTTAGGGTAGGACCCCATTGAGCAGTACAGGTGATATTTAGGCTAGGACCCCATTGGCCAGTACAGGTGATATTTAGGCTAGGACCCCATTGGCCAGTACAGGTGATATTTAGGCTAGGACCCCATTGGCCAGTACAGGTGATATTTAGGCTAGGACCCCATTGGCCAGTACCGGTGATATTTAGGCTAGGACCCCATTGGCCAGTACAGGTGATATTTAGGCTAGGACCCCATTGGCC
Organism: Rana temporaria; assembly: GCF_905171775.1. NCBI lineage: Eukaryota > Metazoa > Chordata > Amphibia > Anura > Ranidae > Rana > Rana temporaria. The sequence continues at coordinate 127,844,419 of NC_053497.1, forward strand.
AGTACAGGTGATATTTAGGCTAGGACCCCATTGGCCAGTACAGGTGATATTTAGGCTAGGACCCTATTGGCCAGTACAGGTGATATTTAGGCTAGGACCCCATTGGCCAGTACAGGTGATATTTAGGCTAGGACCCCATTGGCCAGTACAGGTGATATTTAGGCTAGGACCCCATTGGCCAGTACAGGTGATATTTAGGCTAGGACCCCATTGGCCAGTACAGGTGATATTTAGGCTAGGACCCCATTGGCCAGTACAGGTGATATTTAGGCTAGGACCCCATTGGCCAGTACAGGTGATATTTAATCTAGGACCCCATTGGCCAGTACAGGTGATATTTAGGCTAGGACCCCATTGGCCAGTACAGGTAATATTTAGGCTAGGACCCCATTGGCCAGTACAGGTGATATTTAGGCTAGGACCCCATTGGCCAGTACAGGTGATATTTAGGCTAGGACCCCATTGGCCAGTACAGGTGATATTTAGGCTAGGACCCCATTGGCCAGTACAGGTGATATTTAGGCTAGGACCCCATTGGCCAGTACAGGTGATATTTAGTCTAGGACCCCATTGGCCAGTACAGGTGATATTTAGGCTAGGACCCCATTGGCCAGTACAGGTGATATTTAGGCTAGGACCCCATTGGCCAGTACAGGTGATATTTAGGCTAGGACCCCATTGGCCAGTACAGGTGATATTTAGGCTAGGACCCCATTGGCCAGTACAGGTGATATTTAGGCTAGGACCACATTGGCCAGTACAGGTGATATTTAATCTAGGACCCCATTGGCCAGTACAGGTGATATTTAGGCTAGGACCCCATTGGCCAGTACAGGTAATATTTAGGCTAGGACCCCATTGGCCAGTACAGGTGATATTTAGGCTAGGACCCCATTGGCCAGTACAGGTGATATTTAATCTAGGACCCCGTTGGCCAGTACAGGTGATATTTAGGCTAGGACCCCATTGGCCAGTACAGGCAACAAGAACACTTTACAAGACTAGGAATATATCCATTTGTATGTGCTTCCTTCGTACAAATCCACTACATTTAACCATGGTGGTTTACCTTGTTTAGTATCAGTCTTCCCAGATGTGTGATTTTATTCCTAGGTGAAGGAAGGAAGGCTGGGTCAGCTCCTGGCCTCTTATGTCTTTATATTCAGACATAGAGATTCCTCAGCCATTATTCCTAATTCTATGTACTGAGAGTGCAGGGCAGTAAGCTAAATCCACAGGTCAAATACAGCTATGTTGAATGTTTTTCAGGCACTGTTGTAATCTAGACACCGCTGATGGCCAGCATTGCTAAGCAGGTGACCTTGCCTTTCTCCTTTGCAGTTAAGCAATACAGCTGCCTACGAAGGAGCAGAAAGTACACTGATGACATTGTCCCTCTGCTCTCTTCTAATTAGCATATTCAGGGAGGGAGATGGAAAGCAGAAGAGCCCTAATTTGCGCTCTGCCCCTCCCTCTCCCAGTCTATGTGATGTGTAAGGGATGATAGGTAGCAGATATTAAATAGGTATTACACCCATAACCAAAAATGTATTCTATTGCAGCTTACCAATCCTTAGATGTGGTGGCTACATTTATTTTCTTTTCTTAGGCTTTTCCCTCAGTTTTCACCTGGTGATCTGGCCAGTAACACACCCCCTGTATTAGCATACCCCCTCTGGGTGAAGGAGCACAGGGGAAACCTTGGATGGCAGCATTGTCAATTGGGGGGGGGGACGTGGAGATGGCTGTCCTAGCAGATTTAGATACACTAACAAATTAAAGCCAGACTCCAGATAACACGTTATATTCAGTTACAGCAACTTTTTTTTTGGGATAAAGGTTTTACATGAATAAATAAAAGCTGATCTTTTTAACCACATCCCACCCGGCTACTGCATATATACAGCCGGGTGGGCACTCTCTCCTTCTAAGTGGACATTCAAGAACGTCCCTCAGAAGGAGGGGGATCGCGCGCGCATGGGGAGAGCTCTGTGATTAGCCCTCTTGATCACATGACGGCCGTGTCCAATCACAGCCATCATGTGATATAAATAGACAGAAGTTGTCAGTGAAGAGAGGAGAGCGGATCTCTGCAGCGGCCAGGGATCAGCGAGTATGAGCTGTTGTTTTACAGGCCTAGTTACACACAATGTAAATCACACCTGTCCCCACATAGTAAAAACACCTGTCCCCCACATAGTAAAAACACCTGTCCCCCACATATGTAAAAACACCTGTCCCCCACATAGTAAAAACACCTGTCCCCCACATATGTAACAGTAAAATCACATGTCCCAATGATCATCTGCACACATATGTCCGTGATCTCCTGCGCACATCTGTACATGATCATCTGCGTACATATGCCCGTGATCACACAAACCATTTATTATACACTTAACGGGATTTTGTTTTACCAAAGACATGTAGCAGAATAAATTTTGGCTTAAATGTATGCCAAAATTTAATTTTATTGACATTCTTTTAAAATAGAAAGAAGAAAATATAGTTTTTTTTCCAAATTTCCACTCTTTTTCGCTTAGATCGCAAAAAGATAAAAAAGTCGTGAATAAATACCACCAAAATAAAGCTCTATTGTGCGAACGAAATGATAAAAATTTAATTCCGCGCAATTGTCATTGAAAATGCGAGAGCGCTGAAAGATGAAAGTTGGCCTGGGAAGGAAGGGGGGGCAGAAGTACCCAGTATTGATGTGGTTAACCAGTTGGCAACCGCCCTATAGACGAAATACGTCTACAAGGCGGTTGCTTAACTCCAGGAGGGCGTCAATGTACGTCCTCCTAGAATCGCGCTCCCGCGCGCCCTGTGGGCGCGCACACGGGAGTCTCCGTGACCGCCGTGTCCTCCGGACCCGGCTGATCACGGTAAATCGCCGCTGATAGCGGCGGTTTACCACGTGATCGATCCGTCCAATGACGGAGCGATCACTAGTAAACAAACCGGCGTCATGTGATGACGCCAGTTCCTCCCTCTCCTCTCTGTACCGAACGGTACAGTGTGAGAGAGGAGAGGGGAGAGAGCGGAAGCAGCAGCAGCTGCTGCTGCTGCTGCGGGCTGGATCTGTGACACATGCAGTCACAGATCCAGCCATCGATCCCTCCCTGTGCAATACTCTGCAGTACCAGCCATACTCTGCAATGCCCCCATACTCTGCAATGCCCCCACACTCTGCAATGCCCCCACACTCTGCAATGCCCCCACACTCTGCAATGCCCCCACACTCTGCAATGCCCCCACACTCTGCAATGCCCCCACAATACTCTGCAATACCCCCACACTCTGCAATGCCCCCACACTGTGCAATACCCCAAAATACTCTGCAATACCCCAAAATACTCTGCAATACCCCAAAATACTCTGCAATGCCCGCAATACTCCGCAATGCCCCGCAATACTCCGCAATGCCCCGCAATACCCCACAATACCCCGCAATACCCCACAATACCCCACAATACTCCGCAATACTCCGCAATACCCCACAATACCCCACAATACCCCGCAATACTCCGCAATACCCCACAATACTCCGCAATACCCCACAATACTCCGCAATACCCCACAATACCCCGCAATACCCCACAATACCCCACAATACCCCGCAATACTCCGCAATACCCTGCAATACCCCACAATACTCCGCAATACCCCACAATACTCCGCAATACCCCACAATACTCCGCAATACCCCACAATACTCCTGCAACGTCGTCTATGGGGATTTTTAAGTAGCGAAGTTTGGCGCCATTCCACGAGCGTGTGCAATTTTGAAGGGTGACATGTTGGGTATCTATTTACTCGGCGTAACTTCATCTTTCACATTTATGCAAAAGAATGAAGAAAAAATACTAAATTTGCCAAATTTTATAACAGAAACAAAGAAATTTTTTTATTTTTTACAGAATTTTCAGTCTTTTTTCTTTTATAGCGCAAAAAATAAAAAACCCAACGGTGATTAAATACCACCAAAAGAAAGCTCTATTTGTGTGAAAAAAAGGACGAAAATTTCATTTGGGTACAGTGTTGTATGACTGAGTAATTGTCATTCAAATTGTGAGAGCACCGAAAGCTGAAAATTGGTCTGGTTATTAAGGGGGTTTACGTGCCTAGTGGTCAAGTGGTTAAGCACCCCTGCAAGTGGTGTGTCTTAACCCTCTGATCTGCTACATTTGAAGGAGAGCTTGTGGGGGTTTTTTGGGGGGTTTTTTGGAAAAAAAACAGTCCTGCTGACCACCCGATGAAAATAGAAGAAAAAAAAGCCTAAAAAAGAAAATGATTGCAGCCTTCACATCTAAGAAATAGTAAGCTGCGCTGCAGTATAATAAATGTTTGCTTTTGGGTTTAATTACAAGAGATATTCTGGTTTTATGCTAATTTTATATACAAATATATGTAATCCTATTCATTCAACACATACCTAGAATAAATTGTCTTTCAATGTCTCACTGGATCTCCGTGATTGAGAGACGAGGTCGGTCATTTTCAGAGGCCTTGAAATTCACATAATCCTTCATGATTTGTGTCTGAGGTCGGAAGGACCTCTATGGTTTGGGAACATGATGGTGGATTAAAATCAAGACAGATAATGCTGTGATGACTAACGCGGATGTTCTTCCCAGTGTGTCCTCTCTATACTAGGAGTAATACTAATTCAGTTTTATAGTCTCCTGCATTATACAGCAAGCAGTCGAATGCTTGAAAGCCATTCAAAGTTTATTGTATTGTACAATAACAAAAACTGGCAACTAAATATACAGATTTTGGGATGAAGGTGGAACAGATGGTTTACAGTCCAAGGGCCGGAAATGGGAAATTGCTGCTTGCTCTTGTTACGCTGCTTTTGATCAGTGCTGCATTGGACTTTATTTATTGGCCACTCAGGTCTTTGCATTGTGTACATGTCAACAGATTACGGGGCTCTCGGAAGAGGTAAGCTGTGATCTGTATGGTTTTGGTCCGTTTAATTGCCCACTGAACAGTATTGTGTGTCTGCCATGATATTGGGGTGATTAGCTTATTGGAAGAAGCAATTAGTGAGTCCATTTAGGGCAGGGGGTTCCAACCTTTTGAAGAGCAAGGGCCACTTAAAGCAGAGGTTCACCCAAATAACATTTTTATCAGAGCAACTTCTCTAGACTTGTAACATGTATAGTCCGCAATTTTTTTTTTTTTTAGGCTGTACATGCCGTATAATGTATATTTCCAATCTGGCCTCCGGGTGCTTCTCCCCGCGCGAGTAGGCGTTTCTATTCTGAGGAGACATGTCATCTGGGAGGTCGCCCAGATGATTGACGTCTTTCAGGAAAAAGTTCCCCCCGGCGGTTAGGGCCCGGCTCCGTGTTGCGTAGGCACGCCCGAGTAACGCCGTTTCAGAAAGAAGCCGAAGATGCAGAGCTGCTAGTCGGCTCTATACGGTGCCTGCGCAGCTCTGCATGTTACTTGGTAACCGGTCGCGGGCTACAATGAGCAGACCGGGTGGATGGCAGCCCACTCGGCTCTATAGAGCCCACTCTACTCTCAGCACACCAAACTCGCAGGTAATAACAGTCTATGGCTCAGTGCAGGTAACCCTAAGGTGCACTTCTCTACACCTGTGGATTAGTTTGAAAGCATCCCAGTAACCACTACAGAACAGATATGCCCATATATACATTGTGATTTTATTAATAGACTTACCTTTAATAACAGTAGTCTATTCTATTCTATTTTATTCCATCCCAGAGCAAGAGGTCGCGGGCCGCTGGTTGGGCACCCCTGATTTAGGGCTTGCCAGCCCACTTTTATTAAGCAAACTTACACAAAAGTTCAGAACAGTTCCCCCGACGCAGGGGATTTACACCAGTAAAACAGCTAATGGAACCTGCCGAGCCTCCTGGCTCCCTCTTCGGTAGTGCCGCTACTAAGGCCTCAACCCTGGCTATTTTCTGGTCCCTCACACCATCTCTTCCAGCTCTCTCAGGCTTTTAGTTGCAGCACCCTGCTGCATGGGCTCACACCCTGGCCTCATAGTTGGGGATCTCCTGGCACCCTGGGATCTCTTACTCCTCCAAGACCTCTAGATTCCCTCAGTCCCCTGGATTTTCTTAGTTGTCTTAGCCTCTCCCGCTCCATCAGACTCGCCTAGCCGTCTCAACACTCCTAGTCCTATGAACACGGAATCTCTCCTCCAGCATGGAGTATTGTCACTTACTTGGAGCACATCTTTCTCCCAAGACAATGTTTCTCAACTCCAGTCCTCAAGTACCCCCAGCAGATCATGTTTTCAGGATTTTCCTAAGATAAAACGGCTATGGTAATTACTAAGGCAGTGAAACTGATCAAATCACCTGTGCAAAATAATGGAAAGCCTGAATACATGACCTGTTGGGGATACTTGAGGACTGCAGTTGAGAAACATTGTCCGAGGGGGAGCTCTGAACTATGCCCAAGTCCTTCATTATATTGGGTCTGCACACTCATCTGGCTGGTCTTCTGCAAGATGTGGACAGTGATTTGGAGGTTTCTTCCCTCCCAAAGCACTATTAAATCTCCAAATTCCAGAACCCAACCCGGTAATGCCAAAATCCAGAGCAAACAGTTTTCTCCACTGATATTCCAGAGCCCCACACTCTGCATACGGCAAACCAAGTGTCCCTTTTATCTACACAATGGCAAGGCCTCACATTGTCACACCAAATTATCCCTTGGTCATCAGGATGAGGCTGCCCCAGACATTAGAATGTGTATCTACATTGTAGGTTCTGTAATGTGTTCTGGTCATCAGAACTAAGCACAGTGTCCTGTAGGTAAGTAGACTCTGCTCTGTGTCCCAGACTTGATGAGGAGGCTCTGCGATGTGTCCAGGACATAAGGATTATGTCTCGTATACACACAGGAATCCCGACGGGAAAAAAGAGCTGGTCCTGTTTTTTTTTTGCTGGCGGTTTTTGCCAGTTTTCCCATCGGGAAAAACTGCGACGGAGCATACGCACGGCCGGGATTCCCAGCCAAAAGCTCTCATCGCAGTTTTCCTGTTGGAAAACCCGGTCGTGTGTACAAGGCATTACGCTCTGCAATGTGTCCAGGCCATAAGGATGAGTCTCTGTCTGTACTCTGTTCCATTAACTAGAATAGAATTCTGCATTGTCTGCGGTGTGATAATCTGCATTGGTTGCTGGTTGTCCCTTGTTCTGGTGTTTGGACTGTTTGCTGACCACTAGAATCGGGCCACATTTTTGGAAAGCCACATAAACAAGTGTTTTAGGCCTCGTACAGACGACCGGATCTATCCGCTGGGATTGATCCGCGGATCAGTTCCAGCAGATAGATCCGGTCGTGTGTATGTCCGAGCGGACATTTCCCGGCGGATAAAAATCCAGCCGACGGATTCCCAGCGGATAAAAATTTCTTAGCATGCTAAGAAATCTATCCGCTGGAATCCAGTCCAGCGGACTGATCCGGTCTTCTGTACAGACTCACCGGATCAGTCCGTCCGCTCCCCTCCCTCGCATGCGTCGTAATGATTCGACGCATGCGTGGAAGTATTTACCTTCCAGCGTCGCCGCGTCATCGTCGCGGCGACGGCGCAACACGTCACCGCGGATGTATTCCGCGCGGATTTCGATCTGATGGTGTGTACAGCCATCAGATCCAAATCCGCCAGAGGATTTATCCGCTGGAAACGGTCTGGCGGACCGTTTCCAGCGGATATCCTCTCATGTGTACGGGGCCTTAGAGGATAATGAACACTTTTGTCATCATCTTTATTTTTTACTGCTGTATTGTAAACTCATCATTATCATTGACCTATGGAAAAGTAATGGATTAAACTACCAATAGTAGCTTCACCACTGATATTATATATACAGCAATGTAAGGAAATGTCAAAATAAATATATGTGTGTGTGTGTGTGTATAAATATATATATGTATATATATATATATGTGTGTGTGTGTGTATGTATAAAAAAGTGAGTACACCCCTCCCATTTTTGTAAATATTTTATCTTTTCATGTGACAACACTGAAGAAATGACACTTTGCTACAATGTAAAGTAGTGAGTGTACAGCTTGTATAACAGTGTAAATTTGTTGTCCCCTCCAAAATAACTCAACACACAGCCATTCATGTCTAAACAGCTGGCAACAAAAGTGAGTACACCCCTAAGTGAAAATGTCCAAATTGGGCCAATTAGCAATTTTCCCTCACCGGGGTCATGTGACTCGTTGGTGTTACAAGGTCTCAGGTGAGAATGGGGAGAAGGTGTGTTAAATTTGGTGTTATTGCTCTCACGCTCTCATACTGGTTACGGGAAGTTCAACATGGCACCTCATAGCAAAGAAATCTCTGAGGATCTGAAAAAAAAAAGAATTGTTTCTCTACTTAAAGCTGGTGTTGGTGATAAAAATTCTACAAAAATGTGAGGGGTGTACTTACTTTTGTGAGATATTAATGTGTTTGTGTATATAATGTCATTTAACATCACAATTTTTTTTACGTTTCAAGTTGTCAAATATTATTCTGTAGACCGTAAAGTCTCACTCAGGCAGTGGCGTCTCACTACAGCTGTTGGAATTGTGTTGTTTATTCCCCGTCTGTTTAGAAATAATATGTGCCTATGGTTGAATCCTGCGATGATTGCGGCATCAAATTACATCAAAGTTAACGTGACACAGCCAGCCTTCTGATTCTGCAGTGCCACCTTGTGGCCAATCTAGCACACTGTCACCTCCTGGGTTCACGCCAGACTGTGTACAGTCACAATTGCAGGATCGCTTTAATGACTCAGACTGCTAATTGCTTGACAGATGCGCAGAGCTAAATGTGAAATTTGCAAACAAATTGTCATCGGCTCGTGGGTGTCATTGATCTGATAGAGGAGAAGGCATTTGGTGGTTCCCTAGACCCCTCTGGCAGTGGTTGGTTTTGTTGGGGCTTTGGTATCTCTCCTTGCTTTATGATCAGAAGTCTTTGAAGGGGAGTTCTGTTCTTGTTGCCCATAGCAACCAATTTGGTTCCTTTTTCTAGTGTCGTATAGGAGAATCAAAGGGAGCACACAGTTGCCATTAGCAGCAAAGTCAGTGCTTCCTATGGGTGGGTTTGACGCTGGTGTCTGACTCTGTGCCTTGTATGGTTTGGTAGCAACTAATTTGTTTTCCACAGTAAGAACTCATCATAGGATGTTACAGCACCAAAAATCTGAATGTAAGTATAATCTCCCCTTTTCTCGGTGTATCGCCTATCCTAGTCAGCCTAACCCTAAATTAGACCTTTCAGAAACAGTTTTTATTCCTGAAAAATTGTTTCAATCTAAAATAGCCGTCCTTCAGCCAGGTGACTTTTCCTAGGCTAAGATTATGTCCTCAGTCTGCTACAGGCAAAAGAAAGCATTTGCTCAGTCTTCTCTTCTGCAGTGATTACTCAGACTGTACATTGTAACTTTGTAGCAAGACACAAGAGGAGAGGTTGCGGGAGATTCTGATCTGCACATAATGCTGGTGTTTGAACCTCTGACATTCCTGGCAGAAAAAAACACCAGGATGGGCTGTACAAGGGCCCTTTCACACGTACGGACAAACGGTCCGTTTTTTACAAGTCCGTTTACGGACTTGTAATGTATCCCTATGGGATTGCAGACGTTAACGGATGATGCATCCGCTAACGTCCGCAAACATCCGCGTCCGCAAACATCCGCTTTTGCGGACGGAAGAAAACCCTATTTTTTTTCTGTCCGGCGGAATGGATCGAATGAATACGGACACACGGTCCGTATTCATCTGATTCCCCATAGGGGAGAGCGGAGAAAAGACAGGGCGGTCTCTGTACAGTGTGCGGGGACCACCCTGTCTGCCGACAGCTCAGCGGGGATTTACAGATGATCCCAGCTGAGCCGACGGACACACACGGGGCAGATCAATACGGATCCGCTCCGTGTGAAAGAGCCCTAACACTTGCGTGTATCTGTATGCAAATACGTGAAAACATTTCTAGCTTTATTTTAATCAATGTGTGCGTGGCGCATGTGCATACAAATAATGATCAGCACTACAGATTTCTCTGTTTTTATAACTGACATATATGCAGCGTACGTTTATGCTCCTGTGTGTACAGGCACATTGAAAACAATTGTCTGTTTTTACAGCAGTAAAAAAAAAAATCCGCCTGTATGTCTGAAAACACTGCGATTTTAGGCAGCAGTGTGCAAGAGGCCTTAAAGGGGTTGTAAAGGTTTATTTTTATTTTAAATAACAAACATATTATACTTACCTCCACTGTGCAGTTTGTTTTGCACAGAGTGGCCCCGATCCTCGTCTTTTGGGGTCCCTTGGTGGCTGTCTCTGCTCCTCCCCCGCAAGAGCTAACCCCCTTCTAGGAAACACTCTCCGAATGGGGTTAGCTTGCGGGCCGCTCCTGTGATACAGTCGGCGGCCATAGCCGTCGTCTGTATCACTTGGCCCCGCCCCCGGGCCTGCCGCGTCATTGATTTTATTGAAAGCAGCGGGAGCCAATGGCTGAGCTGCTATCAATCATCCAATGAAGAGCCGAGTAGCTAGCGTTTTCACAATGCGGGACTTTCGAGGGCTCAGGTAATTAAATTGGGGGGGGGGGGGCTGTAAGCATCGGATGTTTTTTCACCTTAATGCATAGGATGCATTAAGGTGTAAAAAACGCGAACCTTTACAACCCCTTCCCGCAGATCCTTTGACAATTATTTTGCTTTCCCCATGACTCAGAATCCAGAAACATCACTGCAGCACTGGATGAAAGATGCAAGGGTCTGTCAGGAGTCCAGAAACTCACTGACCTTTTATACACACACTAATTACAAGGAAACAGATCACAGGTGGGGAGGGTTACCTTTAATAGCCAGTCAAACCCCTTTGTGTCAACTTGTGTGCATGTTACCAGGCCAAAATCACCAGGGTGTGTAAACTTTTGATCAGGGTCATTTGGGTAGCTTTTGTTGCCATTATGATATAAAAAGAGTAAACACAGCTGATTGATAATAAATGGCTTCAGCCAAACGCTAATCATGAGTGAAAGAAATGTTTTTGTGTTATCATTCATATTCTCTGAAAAATGGCAGAGAAATTATAAGCACAACTGTGTGTGTGTTTGTGTATATATAAAATGTATATTTTAGCAAAGCACCTAGAGAATAAAATGGTGGTTCTTGCAATATTTTATGTCGCACTATTTTCTCAGCGGTCTTTCTAACGCAATTTTTACGGAAAAAAATACACTTAAAAAAAAAAAAATAAACAGTAAAGTTAGACCAATTTTTTTGTATAATGTAAAAGATGATGTTACATTGTGAGAATTGTGATCTTTATTCTAAGCAAAAAAAAAAAAAACGTGATTCCCATTGTGGCCAGAATCGTGCAGCTCTGCAGCATCTGGAAAACTGTTCCCTCAAGTTGTTTTTCGGTGTTTAGCTCTAGAAGCACAATTAGCCTAACATGGAAGATTCTGAGCCATTGTCCCAGGTTATGTATTATGAATTGAAAGGATTATAGTGTTCCTGGGCATTGGAGGCACAACAGCATTATGAAACATTAATGAGAACCTGTATTTGTTCTCCATCTGTCTCTCGTAGCCGGGAGATATATGGGGACCAAACCCATCCCAAAAGGATTCAGCTGTAGTACAAACTTTGCAGCAGTAGTTTTTCAGTAGTCCTCATCGTCTAAGAACATTAAAATTTACTGCAAAGAAAATAAAGTTTATATATATATATACACCCAGAGCTTTTTTTCTCAGAAAATAGGTGCGGGGACTTAACCACGACCCCATTCAGATTTCACAAACAGTAGGAGGGTCTTAAAGGGGCATTTAATACCAGGATTGCATTACATACAGAGTGCAGAGTTCAGGTGGCTACACACAGAGTGCAGAGCTGTCACTTGTAAACACAGAAACTGGACTTCTGTGTTTACAAGTGATTGTGGTAAGCAGGCACCAAAGGGTCTGAGCCAGAGGTGGTGGAACTGAGTTCCCCCTGAAAAAAAGCCCTGTATACACCCATATACACTCTCCGGACACTTTATTAGGTACACCTTGCTGTACCGGGTTTGACCCCTTTTGCCTTCAGAACTGCCTTTATTCTTTGTGGCATCGATTCAACAAGGTGTTGGATAAGTTCCTTAGAGATGTTGTCTTTCTATCATCTCATATAGTCTGCCCATTCTCCTCTGACATCAACAAGGCATTCTCCTCCACACAACTGCCTCTCATTAGATATTTTCTCTTTTCCGGACCATTCTCTGTAAACCCGAATAATGGCTGTGCATGAAAATCTAAGTGGATCAGCAGTTTTTAAAATACTCAGACCAGCCCGTCTGGCACCAACAACCATGCCACGTTCAAAGTCTCTTAAATCCCTTTTCTTCCCCATTCTGATGCTCGGTTTGAACTTCACAACGTCTAGATTTTTTATTTTTTTGATAGAGCCCGGAGAACGCAGCATACCAAGCCCAGAGTCACAGAGAGGAATAAATACAGGCTCAGAAAGCGGAGTCGTATTCTTCACGGCAGGTCCGCCATAAATCTCGAAGGCTGCCCACAGATCATGTAGTTGCTGTACTTGGAAGAAAGATATTGGTCTGGAGTACTCCTTTAAGGTGATTTGGAGTATTTCCAGTTTATGATGAGCGTTGAAGGTTGTGGTGTTTCTTCTTGGCATCCACACTTCAGCATCCCCCTCAGGCACCACGGCTTTCACTATATGTGGTGACTAATCCAAAGATGCCACCACCTCCAGATATCTACCCCCATCTTCAGACTGAAGAGTGACAAAGCCATCAGTCCTGATCATCAAGATTATGATTTGTCTCCTTCACAACAAATCTGTGTCCCAGAATCTGCCGATAGCGGCACGGGGCCAGGAATGTATTAATAGAAGAAGGCCAAGGTCTGAATCACACGGTGGAGGAGACGGGAACACGTGCGTCTTGTCGTGAGGACAACTGATTACGCCCGGTCATATGTGCTCACATCTGCCCATGTTCACCAGTGACTTTAGGACCAGCAATTGGACCTTGGCTTTTTTTTTTTATTTATTTTTTATAATGTTTACCTAGAATCAATGTTTTTACATGACTTTTGTTTATTTATTTGCTGTTCCTATGTTATGACAGTGTTTTGTAACAATATTTGTAGGTATTTCCTACACTGGCAATTCAACAGTGCAGCTGCAATTGAGAAGATTGTATCTGTTGCAGACTAAACTTTCCTGTTAAACACTTTGCTACTATGAAGAAATTGGCAAACTCTGCGCACGTAAATCCAAAGGAAAACACTTACAAAATTCAGATACTAGTAACTTTATTTATCCAGAGAACATGAAAACCGAGTTCACCTGGAATCTCCTCGTCACCCGCAGGGCTGGGCTTAAAGGGGTTGTAAAAGTTCATTTTTTATTTTCTAAATAGGTTCCTTTAAAGTGGAGCCCCACCCTAAAGTGGAACTTCCGCTCATCGCACTCCTCCCCCCCTCTGGTGCCACAATTGCCACCTTTCAGGGGAGGGGGGTGCAGATACCTGTGCATTTGCACCCACTTCCGGGCATAGACTCTGCGGGCACCTGTGGGCAGTACATCAGTTCCTGTGACCCCCGCCACCCCCCCCCTGTTGTGTTCTGGGAAACACACGGCTCCCAGAACACAGCGTGGGGAACAGTGAGGAAGGCGCAGCGCGACTCGCGCAGTAGGGAACCGGGCAGTGAAGCTGCAACGCTTCACTTCCTGATTCCCTCATCGATGATGGCGGTGGGGGCAGCCGAGAGACGAGAGGTTGCTCGTCTTCTGCTGCCGACGTCACTGGACTCCAGGACAGGTAAGTGTCCATTTAAGTTGGCAGCTGCAGTATTTTTAGCTGCTGGCTTTTAATATTTTTTTTTACGGCGGAGCTCCGCTTTAAGTTAGTGCATTGTTGGTTCACTTACCTTTTCCTTCGATTTCACTTCTAAATGTTTTTTTTTTCGTTGTCTGAATTTCTCACTTCCTGTTCCTCCTCAGTAAGCTTGTCCCTATCATCCGGGCTGTTGTGGCTGGGGGGTTAGTCAGCGTGCTTGGGACTACAACTCTGCGGGGAGACGCTGTGAACCAATAATGCACTAGCTTAAAGGAACCTATTTAGAAAATAAAAAACAAAGCCTTTACGACCCCTTTAATGGTAGTATAGGGTATGCTGCTCCCAGGCATCACTTTCATAGAAGATCAACTGCAAACACCAGCGGGGTCTCGTCCTGTGCCCCACAGAGTGCACAAATCCAAAGGAAGAGACTAGCTGCACTCTGAAGAAAATTCATTTATTCTGACAACATGAACAGAGTCCCTTCCTGGAATCTCCTCCTCTGACACATTTTACTCACAAGGCTGGGCTTACAGGCTAAGTTCATCCTTTGGAGCATGTTGAACATTACCCCAATATTTAGGATGTGACGGGTAGCCTGCTCCAGGTCTGCACCTCATGATTCCCTACCCCTGTGACAGTAGGTGGGAGATCCTCTCGTGGAACCCGCAGACACATTTTAAAAACGTCATCTGTGAATGAGAGAACTACAAGTAGGTTCTGGCACCGCAGCAGACGACTTGTGGTTCTCAATGAACTGGGAGGGCACTGATGAGCACTCTCGTAGTTCATTGATACTTCCAGCAAGTATGGGCAGGAAAGCTGGAGGCAGTGTCTGCAGGAACTTCACTTTGCACCTGTGATTTATTGTTAATGGGTGCAAGGCTCTGCAGGGTTTTCTGAAAAAAATCATAAATGCAATTTTTTTCCTGCAAAAATATGTACATTTATTTTGTTTATTTATTTTCAAAAATATGAACTTCGTTAAGATTGGACCCAGCCATGTGAATAAAATGCATCAATGGAGGAGGTCCCAGGCAGAGACTCTCATGTTGTCCAGTTAAATAAAGTTAGCAGTGTTTGAAGTGCACCTGGTCTTTTTCTTTGCATGTGTGCAGATAGGATGAGCCCCTTGGCATTGAGCACCTGATCTTCTATGGGGGTCACCCCATTCATTCCATGCGTTGGAGCAGCAAATGCTATAATTTTGCCAAAGTTCACAGTGCGTGTTTGTTCATTAGAAAATGATCAGTTTGGACAGCTACAACATCTTATTAGCCGTATCATGTTGGACTAATGTTTTTTTAGTTCACTTGTGATAGCCGGAGCAGAATCTGGGGTCACATGACCCCATACGTGTATGGCAATGGCAGAAAGAGGAGGAGCCATTCACAGACCATCCCGAAACAGGGGAAAAGCCGTAATTATTCTGCACAGACCTCTACAGGGTACCAAATCACGTTTTATTTGCTGTTCATCTGTTGGACAAATTGGAGTCGATTTGCTGTATGAATGTGACAAACAAGGCCGCAACAAAAAGTCCCCGTATTTTGTTTATTATGATTATTTTTGTATGACTGTAAGCGCCATCTAGAGGAAAATGGACACGAGATGACATAGGAAATAATCCAGTGTGCTTAGAGCAGACCGAGAACTGAGTAATCGGCAGTCTTAGATCGATCGGTTCTCAGTATAGAGGAGGTGGGGAACAGCTGCATTTTGGATCCATGTTGCAGCCATTTAGATGAGAATGTATGTTTGTTTGTTTTTTGTAAACCTGCACTTCTCTTTTAAAATACCTCCAGCCTCTTGTGTCACTCATTTGATTCTATGAGCAGAACAGAAAGGTTCAGGGCCCACTAAACTGTGCCGTTTATCCGCTTTCTGATGCGCTAATACGCATGGTTCACGATTCCCGATAATAAAGATAGACGCTGTTCCCGTGGCAGTACTGCCGTGTGTTTTGATGGGTTCTCAACAGGTATTGACTATCCTTGGTCCATTGCCTGTTAACCCCATCCACCGCAAATTCTAAATTAGGGTCGCACCGATACCCTTTTTCAATCGGTGTGTATGAGTACTATGACTTCCGTTCAAGTACTCGACGATGCTGAGTACCGATACTGTGAGGTGCGATTTGGGCCCATACAGTTTGATGGGCTCAAATCGCACTGCATAGAATCTCATGCGAGTTGAACAGAAATCCGGTGCGATTCCTGTCCGAATTGCATGCAGTTCCCCCACTGCTCCTGTGTGAACCCAGGCTTGTCATAGTGATTTCAGCCTGGGTTTACACAGAAGTGGTGTGGGAAAATGTATGTGATTTGGACAGGAGTCAAAACGCATTCCTGTTCAAAACGCATGCAATTTTTTGCAGTGCAATTAGACAAATGCGATGTGGAACCCAGACTATTCCAGTGTGGGTTCCCGCATTGTATGTCACTCGCCGGCGGTTCACACGGACATTGTGAACCGCTGACACTCCCAGATCGGTTCGCAGATCGCAGTCAGAGCTGACAAATGGTGCAGGAATCGGATCGAATAGGTGTGAACACCCATGTGATCCAATTCCGGTGCGAAACAACAAAAAAAAGGGTCCTGTGCCATTTTGGTGCAAATGTGATGAGATTTCAGCCATACAGTTTGTATGGTTGAATTTGCATTGCATGTGATCTGCACAGCAATGCGGTGCGAATTGCATGCGATGTCTGTCATTGCACAAGTGTGAACTTGGCCTAAAGCCCATTTGTTTTGTATCGTTGCAAATCGCACCGCAAAGTATCAGTTTCGGTATTGGATCATTTTCATGCATACTGGTGAAAATACTCTGTATCGGCATTGGGGCAACCCTATTGACAAGCCTCGGCCAATGCCTGTTAACCCAATGCACTCTAAATGAAATGCGTGCGTCCAAATGCTCGCCATTCACTTTGACGCATGACAACGCACCTGCCTAATGCTACAAGAAACGCCCTTCTACGTACATGCTTAGATCATAATTGGCCATAAATTGGAGATAAAAATAACAAGAACTTGCAGATTCTGCAGCTGTTTACGTTTTCTGAATGCGTTTGAATATTTTATGGAGAAAAATGTATAACGTGAAATAATCCTTGCAGCTTAGTGAATGGGCCCCTATGTCTATACGCCTGGCTGCTCCATGGTACGTCATCAATGCTGCATTATCTGTGTCTGGGTAAAGCCGGGGTCCTCCAGGTTTTGTTGATGTGTCAGAGGTAGTTTGCTCCCCTTTCGCTGATGCTGTGAGCTGTGATTGGCTGCTGCCCAGTAGCAGTGCGTGGGAAGAGAGGAGAGTTCCCGGCTGCCCACACAGTCTGAGCTCACAGTCACATCGCTGTATACAGAGGCTGTACTGCAGTGCCTTACCTCCCGGCTGCTGCACTTTACCTGCTCTCACCGGCAGCATGACAGCCTCAACCCTGACCTTTACCAACTGCCTGTGCGCCCTCATGTCCCTGGGCTTCGCCTTCCACTTGCACTTGAAGGAACCCAGTTACCGATATCATAAAGGTAAGTCAATGATTGCATGAGCTTGTACCGGTGATGAGGGGGATTCCATGCAAAGCTGCAGCGTCTGCTGTCTTTGTATCTGTCACTTCTAGCAGGGTGATGGTGCCCACACACATACAGATCTAAATGAATGATTTCCATTACTTGATCCTAATGGTTAAAAGAATTTGCACATTGAAGACGCCACAACCAAATTGCACGACAGTATTTTAATTGATCTGTCAATGTTCAGCTTCAAAGCTTTGCTTCTGTGTTTTGAAGACCGGAAATCCACTTTTGATGGCACAAAATCAATCAGTTTATCGATCTGGATTTGATATCGGCTCAAAATGAATTAAAAATCGATCCGATGATGATCGCACTTTAAGGTGCTTCTAAATGAATTGGCAGGGGATCCTACGACAAATCTGTTACCAATTGTTGGGTGTAGGATCTGCCCCCCGAGGCTATACATCATGGGTGCTGAACTACAAGTCCCATCATGCCTCTGCCTTTGAGAGTCATGCTTGTAACTGTCAGCCTTGCAATGCCTCATGGGACTTGTAGTTCCACAGCAACTGGCGGGCACCCATGCTTTACACTGATATTAGATACATATAATGTCACATATTGATTTTATTGTTGAGTATCAGAAGCGCTCCTTGCAACACCTGCTGTCGCCGAGATTCCTGATCTGTTGAAGTGGAATGTTGTTCTATGGTGGGACTGATCTGCGGTCTTAAAAAAATGGACAATTGCATAGCAAACATGCCATTTATTTAATTCAAAGGCACCATTTTGGTAACCTGCATTTTGTAATGTTTTGTGTTTGCGTATTTCCGAGAATGAGGACAGCTCATAAAATCGACCGTTCTGAAGAACACCGTATGGCTGAGTGTGATCTGATGTTCCTGGGTGGTCTATCACAACAGGTCCACTTAGTTTATCTCAGCTGTAGGGTGTTGTATGTATTGAGCTCATTAGAAACGTAGCAGTTTGATCTCTTATTACACAATAGTAAAGTGGATGAAATTAGCTGTCCGCTGGGACCACTCTGCGTTTTGTGGGCGATTCACCCAGAACACGTGCCGTTAACACTTGGCTGTCCATGTCAAGGATAAGTAAGCTGGTGCATTTCCCTGCGCTACAAATGATTTTGATGTCTGTGGCGCTCATCACCACCCCCTGGGGTAGTCCTCAGCGGCCTGATCTGTTCTATTAGGGATGGGAGGGGGCAGGATGCTCAATCCCAAGCTGGCCATACAGAATTTCATTCAACATTTTTCATTTTAAGAATAATCATTCAATTTTCTAATCATTGGTAAGAAACTCTGTTCATTTTTTGACTTCAGTAATACATACATTTGAAGGGACAGGATGAAAAAGATGTTCCTCAACAAATGAATTTTTGACAGTGAATATGGTTTTCGTTCAGGAAAGTAAATTTTTTCCAAAATCAATTGTTAAAGCAAACAAAATGTTGTACTTTGGAAGGACATTTGTCTAGCCATCAAATGTTCTGAGAAATTTCCTAAATTTTTTTGTACAAATGTTCCCTCAAAAATCTACTAGTGTATGGATAGTTTAAGGTTACCACAAAAGACTCCACCTGTGGTTTGGGGGGAACTTAAAATGTATGAATGTTTTGGGGGATAAATTAAAGGGGTTGTAAAGGAAAAAAAAAATCTTTCATAATAAGCATCCTTTACCTGCAGACATTCCTCTTTTCACTTCCTCATTGTTCGCGTTTGCTCAGAAGTTGCTCTATTTCTTCTCTGTTCTGTTCACTTCCTGCTTGTCTGATTTTACTGACCACCGTGAAGGGAGGATTTACTGCGGTGGTCAGTAATGTGCTCACCCCCTCCTGGGAACTACATCTGTGCGGCAGGACGCTCTCTACGTGTTAGAGACTTCAAGGAGGTGTGAATTACTGGGCGTGCCGCAATGCATACTGGGAAATGTAGTTCTTACATGAACGAGCGATGCAAACCAGGAAGTGAATGAGAGAACAGAAACTAGAACGCCGGAGGTGATATAGGTGAAGGAATTGAATAGGTATTTACTCGTTTTTTAACAGAATCATTACACTATTCTGTCTGTCTACCTTGCAGACATTAATTTTAGGCAAAAAAAAAACATTTCCTTTACAACTCCTTTAAGGAAGGGTAATAATACAGTTTTTTTTTTGTTTTGTTTTTTTTGCTATCTGTGTCCTATTGGGGAGATTTCTCTACATTTCCTGTCCTGGGGATGCAACAGGAAGTGTGAGAGAATCTCTACAAAGGGGAGATTCCACTCTTAGACAGTTGTCATTTGTAACAGGTGTCCCCATTAGGATGATTCCCCTTACCTCCCATTCTGGTGACAACTCCTCATTTTCACTTTCCCCTCATGTTTTTGGTGACAACAGTAACTAGGACAAATAGATACAGGGATCATACCTAAAGTTCATTACTGCTTGGTAAGAATGTGTAAATATCCTTCTTACAAGTCCATTTTAAAGCACAAACTTACTGAACGTAGCCACTCTCTGCAGGGCACTGCATTATTAAAGGGTGAATACTTACCTGTCCAGTGGTCCTTTACCGGTGCCATCTTCTTCTGAATGCCAGTCTTCGTGCCTCTTCATTGGCCAGCGTATGCACAAAAGCTAGTCATTCTGACAGTAAGAGATTTGCACGGCACTGTAAGCTGCTCTGTGCATGCGCAGCTCAGTTTACAGCACCGGAGAAGACAGAAAAAAGGCAGGTAGGGGCATTTTGTTACCGAAGTGACAGTGCAAGTCTCTTCTGTGATAAAAGCCTGCCTGCTTGCTGTTTCTTACAGCAGAACTTAAAGGGTTTGTAAAGGAAACATTTTTTTTATCTTAATAGCTTCCTTTACCTTAATGCAGTGCTGTTTTCATGTCCTCATTGTTCGTTTTTGCTCTCAAGTTGCTGTAATTCTTCTCTGATCTCTACACTACCTGGTTGTCTGTTTCCTGATGACCACAGTGCTGGGAACTTTCTCTCTGTGGTCAGGTGTGATTACTGTGTGTCTAAAACCCCTCAGCACCAGTCAGTTTCGTTTTCCAAACCATCACTGCCCTGTATTGGCTCTGTGGCTCTGTACATCACAGAAGCAGGAAACAATATGCAAAAACGAAACTAGAAACTACAAGTACATTATATGATTGATTTTTATCTGTTTTTAATCGTTTTTAAAAGGAATCAGTTAACTATTATGTCTCTATACCCTGTAAACAGTCATTTCAGCAAAAAAAAAAAAATTGTATTTACAACTCCTTTAAGTTCAGCTTTAGATCCACATTGAACCAACATTTTAGGCTCCATTCATGAAATGTAGGCCTTGGTGTCCCGAAGAGTGTACTCTGTATTACAATGTTGAGAAAATTGTGATTGGTGGAGATGCCGGTCACATGACTGACTGATTCTTTGACCGTGGTTTCCTCCTCTCGGCTTTATTTGCACTCGTTCATTGGAATGGGGCTTTGTTTACATCAGAGTAAACAAAGCACTAAACACTTTTGTAAAGTACAGTGCTTTGTTTTATAAATTTAAATTTTTAAAGCCTTTGTTTGGTGGTGGTAAGGCCATACCCTTACTTTATATTTGGGCCCCTTAGTGTTTATGGGGTCCCTGTGGTCTCCCGTCACCTAGTTAGTACGCTTGATGGGCCTGGTATTATTTAGCTTATACTTGTTGTAACCCAGATTTGAGTATCGATTTTTAGCTTTAGAGCCATGGCAGGTGGCTGAACCTTTTGCTGGTGATACATTGTTACCTAGTAGAAGTTTGGTGAGAGACGATTCGCGCTTTTCAGCCTTGTGCTTTTCAGTCCATTACAGCGTGACGCATGTGCTGTCTCCAATACGAACGCTAGTTTTACCAGACCGATCGCTTCCATCTCGTAAAAAAATAGGGTGCAGGTCAGGAATACTTGCATACATGTTCCAGGTTAGTGACCTAAAGAGAATCTACAGTCTCCTAATGTAAATCTTAATAAATCCTTCTTCAGTAAGCTTAGGGAGCAATTTTGCTATATTTTATTATTTTTTTTCAAAGAAAATTTAGTGTTTACTGGTTACATATGAGGTTGATTAGTTCAGAAATGAAGTCTGTTGGCAACCATCACAAGGGCACCCGAAGCTGAGGCTCTTTAACTTCTAGGGTTTTGTGCAGCTAGCTACCCAGCATGCACATTTTGTTCTCGTGCCTGTGCAGTAATCGCACTGTGCGACTCAAAGAGTTGAAATAATGCGATGCCACAAGCATCAAGAGGATGGCCGTTGACTCCTGGGATGGATGACACCGATATCCCAGGATTCAATGAGATGTCCTAGTGATGTAGATCACCTAAGCCACAGGTGTCAAGCACAAGGCCCGCGGGCCGAATCCGGCCCTCCAGGCCATTTCATGTGGCCCTCGCACCTCTTCTGCAGCTGCAGGAGAGCTCCAGCCCTCCTCTGGTCCTCCTCCAGACCCTTACTTTCTGCATTCAAGCAATGCACCCAGCTTCTTCCCAGCAGCAGCATAAGGAAAGGGGGGTGCACTGTGATGTAATGGAGAGTGGGGGACTCAACTTCTGATAGTTGGGTGGCTCTTGACATCTAATGTAAGGGGAGGGGATGCGCTGGACATCTAATCTTACAGATACAACCGGCCCTTTTGAGAACAATCATAATGCTGATGCGGCCCACAATAAAAATTGAGTTTGACACCCCTGACCTAAGCGGACAGATCCAGAAAAGGCAAAATAAAAAATAAGTCTTTATTGATAAAACAAAAACTTCTAATATCTAAACATTAAAGAGCTAGGCTGGAGCATTCACATGGAGGAAGAGGGTGATCCATTAACTAAAGGTATTTCTTATTTTGGATGATTTAAGGGATAGTTATAACCTTTTTAGAAAGTCCACAGTCACAGGATCACGGGTGGCTTATTTGCTTCAGAAAATGTTTACTTTTAAATAAAATCTTGTGAAAAATGTACATAAACAATGTATTTCTTGTGCCAAAAGGGAAGGGTGGTCATATTGCAGTTGGCCTCTAGAGGGCAGTCTGACGCTACTTAAAAACAACACTATCTCAGATTCTCAATCTGTCCATAACAGTGATATTTCTATTACTGGTCAATAGGGGGTGCCAGAGGACCATTGAAACCCACTGTATATACGGTAACTGCTGAAATGTACAAATGTAAGTTCTGTCTATCCCTCCAGTAGTATGAATGGTATAGCATTGTGTTCACCATTACAGCTCGTTTCTTAGACAATTTCTTCCATCTCTTGGTATACACTAAGGCCTGGTTCACACCTATGCATTTTTTAGTGCGTTTTCAGTTTTGCAGAAACACACTACAGTCCATTTAACATGATTTCCTATGGATGTAGTTCATATCTGTGCATTTTAATGTAAAGGACTTTTTTTCTGGTTTTTAGTTCAATTGAAGTCATGGATCAAAAATATCTGTTGAAAAACGCAAAATGCACCCGGAATATGCAAATTGCAACCTGCATAGGTGTGAATCAAGCCTTTAGAGGGGCATCCACGCTCTCTGCTCGATTTGTTTTTATTTTATTAAAAAAAAAAAAGAAACCCCAGAAGAAAAATGTAATATAATATATGTGGTGGTGGCCTTGGTTTTACCCTTTTCAGGCCTTTTTTCTTTGATTTTCACCTGGTGATTCTGCCAGTAACACACTTACTTTCCTACAGTGACAACGCTCATTACTTTACTGCAGTGGTGGAGGAGCAGCGTTGTCCGTAGTATATGTCTCATCTCCATAACATAGGAAGGTGGTGTTCTCTAGCCCACAGAAATAAATAGAGGAGGCTGATGACCTTGTTTGATATTTCAATTAATGCTCAGGACGTTACAAGGGCATTGGATTTCTGGCAGGATCAAGATTTTTATTTTCTGTTCTTGTATGTGTAACTTGAAAAAAATAAAACAAATGCAGCCACCACATCTAAGACTGGTGAGCTGCAATATATTACATATGTGTTCCTGGGTTAAGATTTAGGCTCGGTTCACGTATATGCGACTTGGATGCGTTTTTAACCGTATCCGATTTGCATAACATGTGAATGGGATCGACTTTTAATGGAGCTGGTTCACGTGTCCAGGGCAGCCACTGTCATTTTCTGAAACTGGTCCTGTGCCATCTTGGGTTCGGTTTAGGTGCGAATTCAAGTACAAATTTGCACCTGAACCGGTGAACAAAACCGCAGCGCACTCCAGACTGCAAGCCACAGCAGGACATGTGTGACCAAGCATTATGCCCCGTGCACAGGATCGGAAATCCCAACAGCAAAAGTCCGATGTGAGCTTTTGAACGGAAATTCCGACCGTGTGTATGCTTCATCGGACTTTTGGTATCGAATTTCCACCAACAAAAGATTGAGAGCTGGTTCTCAAATTTTCAGACGGAAAAAAATCCTATCGGAAAATCCGATCATCTGTAGCAATTCCGACGCGCAAAATTCCGACGCATGCTCGGAAACAATTTGACGCATGCTCGGAAGCATTGAACTTAATTTTCTCGGCTCGTCGTAGTGTTGTACGTCACCGCGTTTTTGACGGACGAAAGTTCAGAGAACGTTTGTGTGACCGTGTGTATGCAAGCCAAGCTTGAACGGATGTTTTTTCCGACGGAAAATCCGATCGTGTGTACGCGGCATTGGAGTTTTGGCGTGATCATCTGCTATCATGTCTAACTCTATTGCCGCGTACACACGGTCAGAATTTCCGATGGAAAAAGTCAGATGGGAGCTTTTCTTCGGATGTTCTGACCGCGTGTATGCCCCATCGGTCTTTTTCTGTTGGAATTTCTGACGGACTTAGATAGAGGGCAGGTTCTTTATTTTTCCGTCCGAAATTCCAACGGAGTTTTGCCCGGTCAAAAGTCCAATCGTGTGTACGCGGCATATGGGTTGCACAGCCATGTTGTAGATCAGTGATTCTCAACCTTGGTCCTCAAGTACCTCCAACAGGCCACGTTTTCAGGTTTTCCTTTATCTTGCACATGTGCTTTAAATCAGAGTCAATGGCTTGGTATTTTGGACAGCTATTTTATCTAAGAGAAATCCCCAAAACATGGCCTGTTGGGGGGACTTGAGGACAGGGTTGAGAACCACTGTTGTAGAGGACTGTCTGCTTATAATACATGGGATCTCACAAGCCTGCAGAGTGTTGGGATGGAAATGAAGCCATAGCAGGAGTGGAGCCTACAAGGAGGACGAGTGTAGTCACCATGGTATGATCTCCTAGCCCAGACTGTACAGTCTTATCTGCTATACCATCTTAGGTCATCCGTAGACGTTGAAGCTTATTACAAGTGCTACAGATTTTAAAGAATAATTGTAGCGCTGATTTGAACAAATGCGTTTCTTCTGCTCATTGGCATAATTATAGCTTTATTTTTCTCTACAAGAACTTCAAAGAGGTGTCGGTGTAGTAATACACTTATCATCTGTGGGCTGTGCCACCTGCGGACCCCTCCGTGCAGGGAGGAGGAGGCCCGTCTGTGTTTGCTCAGCCATTCCCCGTTGTGTATTCGCTGTCTGAAAAAAGGTGACAACAGGTAAAGACTTTGATCATTTGTTGTGTTCAGAAAAAAGTGTCACACCTAAAGCATATTGTGCTAGTGGCATTCCCAGTCTGACCAGTATCATTAACTGTACCCCCCCCCCCCCCCCGCCAATATACAGTTACAGGAAAGATGGAGAGTTACCAGGTCGTTGGTAATATGGTACAAATGTCTGATTGCTCATGAGCGTGAATGTTCCAAAGATATCAAGGCATGCTCAAATGGCTGGGAAATTATTCATACGCATTATAGTTGTATAAGATAAACAAAATAAGTTCTTCAGGATCAACTTCAAACAGGAAAAAATCCTCTCCATCTCCTAGCCGCAACAGTTTAAATCCCTGCACCATCATTATATTGAATTTTTAGAAATTACGTAACCATACTTGTTCTTTTGGATTGCCAGCCAACCCCTTTTTTGAGACAGTCTGCTAATTCCACTAAAACTTCCAGTAGAAGACTATTCTGATCTTTTACAGCTCTTACAGTAAAGAACCCGGTCTGCTTCTTCAAAAAATAAACATTGTTTTTTTCCTATCACAAGGGAAGCACTCTAGTGTTTTGTGGAGGCCTTAAAGTGCCGCCCAACCAACAACTGCTACTTTTCCTTTGCTCATCCACCACTCTGTTAACCCAGAGTAAGGGTAGACAGGAGCATTTCAAATAAAAGGCCAGCCTGCAAAGGAAAATACGTATAACTAAGTTTGTTTTGCTGCTTACATTACTGATCTTGGCTCTATTGCAGAGCTTTGGGGGCTGCAAAATATACAAGTGTGTTGTATGCCTGCTCTCCCGCTTTGCACTGTGGTTCCCCCTGCATCACTACTGTGTCCTATGATGGCGGGTGAAACCACAGCGATCAGAGGGGAGCCAGGCACACAATACTCCCAGAAGTAGGGTTGCCAGCTTTTCTTTGAGTCAAACCTGTACACTTTAGCGGCGCACAACAATTTATTTTCATAATATAATTATACATATATTTTTCTATTAAATAACTTTTTTAATCATATGAGGTTAATAACAAGAGTCCCCCTTTACATCAGAGTCCGCAGAGTTCCACCTTTACATCAGAGTCCGCAGAGTTCCCCTTTTATATCTGAACTCGCAGGGTTCCCCTTTTATATCTGAACTCACAGGGTTCCCCCTTTTATATCTGAACTCGCAGGGTTCCCCTTTTATATCTGAACTCACAGGGTTCCCCCTTTTATATCTGAACTCGCAGGGTTCCCCTTTTATATCTGAACTCACAGGGTTCCCCCTTTTATATCTGAACTCGCAGGGTTCCCCTTTTATATCTGAACTCGCAGGGTTCCCCTTTTATATCTGAACTCGCAGGGTTCCCATTTTATATCTGAACTCGCAGGGTTCCCCCTTTTATATCTGAACTCGCAGGGTTCCCCCTTTTATATCTGAACTCGCAGGGTTCCCCTTTTACATCTGAATCCGCAGAGTTCCCCTTTTACATCTGAATCCGCAGAGTTCCCTTTCACTGTAAGGGGGGACTCTGATGTAAGGGAGAACTCTGGGGACTCTAAGGTATGCTCTGGGAACCCTGATTTCCGGGGGAACACTAAAAACTCTGATGTACAGAGAGGACTCTGATGTAAGGGGGAACACTATGGCCTCCAGTGTAAGGGGTGCTCTGAGAACTCTGATTTACCTTGGTGTACTCTCTGAGGCAGGAGAGAGAAGGGGGGGGAACTTCAGTTACATACAGGGATGGATGGTGAGCTCACTCATGTATCTGAGGCTGCTGGAATTTTAATTTCTGCCCCCCACTTTCCTTTTCTGAGGAAAAGCACCAGAGATTGAAGTATGGGTAGACAGAGGGGTTGGGGGAATTGTTAGGTTGGTGCTAACTTTAGGCAGTGTGAAAAAGAGTGTAACAGACACTCTGAGCTTAGACAACTGCAGCCAACAATCCTGCTGGGAAGTCCTAGTTCAGTCTGAATAATGTGTCCGGGTTTTTAGGCAGTCTGAAACCCGGACGCATGATTCCAAACCCGAACTGTCCAGGTGAATCCCGGATAGAAGGCAACAACCCTACCCAGAAGTATCCCTAAGTAAGCTTAGATCTGCAACAAATCGAAGGTCAGCTAATGGTAATTCAAAAGAATTTTGTCTACTGATCTGATCTGAATGCAGATGTTTTGTTTCCAACGAGAAGGTGCACACGTGTCATGACTAGGAGCGTCTCCTCTGTACTCCTCGGAGGGTAATAGGATGATCTATCAATCAATACATTTACCTTACTAAAGGTGGATAAGACTAGTCGGCTGGCTGCCTGCGTCTCCCTCTGCGGACGTGTAACCAATCGATAACAATCTCATAAGCGTTCGATAATCTAATTACACTGATCGTTCTCCTCCAGCAAGAAACAAAGAAAACAAACCCACATTAATAATAGATGAGTTTAATGTACCTGAGCTTGAGGGATACTGAGATCAGTGAGCGTCTCTGGGGTGTTTTTATGAATATTATACCAACAGTTTCATAGCAATCACTGGGATCCAAAGGACTTATCTACAGTGCGGAGTGGAGGAGGAGACGAGCATTCTCATTGGTGGTTTGGGGCAATGAGGAACAAGAAACTCTCCTGTTAACATCGTTCATAAGCTGAAGCCATTAAGTGATCCCCGTGCTGATAACACACACATTCCAATCTGATTGTACAATCTCCTTTTAGATCTACAAATAAGTATGTAGTGCAAGGACCTGCCTGATTGGGTACAAATTGATTGGATAAGATCTGACGAGTCTGTACTATCAGAATGAAACATGTATGGTGTCCCCAACTAAGCACAATGGGGGTTATTTACTAAAGTCAAATCCACTTTGCACAACAAGTGCTGTCGATCTGAGGGGAAGCTCTGCTGATTTTATCATCCAATCATGTGCAAGCTAAAAGGCTGTTTTTTATTTTCCTTGCATGTCCCCCTCAGATCTACAGGGACTGCACTAGTGGATTTGCCTTTCGTAAATAACCCCCAATGTGTTTTTTCCCTTCTTCTAACTTTCCTGCCCCTGCATTCGGAAATGAACATCGATTTGACCCCCACTAACGATAAGAAATTGAAACAAATGCTCTAAAAACAAAACATTTTGAGCAAAATTCTACTAATACAGAATGGCCAACTTCAGTATAGACATTCAAACTTCACAAATATCTCCAGCCAAAACAGAACCAGCCCATTTACACATTTTAATGTATGCGTTGTAATGTGCTAAAATGCAATGGGTCCAATTCCCCCATAATAAGCCTAATGCCACACGATCGTTTTTCGGCATGAAAAGAAACAAAGTTTTTCAGCATGTCCAAAAAACAAAGTTTTTCCAACTTCATCATTAAAAACGATGTTGCCCACACACCATCGTTTTTGAAAAATGATGAACAAAGCGCGGTGACGTACAACACGTACGACGGCACTCTAAAGGGGAAGTTCTATTCGCCTTTGGGCTGCTTTTAGCTGATTCCGTGTTAGTAAAAGACGATTTGCGCTTTTTTGTCTATTACAGCGTGATGAATGTGCTTACTCCATTATGAACGGTAGTTTTACCAGAACGAGCGCTCCCGTCTCATAACTTGCTTCTGGGCATGCGCGGGTTTAATGCCCCGTACACACCATCACTTTATGTGATGAAAAAAAATGACGTTTTTAAAAACGTCACTTTAATTGACCGTGTGTGGGGGAAAACTTCGTTTTATGTCTTCTAAAAAAACTACCAAAAAAAATTGAAGCATGCTTCAATTTTATGTGTCGTTTTTCAAAACGTCAACTTTTACTTCACAGAAATTGACCGTGTGTAGCAAAAAACGTTGTTTAAAACGACGTTTTTTCACCCGCGCATGCCCAGAAGCTACTTATGAAGCGAGCTTCAATGGAAAAACGTGGTGGAACGTAACCTCGCTTTCCTAGAACATTGTGAGAAAAACTATGGTGTGTAGGCAACTTCGTCTTTGAAAATTGAAGTTTCAAAAACGTCATTTTTTACTTCACAGAAAATGTAGTTTTTTTTCATCACATAAAGTGATGGTGTGTACGGGGCATAAAACTTTGTTTTGGTCCAAACACGATCATTTTTTACAACCCGAAAAACTACATTTTTTAAAACGACGTTAAAAAATGCAGCATGTTCGAATCTTTTTTTGGTCGTTTTTTAGCAGCCGAAAAACGATGTGAAGCCCACACACGATCATTTTAAATGACGTTTTTAAAAACGTAGTTTTTTTTTCATGCCGAAAAATGATCGTGTGTACGCGGCATTAGGCCTGGTTCACACCTATGCGTTTTTTTACAGAAACGCCCTACAGTTCATTTCATATGGGTTCCTATGGGACACGTTCACATCTATGCTTTTTTCAGCCGTTGCGTTTTTGGAGAGGCTCGGGGACTTTTTTTAACCTCAAACCTGTGCGCTTTTTTTGGTTCAATAGACTTCAATGGAGAAGCCGCAGAAAAGCATGTAGTTTTTGGTGCGGTTTGAGTTATGTGTTTTTTTTATCTGCCCGACAACAAATTGGCCAAAAAATGCAAAACTCTGTAAAATCGCATGTGCAAAAAAAACACACAGCAAAAAGCATGGCAGAAAGGACCAAAAGCAAACTGCATAGGTGTGAATAAAGCCTAATGCCACGTACACATGATCGTAAATTCCGTCAAGAAAACCGTGGATTTTTTTCCGACGGAATGTTGGCTCAAACTTGTGTTGCATACACACGGTCATGTCAAGAACGCGGTGACGTACAACACTATGATGAGCCAAGAAAAATGAAGTTCAATGATTCCGAGCATGCATCTAATTGATTCCAAGCATGCGTGTTTTTTTGTTGGAAAAATTGAGAACCGACTTTTTTGCAAATTTCCGACAGAAAAAGTCAGATGGAGCCTACACACGTCGGAATTTCCGACCAAAAGCTCACATGGAAATTTTCTTATCGGAAATTCCGATCGCTTGTACGCGGCATAACGCTACAAAAAGCGCATGCTTAGATTTCATTTGTGAAAAAAGTGCAAAATCTGGTGCAGCTGTACATAGAAACCAATCAGATTTTACATTTAATTGGCAAAGCTTCATTGAACAAGCTGAAGTTAGAAGCTGATTGGCTACCATGCACAGATGCACCAGATTTTGCACTCTCCAGTTTTAGTAAATCATCCCCATCACTTCCTAAATTTCCAATGAGGTCTTAAACTGGCCACATATTGGAGTGGGATTGTACAATCTCCCTAAGGCCCCTTTCACATTGGCTTTCTGGTCAGGTCCTCCTGTCAGTTTTTCAGGTGGACCTTATCATTCATTCCTATGGAGTGGCGGATGTCAGCAGTGCCTGCTGCTATCCAATCCAATCCTGTCTCTGAAATCCAGACAGATGGTGGTCCTATTTTCATACAGGCTGTCCATTTTCATCCGATCTTTCCATAGAGGAGAGCGGGCTCTGACAGGTCCGTCCCTGCACAGTGAGCGGAGACGGACCTGTCATCTGCATGCTCAGCAGGGATTAGTGGAGTCTGCCAGGGACCGCCCGTGTGACAGGACCCTTAGGGTTCATGCCGACATCCATTCTTTTCAAATGCTGTGTTTGTTATTCAAATGCATGTGTAGCAGATGCAGCGTTTCATCCAATAATGGCCCATACACACGATCAGACTGTACGATATTCTGATCGTTAGTACACAGCTTTCGAGAGCCGATCACAGCAGTTCATCTGATCTTATCCAATGGGAGCAGCGCCAAAA
Source organism: Rana temporaria (assembly GCF_905171775.1). NCBI lineage: Eukaryota > Metazoa > Chordata > Amphibia > Anura > Ranidae > Rana > Rana temporaria. The sequence goes on from NC_053497.1 coordinate 127,875,106, forward strand.
TGTTTCTTGTACGATACCAGATTGTACAACTTTCGTTTAATCAGTAAAGTTGTCCGAAAACACAATACAAATACACTACACATTACATCACTTACAAATGTTTATTTTGTTGTATGAGAATTCTAGTAACTTTAGTAGCCTCTTCTTTTTCCATATGAGACGAGCATGCAAGAAACAATTGATGATCATTTGTCCGATAATCTTATTGTGTGTACCAGGAATTAGCCTGCAGTTCAGTTACACCTTAATAAGACATCCTGCGTCCGAATAAAGAAGGTCAGATGCAGCCTCCATTGCAGTCAATGGGATTTTGCATTTGACGTGCGTTTCGAAGTGCATGCTAAATACAGGAATACCGGGCCAGATTCTCGTAGAACTCCGGCGGCGTAACATATCATGTTTAAGTTACACCGCCGCAAGTTCTCAGCGTAAGTGCCTGATTCACAAAACACTTACCTGTAAACTTGCGGCAGTGTATCGTAAAGACGTCCGGCGCAAGCCCGCCTAATTCAAATGGGGCGTGTACCATTTAAATTAGGCGCGCTCCCGCGCTGAACGTTCTGCGCATGCTCCGTTCACAATTTTCCCGACGTGCTTTGTGCGAAATTACGGCGCCCCGACGTGTTTGTGAATGGCGACGTGCGTAACGTACTTACGCCGTACTTGCGCCGAAAAAAAAATGTTTCATTCGAAGCAGGAACGACGGCCATACTTTAACATGGCTGGTGTAAAGTTAAGCAATGAAAAAGATTGCTTAACTTTGCGACGGGAAAAAATGACGTTACGCACGCGAGTAGGTTCGTGGATCGCCGTAAATGCTAATTTGCATACCCGACGCTGGAAAACGACGCGAACTCCACCCAGCGGCGGCCAAAGTATTGCAGCCTAAGATCCGAAGGCGTACGAAGCCGTAAGCCTGTCGGATCTTGGCCAAAAGCCGTCGTATCTTGTTTTGTGATTCACAAACTAAGATACGACGCGGCAAAATGAATGGTTACAAAGTACCAGCGCATTGCGATTTTTTAAAAAGGGTCGTTTGGTGCGTTTTTCATGATTGTTTGCTCCTTTGCACCTGCATAGTTGTGAACAAAGCTTGGGAGGTTGCTATGGGCACACAAACGCTTTGTCGTTTTTTCTTTACTACATATAAGGTACAATGGTGTTCTCTGAGTTGGCTTGCTATTTTGGACAATGTTTATCCAACATTTGACCAATGTGGGGCGCTGTCCCATTGTGGTTTATAAAGTCAGCACAGATCCCCATTGTTGTTGACTAGCAGGGATCTCAATAAGTGACTCTATTGTGTTCCGGGTGAAAAGCACACCATGAATGGAGGGAGGTTGGACCCTTCAATTCAAGCCTTTCTGTGCCAGGCCAGGGACCATTGGTTTGACATGTTTACCAAACACGGCTATCTGTCCCGCTAAACAAGTGCCGCCCCATGTAGGAGCCCACAGGGGGGCAAGCTGGCCGGCCCAGTTTCTGCAGCCATCTGCTGTGTCCCTGTCTGTCCTGTTCTGGCCTCATTAACATGTGTACAGTTTGTGCCTTGCTATTCAGGTAGAGGAAAGAGACTCGTTTGCTGAGTTCTGGCAATGGAGGTGTGATGTGCTAATCAGTCCCGGGACCCCCTGCCGTGTTCTCCGAGCCTCTGATCCAGACATTTTTCCCTCTAATATACAAAAATAATTGGCTTATGGCACCCATATTGTATTCCTGGCTCCACCATCTTGTGTCCTGGGGGCATCACCTGAAAATGTACAACAAACAGGTTGGGAGGGGGGGGGGGGGGGCTTTACTCGTTAACATTCTTGTCTTGTAGCATGGGGATGCGTGGAATGCCTTCCATCAAAAAGCAATTAGTTTGGGTGCACTGCTCCTGATTTCATGTCTTTCCTACCTGTGGTCCAGTTTCTTCCTACAGTGTAAAATATGATAATTTCTTCATTGGCATCCCAATTAGATGAAGAAGGTATTGTACTGATTGGAACATGTGTGGCCAGCTTTTGATGAGGCAAGGACCTACCTGACTGAATATAAAATGAAAGCAGAACTTCACCATCACAACTCGTGTCTAGATGTGCTGAAGGGCTCTGCTCGGCCTTTGGGTCCTGGCAGAGCACGTAGATACATCTCTGCACACGCGTGTGATTTACTTTACATACATGAAGATATACCAACGTTGTACAATCCAATGGCAATGTGTGTAGCCAGCTTTAAGAAGATTGTAATTTGGGTGGCCAGTCTTTATGGAGGAGTGGAATGTGATTGGTCCTATAATGTGGAGTGAGCCCCAGTCTGTATTATTGTGTAAAATTTTCTGTTGGGGTGTCACCCCTGTCCTCCATCGCTCCTCATACTTCGCTGTGGTACACTATATTACCAAAAGTATTGGGACGCCAGCCTTTACACGCACATGAACTTTAATGGCATCCCAGTCTTGGGCCCCATTCACACCTGAGCGTTTTGTAGCTTGAAGCCTGAAGCTCCAAAACGCTGGAGGGGAAAAAAATCTATTATTCTCTATGGAGATGGTTCACATCTCCACTCCAAAACGCCTGAAGCTCAAACAAGTTCTGTAGCTTATTTTTAGGCAGATTACAGGCGTTTTTCTTTTGTTTACATGAGTGACCATTTGACCTGTACAAAATCGTGGTAAAAACGCGCGACTTTCTGCCTGAAAACGAATCTCTCAGGTGAGAATAAGGCCTCAGGCTGGGTTCACACTACTACACTACTTTCATCCTACTTTGCTCTGCTACATTGGTCCTACATTTATCCTACATTGGTCCTACATCCATCCTACTTTCATGAACAGGATACTACTTTGGTCCGACTTCAATGATATTCAATGGGCCTGAAGTAGGATCAATGTAGGACCAAAAGTAGTACAGGGAGCATTTTCAAAGTCGGACCGACTTGTGTAGGACGCTACAAGACGCTCTCATAGGGAAACATTGAACACAGAGCAAAGTAGGATGAAAGTAGTGTAGTAGTGTGAACCCAGCCTTAGGCTGGGTTCACACTATACTACACGACAGCAGTACAACTTTCATCCTACTTTGCTCTGCGACATCTGTCCTACATTGGTCCTACATCCATCCGACTTTCATGAACAGCATACTACTTTGATCCGACTTTGTGATAGTCTGACTTGTTCTTTGACCAATCAAAACAATCCCAGACTGAGATAAATTCTTTTTACTGCTGCTGTAATCGCCATGTCGGATGTCAAAAGTCGGATGGTAAGGACAAGGCTCCTACTTTGATCCTACTTCAATGATATTCAATGGGCTGAAGTAGGATCAATGTCGGACCAAAGTAGTACAGGGAGCGTTTTCAAAGTCGGACCGACTTGTGTCGGAGCAGTTAAGACGGCTCTCATAGGGAAACATTGATTTTCACACGTCATGCGACATGAGCGCCTAATGTCGGAGCGTTTGTCGGACAAGTGTGAACCCGGCCTCAGTCTGTAGGGTTCAATATTGAGTTGGTCCACCCTTTGCAGCTATAACAGCTTCAACTCTTCTGGGAAGGCTGTCCACAAGGTTTAGGAGTGTGTCTATGGGAATGTTTGACCATTCTTCCAGAAGGGCATTTGTGAGGTCAGGTACTGATGTGGACGAGAAGGCCTGGCTCCCAGTCTCCGCTATAATTCATCCCAAAGGTGTTCTATCGGGATGATGTCAGGACTTTGTGCAGGTCTTTCAAGTTTTTCCACCCCAAACTTACTCATCCATGTCTTTATGGACCTTGCTTTGTGCACTGGTCCAAATCATTTGGTGGAGGGGGGATTATGGTGTGGGGTTGTTTTTCATGTGGATACAGTTTGGTGATGGCCCCTTCCTGTTCCAACATGACTGCGCACCAGTGCACAAAGCATAAAGACAGGGATGAGCAAGTTTGGGTGGTGAAACTTGACTAGAAGAATGGTCAAATATTCCCATAGACCAGTGTTTCTCAATTCCAGTCCTCAGGCCCCCCCAACAGGTCAGGTTTTCAGGATTTCCATTATTTTGCACAGGTGATTTGATCAGTTTCACTGCCTTAGTAATCACCACAGCCTTTTCATCTGAGGGAAATCCTGAAAACCTGACCTGTTGGGGGGGCCTGAGGACTGGAATTGAGAAACACTGCCATAGACACACACCTAAACCTCATGGACAGCCTTCCCAGAAGAGTTGAAGCTTTTATAGCTGCAATGGGTGGGCCAACTCAATAAATAACCCTACAGACTAAGACTGGGATGCCATTAAAGTTCATGTGCGTGTAAAGGCAGGCGTCCCAATACTTTTGGTAATATAGTGTATGTGTCAACACCTTGTCACTCTTCCACACTGAACGAGGGTGCCCTATAATGTTTTACAGCTTCTTGTTGAACACTTCCTCATGCCCAGATGCTGTTGCCATCCCTGTTTAGTGTCATGGCCTTGTCTCCTCTGCTTTATAACCTTCCACTTCCTACCGCGCTGTGTGTGACCAGAGTCATGATCCCCCTTCCACTGACAATAGGATTAGTCGTTAAGCCGTGCTGGTGCTGATGGGGTCACTGCTTTGGGGCTTTGTTGTATACTGATGTACAGTAAGAGTATCCAAGCAGGAGCCACAGGCAATGTGATCATCACTAGAGTAAAGACCTACTCCACCATGAACTGGGCCATAGGAAGCCTTCATCTCAGAGACTTCACCCCCCCCCCTTCCAGGCCGCAACAATGGTGACACTCTCCAGCCGAGGGATTGACCGGTTATGTATGATGGATTATGGGAATCCATCGGGAAGTGTGAAGTCCTCATTGTACTGGGCTGTGGAAAGGGGATCTCATCTTTTGAGATATACAAGAAGACTGGATGGGATAGCACATGTAGCAGGTGCACTAAGCCAATATCTGAATTTTGCTTGGAGCAGGTCTTTACATTTTAGCCACAATGTTGGCATGGTGGTTGTACCCAAGTTCATCAATCAACTTGGGTACATTCAGCCTGCCCAAACATAGTTGAAATCTTGGCCGGTTCCTCTTGAACTGGCTGGGATTCAAACTGTGTATTGCCTGATCTTTGGTGGAGTTCTCTACACAATCGATGTATAGAACATCAGTGGTTGCCATACTGCAAGCAGTGTTTTTGGTGGTCTTAGTAAATATTAATTGGCTACAGGTTAAAAATGTAGAGTAGAAATGGGATTTTCCAGATTGGGCCCCCTTTTTTTTTTTTAATATAAATCTAGTAAATGAGTGACACCTTGAATATCCCATCTCTACTTCATTTGTTACCTGTTTGTCAATTTCAGGATGTGGTTTTGGTTTACTCCACTGAGGCCAGATTAAGTTGCATTCGTTTTCTGGTTAGATTAGGATAATTTTTAATAAACGAAACTGGTCTGGCGGTGGATCAATCACACCTCCCCTGTACAAGGCAGTACTTACCAGTATGTGGCAATCCCTGAAAAGCACCTGGCAGTTGCCATTGATACCCAGTATTGTTGACCAATGCACACTCCTGAGGGCAGCAAGGGTCCTAGTGATTGGCCCATAACACTGAATTACGTGCCGCTATACCCAGAAGTACTGGGACAGTTGCTGTGTTGGAGCTGTGGAAAAGGTAAGCATACACAGCGTCTATGATGGGATTAGTGATTTTCTTACATGGCAGGTTCTCTATAGATAGTAAAATTCTTAATATATTATATATATGTATGTGTGTGTATATATATACCGGTATATGTAATATATTTTAGTGTATATGGATTTTTCTTATTCACACTTGTGACATGTTTATTTTTCCCTTTGCAGGGGCCTACAACACTCCTGATTCCGAGATTGACTTTCTGGCTTCAATGCTTAAGGAGAAAGAGCCGAACGCTGTTAATTTCGCGGAGCAAGGTGTGTGTGACATTGTACATTGAAGACCATGCCAAAAATTAATAAACTGGAGGGGGCACCCATATACAGAGCCAGCACCTGACGGGACCCCTGAGTAGCAGGCTGTAAATCCTCTTTTCAGTTAAAGTTCAGTGATTAGCCTGTCACCGGACAAGCACCTCATTGTCAGCTGCCTGTAGCCAGTTGTGTTAAATGACCCATAAAGTGACAAACACACTGCAACATCTTCATGTCATCATGTTAACGGCCTCAGGCTGGGCTGTATGAATATTCACTGCTGGCTTGTGCCATTGTCACGCCTCAGTGGGCTCAGTGTCCTGTTATTGGGACACCCAGGTACAAGGCGGAACATTGACATCTCAGAGGGCTTTACACTGTGGACCAGTGTGGAGGACGTCACTTCTGTTTGCAATATACTAGTAAAGGGCTTTTCTTATTTGAAGCTGATTTATCTGATCGTTTAGAGGTCAGCTAAAGAAATCTCTCACTGGATTACCGATCTCAGACAGCCCAGCAGTGACAGCAGGACACACACTTTGCAATCTGATCACACGTAGCTGGATTCAGGTACAGTTACGACGGCGTATCAGTAGATACGCCGTCGTAACTCTGAATCCGCGCCGTCGTAACAATAAGCGTATGCTCAAACTGAGATATGCTTAAATGTTGCTAAGATACGACCTCCTACGCCGTCGTATCTTAGCTGCCTATTTACGCTGGCCGCTAGGGCCGTGTACGCTGATTTACGCCTAGAGAATATGTAAATCGGCGAGATACGCCTAGTCATGAATGTACACACGGCCGTCGCAGTAAAGATACGCCGTTTACGTAAGGCGTTTTTAGGCGTAAAGATAAACCACCAAAAAGATGGCGCAGCCAATGTTAAGTATGGACGTCGGGACCGTGTCAAATTTTTCCCGTTTTACGTCGTTTGCGTAAGTCGTCCGTGAATGGGGCTGGGCGTAAGTTACGTTCAAGTCAAAACCAATGAGTCTTTGCGGCGTAATTTGGAGCATGCGCACTGGGATACGTCCACAGGCGGCGCATGCACCGTTTGTAAAAAACGTAATTTACGTGGGGTCACAATGAATTTACATACAACACGCCCATATCTTCCACATTTGAATTAGGCGGGCTTACGCCGGCCCAGTTACACTACGCCACCGTAAGTTAGAGCGCAACTTCTTTGTGAATACAGGACCTGCCGCTCTAACTTACGGCGGCGTAGTGTATCTGAGATACGCTACGCCCGCCTATAGATAAGCACATTCCTCTGAATCTAGCTAACAGTCTTTTTTTTTTCTCCTGTCCATTCACCAATAACCCAGTTCATTGTTCTGAGTTCAGCAGCTTTGTGGTGTTTGTTACTATTTTTTTTATAAAAAAATCAGGCCTCATTCACATAACCGTGCTTGTCAGTACATCCGCGTGAAGGGTCGTCTGTGCCTGCACAGGATGCACCAGTGTTCTGTGCATCCACATTCAGGCAGTCCCATTCATATATATTGGGATGCAGCAGCTGCACTGACACAGCTGATTGTCCCGGACACCCTGATTGTGGGTGCATGTTCCCAAACGCAGACAGTGTGCGTTCAGATGCACCTGCATGGCTGTCAATTTAGGACGAGCAGCTGCGTTTTTGCAGCCGCTACATTCCAATAGACATGAATAAGACTGCTTGCACGTGAATGCATGGAACACCGGCGCATCCCATTCAGGCAAAGACAGCTGTTTGCATGGATGTACTATATGTAATAATTTTGTCTGTGAATGAGGTATAAATAAGATGGGATGGAATGAAATGGAAGATTCTGATCATTTTTAGTCCAGTTGCCCACAGGATGGAGATGTCAACACAGTCTGACGCGGAACCAAGGGTTGTCCTAGGCTTATTGCTGTCCAATAGTGTTGGTGGTGCTTCACAAAAGTTTTATTAAGTTTTAAAATAATGGACTGCGAACGTTGGCATAAGATATGGGTATACCAATACACCAGACAGACAGGTGACGTGAGAGTACCCAACCCCATTACTGGAATACATATTCAGAGACAGATCAAAGCTTATCTCCAAAGGATATGTATTAATATGCCACACTATGAAGCAGTGACATCATATCCAATAGTGTTGGCGTTGGTACAGGTTGTCTGGCTAGTTGGCTGACAGCTTCTAAACCCAATGGACCCCCACAGTTATCACAGTTTGTAGTTATGTCTGTTGTACAGCAGATATAAGGCTGGCCATAAATTACAATTTTATTTTTTCATTCAACCAGCAGGTTGAACAAAAACAAAAATGAACAGATTTGAGGTAGATGAGGGAAAACCTCCCGCTGAGCTATTGTATTCTGCCAGCAGGGAGCGTTCCCCACCGACAGAATACAATGATCAGTGTTGCCTGCTAGAACCGGCGGCACTGATTGATTAGGAAAAACCCGACAGGCTGATAATACACAAGTCGATCCATATGGGTGTACAACCAGCTAGCCCATACATAGATCGGAATTCGTCTGGTCCTTGCTGAACTGGACGAATTTCCATCTGTCTATGGCTGGCTTTAGACTGAAGAACCACATCAGCAGGTTGATAGTCCAGATACAATTTTATACAGCATAGTACCATGTTTCTCAACCTTTTTTCAGTCAAGGCACCCTTTAAAATGATGCACAATCTCAAGGCACCTTAAAATTTAATGATTGGTCTTACAAAACGCAGCGATATCCACACATGTAGGGCACCCAATATTAGAGGCGATTTATTCTTTCAAAGAAAATACAATTTTGAACACTGGTACTGATTAGTATTCCAGTGTTTCTCTCCCTCATTCAGGTAACATTACCCCAGTGCTGACCGAGAAGGGCAGGGAAGGGCAAAAAAGGATGCTGTGCAGGCGCCCAACGTCCTCCTTCTCAACCAATGATGTCATTGCATGTTAGGACGCCGGTGACTAGAAGGTTGTAATAGTATGCAATGAAAACCTGTGGCTTTATGTAACTTTGTGGCTTTGTATCTAAAAGGCAAGTTTTATCCACGCACTTAAATTTTTAGGAATTTTCCAGGACACCCCTGAAGGTTGAAAAAGGCTGGTATAGTGTCAAGCAGATTATTGAAAAGGGAAAGTCAATGTTTCAGTTGTCCAAAAACGTCATCATCATTAGGACTAAGAAAACATAAGCATGGAATGTCTAAATAAGTCAAATGTTTCATTGTTCATCTACTGAGGAGTTTTACTTATTTAGACATTCATTTGTTATGTTTTCTCAGCCCTAATGTAGGGACGTTTTTGGGCATTTTTTTTTTCCTTTTGATCTTCTACTTGATATTTCACTGGAATAAGATGGTTTCTGGACTATGAATCCATTGTTGTGTCACTTTTATATTAGATCTGCTGGTATACACTACAAACCAGAGTTTTATTCCCCATAAAAGATTTCCCTCACTTCCTGTACGGATGACAACGCTCTCTAAGTAATCCGACCCAATAGGGTCAGGGATAGCGGTAAAAACCCAACAGAGCTGCTAAGCTTCTCCCACTCTGTTCAATGCGAAGAATACAACAAAAAAATGGCTGTAGTTGCTCTTTCAGAACACATTACTAATGCCCCAGTTTGAAATGACTTATTTGTTCCGTGTATCTTTGAATACAATGGTATCAGCTTGCTGCGGGTGTATTGTCACAGTTTGCTGCCTATCCTAGAATGCTCCGGAAGTCACGCGGCGGCCAACTGCGCATGCGCGATGCGTTCCAAACGCAAATGCAATGCGTTCCAGTGGATTCACGACAGTGCACACCAGTGAAACCTCGGTCGGCATCCAGGCTCTTTCCTTAACATCCCCGTGGATTGGAGGATGTTAAAAAAAGAGCCAGGAGGCCGAGCGAGCGGAGCGACTGTCCACTTTCCTCTAAATCCACGTCGCCCTGAATGCCGGGTTCGCTGGTGTGTACTGTCAAAAATCCATTGGAACGCATCGCACTTGCGTTTGGAACGCATCGCGCATGCGCAGTTGGCAGCCACGTGACTTCCGCAGCATTCTACGATAGACAGCAAACTGTGACACTACACCTGCTCATGTAAACGTATAACCTATTTGCATGCTTTTGCTGAAAGATCGTCAAATAATTTCCCAATGTCTGCCACCTATTCTTCTCTGCATATTAAGAAGCACCAAAAACAATCATCGCTCCTGTGCTTGTGATTTACAATATGTGTTTTTTTTTCTTTGCAGTCAATACCACACCGTCCAATCCTCCGCCCGTGCCACCAGTTAAAGAAGCTTCCGGCCGAAGTAACAGTCCGGGCTCTCCTAAAACTACCCGAAAACCTCCTGGTGATGCGCTGTTACTAGGTAATACACCAGGTTTTTACTTTGGGACCACGACAGTGACGTCCCCTACATGGGTACCCAGTTCCACCCAGCCAGTGAAGTCACTCTCCCTACTGGCTGTACAATTTCTTAAAATGGGGCAGATGGAATTTAGTCCAGCCATAACTGGTCCTATGACCTACAGGCCATGTCATTGACCCCCCACATGTTGATCCTTCTGGACAGAGGGTGCGGGAAGTGCTTAGTGTATAATAACACCCCCCTCTGCTCTGTGCTTTTCATGTCTGATTATAAAAGGATTGCAGTTCATTCATCAAACAGCAATTGTCTTGCCCCGTGCTGAACCTCTCCTGTTTTGTCCGGCTCTTCAGTCAAAGGCACAGGGTGCAGGAAAGGCTGCTGAGCCAAACAATAAAGCAATTAAATCTGTAAAAAGCCAAAAGAGCTCTCTGATCGGGATACAATAGTCCCAGCAGAGAGTCATTGCCTGCTAACCACAGGTGCTCATTACTCCACTCGCTCTGCCAGCTCTGACTTCACATTAAAAGACTCTCGGGCCATTATAGGGAGCACAGCGATGGACAAAAGAATGTTACCTTCTTTTGTAAAGTGCATTGATGGCCATGTAGCATGAAACCTACCTGACCACTGAGTATGAGAGCTGGGTGATTAAAGGGAACCTGTCCTGGGGGATACACAGGGGCTGCCATTGCTGAATTATTTGAGAATACTAGTTGCCTGGCTGTCTTTGGCTTCAATACTTTCTGCATCTTTCTTTCAGTTCAGTGTCTCAGAAAGTACTAAAGCCAGTGGATCAGCATGGCAGGCAGGTAGGCAGCATTTTCAAGAGGAGGGGGTGTTGCAATAGCAGCTTAATGGCCAGATTCAAGGACAGTGTCACTATTAGGGGCAGCAGGTGATTAAACAGGTTAAAGTAGTGGTCCCTATCATTTTGTCACCCCCTCCACCTATTCCCTGTCCCCAAAAAGCTGGTGTCTGCTCATTGCTCCACTTTCCTCTACTGGCATAAAATAGATCTCACTTTAAGACACCTTTCACACTGGGACTGCGGCCGCGGCCACTCCTGTGTTGCAGCACTTTTCAGACACTTCAGAAGCGCTGCCTATTCATTGCAGTGGGCAGGACGTTTTAGGAGCACTAAATACAGCGCTCCCAAACCACACCAAAGATGCTACTTGCAGGACTTTTCATAACGTCCTGCAAGCGCACTGCCCCAGTGTGAAAAGTCACACTTGAATGAAAGGGAGGCGGTTTTCAGGTGCTTTGCAGAGGGTATTTCCAGCGTTAAAGTGCCTGAAAACCGCCCCAGTGTAAAAGAGGTCTTAATTTAATATTCCACCACCCCAGTAGAGGTTACTATGCAAACACTGACTTTCTGATGGTCTATATTTGAGAAAAGTTCACCATTCACATGCAAAACGTATTAAGGGAGAAGATTGGCTCCAAGTCAGAGCAATAGATGAGGATCCAATAGAGTTGGATTCCCTGTGCACTCAAAAAAATAAATCACCCGTTCTTTAGCAGTATGAATATTCTTTGCATGTAATACCTGGTTGTCTCTGGTTTATTGGGTTATTGACCTAGAATAAGCATGCAGCCAGTGAAGGCGGAACTTTTGATGTGCATACTTGTCCCAGTTAAGTATTGTAGCCACATGACCAGCATAATAGTCGGACAACTACCATTTTAGGAAGAAGGCCAGCAATAGCAGATCCTGCATGTCTTTTCAGCACATGCCCCCATCACATTCAACTGCATTTGAATTTAAAAGACGAAAGAAATGAGGTGAAAATGTATACTGATTGCTGGAGTGCTTACATTGGAGTCCTACATTAACTTCTTAAATCTGTGTCTCGGCAGGTGTGGTGGTGGCCTGTGCCCTTGCTGGTCTCACAGCTTTGACTATCGCCGGTATATGTTGGTGCAGGTAATTTATATTCATTTAAATGCATTTTAAGTCTGTTAAAGTGTTTGCCAAGGCAAAATAACAAAAAAAAAAACATAGTACTTCTCTACAATACATCCAAATGTCCCCATTTGTATACCTTTAGGCTGGGTTCACACGCGCAGCGGCTCACAGCAGGGGTCCGGTGCGCCCCTGTTCTCCGTTTCAGGGACGAGTCTGGCCCGAATTTTTAGCTGGATTTGGACCTGAAACAGACCAGAAGACGCACAGGACTCTTCTGCAAACCGCTCCGCAGCCGCCCTGGAGCTGTGTGAACTGACTCCATTGAGAGTCGGTCACAGTCTCCTGACATACGAATTGAATTCGGAGAAATATGCATCCAATTCGCACTAGTGTGAACCCAGCCTTAAAGGCAAAACTTTTTTTTTTAGTTTTGGATAGAGGGGACAGGGAATAGAACCCCTGTCCATTTTTATTACAGTCTGTGCCCGCCATTGGGAAGATTAATTTGTCCCGTTTACCATCATCATTGAAAGTAAAGGAAAATCCCACTTTTTGGGTTGTCCCCAGAAAAGTAAGAGAGGAAATCTTCCAATGTTGCCACTAGTTCTGATGGCCAGGGAGTCCCCAAGGAATTCTCTTAATTTGCAGGAATTTTTCTCACTTCCTGTTTGGCTATGGGACAGGAAGTGAAGGAAAATCTCTGCAATGTGACACAGATGGTGAAAAAAAATGTCACAAGGGTTATAACCCTTCTTTGCTCTATTCAAAAGAAACAAAAATGCCTATAGTTCTACGTTAAAGACCCTGCAAGTACAAAAAATACCTGTTGATATACCAGAAATGCACTCCGCTCCTAAAATCTGTTATGTTTGAGTGGTGTCAGCCCTGCCCAGTTTTCTGTTGCTAAACTACTCAAACCCTCTCGTTATCTCTACAGTATACAGACACCATTTGCTCTGCATATGGGAATCTATATCTTGAAGCTTCACACCATAATATTCAAGTCCAGATACAAGTTTATTACAAAGACAAATTATTTACAGAGCCAATGTGTTTTGAGGTCTGTACTCCTCTCCTTCCTTAAAGCGGAGTTCCACCCAAAAATGGAACTTCCGCTTTTCGGAACCCTCCTTCCCTCCGGTGTCACATTTGGCACCTTTCAGGGGGGGGGGGGTGCAGATAACTGTAAAATACAGGTATTTGCACCCACTTCCAGGGAGTCACTCCACTTCCTGTTCCCCCTGCTGCCTTCTGGGAAACACACTGCTCCCAGGAGACAGCGGGGACCACTGGGAACGTGCTGCGCTACACGCGCATGCGAAGTAGGGAACCGGACAGTGAAGTCACAAGGCTTCACGTCCTGATTCCCTCACCGAGGATGGCGGCGGGGGCAGCAGAGAGACGAGCGATTGCTCGTCTTCTGCTGCCGACATCGCGGGCGCCCAGGACAGGTAAGTGTCCATTTTTTAAAAGTCAGCAGCTGCAGTATTTGTAGCTGCTGGATTTTAAAATATTTTTTTCCGTGGGACCTCTGCTTTAAGGTGTGAAAAAAATGAAAGAATGGTAGATTTTACAAGCCGAAAGGTAGCAAATAAGAGAAGTTCATTGTTGGGGTTTACAGTACATACACTTTAAATATATACAGTCTACTATATACCAATTATGGGAAAATATCCATGTAAACATAGACAAGTGTTCCTCATACTTCATTACAATCCCACATGCTGCAAATTGTCACAGATTTCCAATGACGCTGTCATTTTATCCTATTGCAGCAAATTGTCCTCCCAGTTTTTTCAGAAGCTCTGTGTGTTGCCCGCAGCAACTAGTTTCCAACTTCCATCATTTTAGTGCAAGCTGTAAAAATGACAACTGCAGTCTGATTGCTAATGCAATATAAATGCTTTCTTTCTGGCCCTCGGGCCTGCGATTTCATGGATTTCACATTTACATATTACTTTCTTTTTTTTTTGCTGTCTCGCAGAATGCGCCGAGAGATAAAATTGGCAGAAAAGACAGATTATCCGGCCTATAGACAGTCACCGCCTCCACCGTATGAAAAGACATCATCGGTATGTTATAAATGACAATGAAATGACTGATCCACACAATGTTGTCTTCTTGTACTGGCTGATATATATACAGTACTTACATACTGTATGTGTGTGTGTGTGTATATATATATATGTGTGTATATATATATACACACACACACAGTGTAGTATATGACTGTCAGATATTATCCCATGAACAAAATGCGTGGAGATATCTGATCACCCTCAAATACGTTGTCAGCATCCCACTGTAATCCTGGATCAATGATAAAAATGAGCATGCAGTGCTTTGATCCTTTCTCCTATTTCATAGGAAAAAAAAAAAGATTGGGCCCACTTGCATAGATATTTTTCAGCAAGTGGAAAATTTCACCTGCAGCTACCTGAGATGCTCGTAACTGTCCCCTTGGATTTCTGAAATGTTTTTTTAAATAAAATGTTTAGTGGGTTTGCATATATTTTCTTTTATATATGTAGGTGCTAAAATCAATATATTTTCTACATAACATTTTCAGCAATTTTTAGCTGCTGAAAAAAAAAAGCCTTATGTTTACAGAGCTCAGTAACTCAAGCTTATAGACGAAACTGAATAAATCAAAGCCATGACTCATCCCCCTCTGCCTGTTCTGCTCTCTCTTTAAAAAACAAAAACAAATTCTCTTTAAATAAAGTACACCCAGTATTCATTGTTTATTTGTAAAATAATGTTATTCAAATAGTAACACAAGGATGTTAGTTATTATCCATTTTAAATGTATTTACTTAACCACTTCACTACCGGCCCATAGTCAAATGATGTCCGCAGGAGGGATCTCCCATCCTGGGTGGACGTCATATGATGTCCTGGGCTTCCCAGCCGTTTCAGGACCCGGTGCGCGTGCCCGGCGGCCGCGATGTCCGCCAGGCACCCGTGATTGCCTGTGAACACAGCAGGATTGTGGATCTGTGTGTAAACTCACAGATCCACGTCTTGTCAGGTGAGAGGAGACCGATGGTGTGTTCCTTGTGTCTCCTCCCCTTGTGAGTCCCCGCCCCCTACAGTTAGAATCACTCCCTAGGAAACATAATTAAACCCTTGATCGCCCCCTAGTGTTAACCCCTTCTCTGCCAGTCACATATACACAGTAATCAATGCATTTGTATAGCACTGATCGCTGTATAAATGTCCCCTATTTTGTAGACGCTATAACTTTTGCGCAAACCAATCAATATACACTTGAGGAAACTTAAACTGAGGAAAAAATTTGTTAAAAAATGTTTTGGGGGATATTTATTATAGCAAAAAGTAAAAAATATTGTGTTTTTTTCAAAATTGTCGCTCTTTTTTTGTTTGTAGCGCAAAAAATAAAAAACGCAGAGGTGATCAAATACCACCAAACGAAAGCTCTATTTATGGGGGGGGGGGGGGACTTAAAAATGTCATTTGGGCACAGTGTTGCATGACCGCGCAATTGTCAATCAAAATGCGACAGCACTGAAAACTAAAAACTGGTCTGGGCAGGAAGGGGGTGAAAATGCACTGTATGGAAGTGTTTAAAAAAAAATATATACGATTAAATTTTTTTTTACTTAAAATCGGAAAACTGGGTGCATGTAGAATTATTGGGCCATCCTTTGGTGACCATTCAAGTTTCAATCAATGATTAATTTCTGTAATATTTTTAGTATTTCGAATTAATCAATTAAAACAATTATTGTGTGAAGTTCTTAGGCCCCGTACACACGACCGGATCGATCCGCTGAAACTGGTCCGCCGGACCAGTTCCAGCGGACAGATCCGGTTGTGTGTAGGCCCGAGCGGACAATTGTCCCGCGGATCGGACAGTTTCCAGCAGAGCAGATAAAAATTTCTTATCATGCTAAGAAATCTGTCCGCTGGAAACCTGTCCGTCGGACGTATTCGGTCAGCTGTACAGACTCACCGGACACGTCCGACTGACCGACATCCCTCGCATGCGTCGTACTGTTTCGACGCATGCGTGGAAGCTTTGAACTTCCAGGGCCGCCCACGTCGCCGCGTCATCGTCGCGGCGACGGCACGGCCACGCCCCGCGTATTGTTTACGCGCGGATTTCTGTCTGATGGTGTGTACAACCATCAGACAGAAATCCGGCAGCGGTCGCAGCGGATCTATCCGCTGAAAACGGTCTGGCGGACCGTTTTCAGCGGATCGATCCGGTCGTCTGTACGGGGCCTTATGGATTACTTTATACGTTTTATTTATTTTTTGACACCAGGGAATTCATACACATTTAGGCCCCTTTCACATAGGTGGAAATCCATGGTAGATCACTTTTTGGAAGGACGTAGAACTGCAGTTTGCGGGCGTTCAGGAGGCAATACTGACAACTTCTGAATGCTAAAAGACAGTGGCCCGGATTCAGATACAATTGTGTATCTATCGGCGGGCGTAACGTATCTCAGATACGTTACGCCGCCGTAACTTAGGGCGCAAGTTCCGTATTCATAAAGAACTTGCGCCCTAAGTTACGGCGGCGTAGCGTATGTGGTCCGGCGTAAGCCCGCCTAATTCAAATGTGGATGATGTGGGCGTGTTTTATTTAAATTAATTGTGACCCCACGTATGTGACCCCACGTATTTGCGCCGTCCGTGAAAGAATCCCAGTGCGCATACTCGAAATTACACCGCAAATCGCCAATGCTTTCGTCGTGAACGTAAATTACGCACAGCCCTATTCGCGAACGACTTACGCAAACAACGTAATCAACGGGAAATTCAACGCTGGCCCGACGTCCATACTTAACATAGGATACGCCTCATATAGCAGGAGTAACTTTACGCCAGAAAAAGCCTAGCGTAAACGACCTAAAAAAATGCGCCGGACGTACGTTTCTGAATCGGCGTATCTACCCAATTTGCATATTCCTCGCGTAAATCTACGGAAGCGCCACCTAGCGGCCAGCGTAAATATGCAACTAAGATACGATGGCATAAGAGACTTACGCCAGTCGGATCTTAGCCAAATTCCGGCGTATCTTGTTTTCGGAATACAGAAAAAAGATACGCCGGAGCATCCTAGAAGTTACGCGGCGTATCAATAGATGGATGTCTGTGATCAGCTTCAGATTACAGATCCACTTTAAATTGTAGCTGTACTCTGGTTTTAAAATTAAACTGGGTTCATCATCTTCTTGGAATGGATAATTAAAGTGCAACAGAAGGCCTGAAATGTTTATATTTCCTGGAGAAAGTGCTGCACTGGTCTCCTCCTAGTGCTGCTCAGATAATCAGAAGCACAAATCTTAGGTCACAGGACATTTGCTGACGCCCCAGTCCTCGCATCAGCAGTGATCACATGACCATACATGGTATGAATTTCTCTTGCATTATTTTCCCTATAAACACACTGTGCTGACAGGAATCCCTCCTGCCGCGTCATTGTCTTCTCCTGGTGGGGGGGCAGGGGGTATACATCCCTGCTTGGAGAAGACTGTGATTATCGCTAGCGGCTATAGCAGCCGATTGCTATCATCGCAAGCGAATCTGTCAGGCTGGTTGTACCCAAGTTTGTCGATCGATCGATCAACTGGGTACATCCTGCTAAACTGGCCGAGTTTCGACTCCGTGCATGATCAGCCTGAATGCCATTCAATAGTGTGGCCAGCACTAAAAGGGAGCGGCATTTTTTTCCTAATTTTTTTTTTTTATACCTTCTATTACTTTTTACTTGTCCATCCCAGTATCCCAGAAATTATAATAGCATTAAATTATGACTGGGGTCCGCTTTTAATTAATTCTAATTGTTTTGTTTATTTTTCAGCCCGGAGATAAGAAATTGGCTCAGAATGCTCAGATGTACCATTACCAACATCAGAAACAACAGATGATATCCATGGAGAAGTGAGTACCCGGGAAATCTCATTTAAAATGTGTATGTTTGGAAATGCCTTCCAATATGGAACCCGGTCTATAATAAATCTTATTTATTTTTTAAAGAAATAAAGATGAACTGAAGCACCCAGACTCAACTGTCACATCGGATGAGGAGAATGAAGATGGTGACTTCACTGTATATGAATGTCCGGGATTAGCCCCTGTGAGTACTTTGTACATTTTTACATAGATCTGCTGCAGGGTCCGTTGAAAGGGAAAGTACAAAATAGTTTTAGTGAGCTGATCTTCTCTCTTTTCATTGCAGTGTTTACCTGAAATTTGGATGTGTACATTGTATATGGCTAATTTGCAACATTTTTATTACTGTAATGAATATGGAGATTTGTTGGTTAGCAACAAGGTGGAACTCGCAGTGGCTCAGGGTCTTATGCACCACTGTGCACTTAGATGAGCTTTGCTGCATATGTTTAAGAGATCCCTTGTGAAATTTTAATTTTGTTCTTTCAAAATGTTAATTTCCATGTTTCAAATGCTTTAAAAACTGTATAATACCTGTGATGAGATTTATAATAGTTTGCACTCAAGAATGTATTTTGGGGTATTTAAAGCGCTTGTTACCTAAAATAAATAATAGATCCTGTCCCTTAAAGCGGGGATTCACCCTAAAACTACTTTCTAGTATTACAATGTCCCGACACATTACAATACAATTATGCCTATTTTTTTATACCTCGGTACAGCTAATTCACCGGCGGCTTCCGGGTTGTGAATCCCGTGGGAGTGGGCGTTCCTAACTTGCTGGTGATTGACGTGATGACCAAAAACAAGCTCCCCCCGTCGTATAAGCTGCGTCACGATTGCCGAAAGAAGCCGAACGACGAGTCGGCGCTATACTGCGCCTGCGCACCGCCGTTCGGCTCCTTTCGGCAATCGTGACGCAGCTTACTCGACGGGGGGGAGCTCGTTTTTGGTCATCACGTCAATCACGAGCAAGTTAGGAACACCCACTCCCGCGGGATTCGCAACCCGGAAGCCGCGGGTGAATTAGCTGTACCGAGGTATGTACAGCATAAAAAAAAACAAAATAGGCATAATTGTATTGTAATGTGTCGGGACATTGTAATACTAGAAAGTAGTTTTAGGGTGAACCCCCGCTTTAAGCATGTTATACAGCACAGTGCTTGTGCTGTGTAATTTGGCCCCCTTTAACACCTGAAATACCTGGCGGATCCTGCCAGTTTTTACTCTCTCCTCTGTAAACTGAACAGGGTTGATTATTGCTGCTGAGCCCTGATACCGTGGTCAGTTTACATTCCTCCGTCATCCACAGCTCTCCTGTTTGCTCTTCTCCTCCCACCCCCTCCCTGCCTGTCAGCTCGTGACAGTGCCCGCCCCTCCTGCTGCTGAAATAACTTTTACATTGTCATACCCATCCGCTGCAGCTGTCAGACGGGGAGGGGGAAGAGTCGACCGGTCATGTGAGCGCCGATCGACACTCTGAAATGAGGTTAAGCGGGCATTTTTTTTTATAAATCACACACACAAGGGGACACAGCATTAAGACACAGAGCGGATGGTATGAATAAGTCAGAGTGGCTTAACAACCACTTTAACGTTTCAAGGTGCGTACTTAATATGGGTAAATGCACAAAAATGCATAGGAATGACTGTGCATTATACATAAACTGGCTCACAGGGAACTTACGTTGCCCCCCTTTTAAAACAGCTGTTGAGATGGGAGGACCCTAGATACACTAACTTGTGCTGAGGAAATAATATAGGTGGGCATTGCTGACTTCTTCTGAAAATGCCTGTTTTTTGGCTTTCTCTGGCCATAGCACTTTCTCTATCACTGACCCCAAGCAATCATGTGACCAGTGAAGGAGGTGGTGGTCTGTGTGTTCTTTCTAGGTCAGAGACTCAAAAAGTATTGACAGTGAATCGGCATGAGAGCCAAGCACCTAGCATTTTCTGAAGGTGAAGTCCACAGTGGCAGCCTCTGTTTCTCTCTCAAGTTTCCTTTAACACATTGCTCGGTATACAGATGACCACTAGGAGGGCATTTACAATTTATATATACTGATATCAAAATTGCTTAAAACTGAATAATAGTAAATGAGTAAAAAGGGAAGGTCACATTAAAAACGCCCTATAGGTAAGCTGTACATTGACAGCTCTGGGTATGCGCTCACTGAACACACAATCCAGTTTCACCTTACATGGATTAATTCAGCTGGGGTCAGAGAAGTCAGTAATCCTCTTTCACTCGCATCGTATCATTATACAATTTCCCTCTGCATGGAGCTCCGTGTTTCTTGTACAGTGTGACATTATGGGATAAAGGGACAAGGCTTTGCCAGCTCTGTGGCTCTTGCAGCCCAGCCCAGTGGGATACAGTTCCTTTACAGAGCAAAGCCCCCTTTGATGAGGCTCATCACAAGGTAAAGTGCTGTGTTCACAAAGGCTCAGCAGGAGGAGGGCGGCAGGGCGGGTCGGTCACAGTGAAAGCTCTTTATAGGTGGCAATGACTGCATGTACAGGACACAGCCAAAAATAAGCCAAGGGGGATCTGCTGCTTGTTCCTGTTTGATTCTGAAGGGGCTGTCCATGCAGAAGCATTCATTCCATGATGCATGCAAAAAATCAGACGGGCTGAGTGTACACATGAAGCTGATCAATGGATCGACTTCAGTACAACCAACCTGCCCCCAGATGAATCTCAGCCAGGATTCAGCTGGCTTGAGAGATCACTCCAAATCAAGGGGATATTCCCTCTTAAGCCGGTCATAGATAGGTCGAATCCCAGCCGGTTCAGCAGGAATGACCAAGATTGGATCCATCTATGGGCAGGCTGGTTATTCCTAAGTAGCTTCACTTATTCCTAAGTAGCTCCATCAATCAACTTGGGTACAACCGGCTTGTTGGATTTTTAGCATTTGATTATTGCCAGTGGCTATAACCACTGGCAGTAATCGCTGTGTTCTGGTAGGGATGGCTCCCTGCGCCCTCCTGCTGGGAGAACACAATATCTGCAGGAGGGATTCCCCATCAGCGCTGACTATGTTATTGGGGAAATCTACCCGTGGTAGAAGGAAGAACAATGCATAATCTATGGACTGCTTGAGACTGAAGAACCACATCAGCAGATTGATAGTCCAGATAACATTTTAATACAGTATAGTGCCAAGCAGAAGATTAAATCGGGAAAGTCAATACGTTTCAGGTGCTCAAAAACTGGTTGCAGATAAGAAAAGCGCATCATCTATAGCCTTTTTGGACAATGGTCATTCCCTATGGGAAGATTTCCCATCACCTACTGTTCCTGTGGCAACCTAAACATTGTTGATTTCCCATCACTTTCTGTACTTTCCGAGATAATGGTCACCAGGACAAATAGGTGAATTTCTGTGAGGAGAGCACAGGCGGCAATAAAAATCAAACATGAAAATAAAAAAAAACTCTCCCCTCTGCTTTTAAAGTGAAACTTCACTCTCCCAATCAACATTGATTATTTTTAATCCTCATGCTGCTAGCAAATTAGTAAATAGGAAAATATATCGTATTGTTTTAATCTTTTTTTTGTTTTACATTTCTTCAGTTACTTCCTGGTTTCTTGCCTAGGCAAATGATGTCATACATCCCAGGAGTCCTCAGGAGAGGAGGGGAGGAGGAGGGTTTTTTTCAGCTAAGCACACCCTTCTGCATGCATGCTTGAGCAAAGGGCAGATTAATTCCAGGAAGTTAATGCTACATGAATTATCTGCCCTTACTCAAGATGGCCCACAGCCAGAAATGCTAGGGGGGGTGCTTTTGAAAGTGATTTCTTAAAACAAAGCATAGAGCCATGGATAGATGTGGGAGTTTGCTTTGAATACTAAAAATTTGTAACAATGTTTCTGGTTTGTGGTGATCAGATGAAGTGAAGATCTGCTTTAACTAAACTAAAATGATTCTTATACACTTAAAGTGATAGATCATGCGTATAAACCCAATTCTATAGAAAATATAACAAAGCCTTTTTATTTTTCCAGACAGGAGAAATGGAGGTGAAAAACCCACTTTTTGACGACTCGACTCTTCATCACTCCTCTCACCATCCTCATTAGCAACCTCAACCTCCAGACTTGAACACAAAACCAAAACCCAGTTCTGAAAAGGAACCTTGTGAGAAGGGAACTACAAATTTACGACTTACTGAGGTTTTCCTGAACACGGTCAATTTTTTTTTTGGCCAAAGGACTTCTTTCCAGCCAACCCACTCAATCGACGGTGATAAATTAAAAGACTGTTATATATATGATGGGATTGTATTTTGTCTGGATACTGAAACTTCTTTCCTTTCACTATCAAGTGTTTCTCTCGCTGAGGAATGAAGGATTCTTTAAACCTGCAGAGATTTTGATTCTCTTCTTTCAAATCTAACTGCTACTCTATCGTCCCATTGTCATTGTGCTTCAGATAAAGCCAGCCTCGAGCTGACATTAACTTCTAGACAAATGCAAAGTCAGGACTGAAGAGAAACCCTCCAATTGCAAATATATATAAATATATATCAGTTATTATAATTAAAGGAAGCTGCAGATCTGCTTTCCTTAATACAACTTTGCACTTTTATATGCCTAAATATTGTGTATGTATTCATATACGCTGTATCCGTTATTTTTCATTGAATGCCGTTCCACCATCATTCAGACCAGTAAAAAAAAAAAAAAGATTTTAATTACAAAAGTAGTCCACACCTATTAAAGGAAATAGCTATACGACTGAAAATTATATGTGGATATTGTTGTAAAGTATTACAACTAAAAGACATTTGCAAGGCCACAGTAAGCCCATGAAGTGCATGCTTGCACAAGGCTTGTGGGATTCCTGGAAGTTTGGGGGGGTAGTTCTGCTAGAAAAAAATAGGCCAACACCAGCAGATCTTTAATATTATTTGCTCTTTTGCGTTACAGCATTCTATAAAAATAAGCAAAGCAGCCATTTCTGAATCTACATTCCAGATACGTATACCTTCATGCACCAAGGATGCAAATGTTACAGAGGGAACATGTCAGAGCTGCGGGTAGACTATGAAAAGTCAGGTCAAGTCTCATCACCATGAGACTGTCAATCTAGACTTGACTATTATAGCTACTTGTGAAGGCCATTACCTAACTAGGGTCAATGAGATCTTACTAGGGTCAACGATTCCAGTTTTCACCAACATTGCTACTTGAGAAGGTGTTGACTAACTTGGGTCAGCGAGTGCTTATTAAGGTCAACGATTCCAGGCTTGACCAACATTGCTAGTTATGAAGGCGTTAACTAACTTGGGTTAACAAGTGCTTACTAGAGTCAAGAAGAGCTCCTTGATGTGTTACGAAAGGGCTTTCCTGGCATCCCATATGAAGTCTGTCCAGCCCTAATTGTTGTTGAAGCTGACATTAAGAGAACCTGTTTACACTGTAGATCGTTAGTTGTGATAGCTTACAGCAAAGTGGCTTAATGTGGTTACAAGTGAGGCTACTCTGGCTATCCAAAATTGTTTACAACGGGTCAACATCTAGGCGTGTTTAGGCAGAAGCATACATTTGACCATCCAAAGAAGGAGCCATTGTGTAGGAGTGGACCAGTATATCTCAGAACAGAGGTTGCATGCACATCCAACACAAACCTCACTATCTTGTTAATCCAGGCATTGGTCTGGCCTATATAGAATGGATGCATTCACTGTGCAACAGCTGCACTTGGAAAAACAAAAGTTTCAAAACCGTACAATATTTGGTATGGTATCCCGATAGCCAGAATATTTTTTGTATCATATATAGTGTAGACTTTTTGTTCACATTGCACTTTGTGTAGATTGTTGCCCCTATTGGCAGGTGAGGGTAATAGTCATTTTACTCTCTGTTTGCACAACCTGAGATATATAATAAGCTGTTGTATGTCTGTCTTTTCCTCTTGTAACTACCGTTAGCTTTTCTCTTACTATTATTATAAAAGAATATATTTTATTTAGCTTTTTGAAACTATTGCCCAAGCAAACCTATTTTTCAGTTTTGGATGGGTGTTGAAGGGCTTACACCGCTGCTTCCAATGATGAGATCTTCATTCTACAGTTCTCAGCTCTAAAACCACAGGAGATAATGGAGGCAGAGGTGGGTACAGCAGAGGGGACATCACACTGGAGTCCTCGAAAGATAAATGCAGATGTGTATATGTACCTGATACTAAAAATTCAGCTTTCCATGGAACTGGCCTTTTATTTAATTTTTTTCTCCACCGGTTCATTGAGGTTTTGGGATTGGGGGGTTTGGAGACATATCATTCAGGACTGAGCCCATGTGGTTTAAGACATTTGTAGACTGTTAAGTGTGTCACCAGAAATAAACAGACTGTTCTTGGGATACGATATTGTCAAAAAAAAAAAAGCTTTCATTTTTTTACCAAAATGTGTTTCATTGGTGAATTATCAATCTACTAATAGCTGGACATGTTCTCAGATTTGTCGAATGACAAGTACCCACCTGACAAGCGGCCCACACACATTAGATGGTAGTCTGCAATAAGAAGCAATTTCAACATGTTTTGAAGCCTACCTTCAGCCAAAATCCTATTCTTTTACAAAGAATTTATTTATTTATTTTTCAATACACAGTGCAATATAATACATTACAATATAGTGTAACAAAAGCAAAGTATAATATGCCAAACCTATTGTGACCAAAAGGCAACAATATACAATATAAAGAGCATAGATTTATTTTTATTTTTTTAAGTCCGCAGTGGTGCAAAAATCTAAACGTAAAAAAGTGAACAAAACATGCATGTGAAACACACAGCCTAAGAAGTGCACTTAAGATTGTGCTTTTAGTCCCCCCCCCCCCAAAGGGGTAGGACCTCTACCCTAATCTCCCGAGGCACAAGGTTCCTGACAGGGACTAAAGTTTCCAATGGTCTGCCTAGCCAGAAGGCCTGGCAGACCCCGTTCTAGGTCAGCTGAAACCGACCATCGGATACTTGGTCAAGGGGCTCTCCCAAGGGCAGGAGAGGAAGGAACCTGAGGGCTACACATCCTTCCCCTAGACGTAAGGGCAAGCCCAAGGACCCCCTTCATGCAGTAAAAAAAAAAAAGAGAAGTGAAAGAGTAAAAAACGTGGGAGAAAAATAAATAGAGGCCCTGAGGAGCAAAGATCCACTGACCAATGAGCAGTGAAGAATACATTGCACAGTAAATGCGTTCATTTTCAATAGACAAGGTAGAGGCCCCAGCCAGCCATGTCAGTGTGAGAGAAAGGCAAAGTAGCCTGCATATTTGGCAGGGAGGTTTGGGAGCAGATAAAAGAGTAAAAGGAGGACGAAAAAAGCAGAAGGGAGAAAAAAAAGGGGGGAAAGGTTCCACATTGTCCTGACCGAGGTGTGAAGAAAGGGGCGCCGGGGGTCCAGTCAGACAGAGTAAGGCACAGTCAAGATTCAAACCAGCGTTGTAAGATATCCACGGATCCCAGACTCTCAAATCGGTGTCATTAAGTATTAAGGTGTGTGTCTCATGTACCATAATCCCGATAAGTCTTTGCTTGACCTCCCTAAATGGAAGGAATTGTTGGTGCCATGCTCTAGCCAGCATCTGATGAGCAGCCAGGAAAACAAAGCTCACCAATTTCCTCTGGTTCCCAGAAAGAGTTGAAATTGGTTATGGCAAAATAGGGATTCCCACTGATTAATGGCCAGGCAGATATTGAGGACCAATCTAATCATAGTGTACACCTCCGACCAGACACTGACTGCCTTGGGGCAAGTCCACCAAATGTGAAGTAAGGTACCCTGTTCTCGACAACCACAGAAACAAGTCGGAGGTGTGTTAGGGACAAAGCGGTAAAGACGAGAAGAGAACACAATGGCTCCGCGGGGAGGAATTCCTTCATCAACACTGATAGCTGGATTCAGGTAGGAGAGCCTAACGTTAGGCAGGTGTAGCGTATCGCATATACGCTACGCCGCCGTAAGTTAGAGAGGCAAGTGCTGTATTCACAAAGCACTTGCGTCCTAAGTTACAGCGGCGTATCGTAAATGCGGCGGCCTAAGCGTGCCTAATTCAAATTGTGAAGAGGTGGGCGTGTTTTATGCTAATGAACCGTGACCCGACGTGATTGACGTTTTTTACGAACGGCGCATGCGCCGTCCGTGGACATATCCCAGTGCGCATGCTCCAAATTACGCCGCAAAGACTTATTGGTTTCGACGTGAACGTAAATTACGCCCAGCCCCATTCACGGGCGACTTACGCAAACGACGTAAAAATTTTAAAATTTGACGCGGGTCCAACGTCAATACTTAACATTGGCTGCGCCATCTTTTTGATGGAACATCTTTAGGCCTGAAAACGGCTTACATAAACGGCGTATCTTTACTGCGACGGCCAGGCGTACGTTCGTGAATAGGCGTATCTCGCTGATTTACATATTCTAGGCGTAAATCAGCGTACACGCCCCTAGCGGCCAGCGTAAATATGCAGTTAAGATACGACAGCGTAGGAGACTTACGCCGGTCGTATCTTAGCAACATTTAAGCGTATATCAGTTTGAGCATACACTTAAATTTACGACGGCGCAGATTCAGAGTTACGACGGCGTATCTACTGATACGCTGGCGTAACTCTCTCTGAATCTGCCTATGAGTGTTTTTTGCAGGAAACAAACTCGCTCCATCGATGTCTGGCTGAGGCCCCATACACACCATAGAATCTATCCGCAGATAAATCCCATCAAATGGGTTTCTGCGGATAGATTCTATGGTGTGTACACTCCGTCGGATATCTATCCGCAGATAAATCTCCCCTGGGATGGATTTCCAGCAGATGGATATTTGCTGACATGCTCAACAAATCCATCTGCTGGAATCCATTCCAACGGATGGATCCGCTCGTCTGTACAGACTTACCGGATCCATCCGTCCAAAGGGATTCCCCGCACGCGTCGTAATGATTTGACGCATGCGTGGAATTCCTTATATGACAGCGTCGCGCCCGTCGCCGCGTCATAATAGCGGCGACGGCGCGACACGTCATCGGCAGAGGATTTCAGCGCGGATTTCAATGCGATGGTGTGTACACGCCATCGCATAGAAATCTGCTGAAATCCTCGAGAGGATTTATCCGCGGATACGGTCCGCTGGACCGTATCTGCGGATAAATCCTCTCGTGTGTATGGGGCCTTAAGGTCAACTAGTTTTGGCTGGAGTTGGGGTTTTGAGAATAACAGAGACTGCATTTCTGGACTTGAAGGCTAATCATTATCTGCGGGTTGCTAAAGATAAGTCCAACAACAATATAGAAATGTAAAGATCAGTGATAATGAGAGACTACTCACATTTAACTTTGCAATGGTCAAATCCGTAAAGGATCATTTCTGATTGGTTGCAGAGTTGCATAACTTTACCTTCCAGCACTGTCTTGTAGCACAAATATATCTGTTAAATATTTGATGAGATTTAATATTATTTTTACTTTGCTGCTTTTACTTGTTGAAACTGTCCAAATAAAAACTGACTGAATTCATCGCATTTTGGTTTAGACACAAGAGACTTCCATCTTTACACAACTCTCATGGTTATCTGAGAAGATGGAATCCTATGTATTGGCAATATGTAAGAGAATAACGCAAATCCTATAACATGTTGGGTAATTAGGATGACAAATGCTTTGGTCCATTAACTTTTCAGGGGGCCTAATGGTTTAAAGTGATTAAAGGAAGAGCCATTCTTTTGCCACAGCAACCAATCAAAAGCCGCTATATTCTCCTGCCATAAAAGAAAGTATCAGATTGGTTACCAACGGCAACAAGGATCATTCCTTAATAAATTAGTTGTCCTGTTTATTGGTTCTCAACTGTTTTGGTCAACTTACCCCATGAAGGGTCAGATACATTTTATAAGTGTCTAAATGTATATCTCCAGATTATATGCAAGTGCATATACTAAACATTATTTATCTTGTTGAAGAATGAACATACTCTAATAACACCCCCACCTCCCCAATGGGGTTCAGAAACATATGGGGGAAGCAAACTTTTCTCCATTGTTGTAGAGGGATTCTCCACTGGAAGGCTAAGGCCCCGTACAGATGAGCGGACAGTCCGATAAAAACGGTCCGCTGGACCGTTTTCATCGGACATGTCCGCTCGGAGATTTTGGTCTGATGGCTGTACACACCATCAAACCGAAATCCGCGCGGACACAGCGCGGTGACGTTGACGCCGCCACGTCACCAAACCAGGAAGTAAAATACTTCCACGCATGCGTCGAATCCATTCGACGCATGCGGGAGATATCTGTCCGCTGGTTAGGTGTACTAACCAACGGACATGTCCGCCGGACAGCTTTCCAGCGGACATGTTTCTTGGCATGCTAAGAAACATTTGTCCGCTGGAAATCTGTCTGCTAGCCTGTACACACGATCGGATCTGGTCCGCGGACCAGTTTCAGCAGACATGTCCGGTCGTGTGTACAAGGCCTAAGAGGACTATCAATTATGGCAGCCCTGTGGTTTAAAAGGCAAATTTCCACATAGAGGTAATCTCTATTTTCAGGGCAGAGCTTTTATCAAGCTTGTTGAAGCTAAAGTATTATTCAGCTCCAGTTTGTAAATGCTGTGCACATTTTCTAAGGTGAGTGCTGATTGCCACTTTAAGCAAGTTGCTCACTGGCTTTCAAAAAGTGCTGAAACCTTCTAGCCGCTTGTTTAACGTGGCAATTGGAACCCCCATTGGGATCTGTGCACAACATTCACAAACGGGAGCTGAATAATACTTTGAGGCGCCTTTCACACGGACAGCTGTTTTGCCGCAGTTAAAAGCATGTAAATGTTCTGTGAAATTTAAGGCTCCAGGCACTACGATTAGCTGCATTTGTACATTGCGATTATGTGCGGTTACATGCGGCCGCGTTTAGCTGCGGTAGTCATTCCCATAGCAACCCTTTTTTATTTTATTTTTGATTATGATGTGCTTTCTGTTGTTCTTTTTTTCTCACGCTGCTATCCGCAGTTGACACAAAAGACTGTGATTACCTGAGGTTATGTGCATATAGCTGCGCTAAATCGCTCCTGGACGCATTTAATTCTATTTTTCTATTCGCACCAAAACCGCATGTAACAAAATCGCAGCTAAACGCTGTGTGTGAATGGGGCCATAGGGGCCACTGTGTGCTTTTAGCTGCGGTAGAAAACTAGAAAATCCGCAGCTAAAAGCACCGTTCTATCCGTCCGTGTGAAAGGGGCCAAAAAGCTTCAACAAAGCTTGCTAAAAGCAAATGATTTGTCAAAGCTTGATGTTCACTCTGCTCTTCTACAAGCTGAAGTCTGTGTTAAAAGGGCCCTTTTACCAATTCACTGATTGGGGAGTATTGACTATATTGGATGCAGCTACCAAGGTTACCTATTGTATTGCCTTGAAGGTTAGCTTAAAGCCATCCATAGACAGTCCGATTCTCTACCAGTTGAGCAGGGACCAGTCGAGATTAAAACCATGTATGGACAGGCTGGATGTACCCAAGTTGATCGGTCGATCAGCTTGGGTACATTCATTCTGCCCATACATAGTTTGAATCCTAACCAGTTCCTTGCTGAATCAAACGTTCTGTGGCCGGCTTTAGGTTGAGAACTGCTGATGTACCATAATCAGCAGTTCCCAGTTTCTCAACATTCCCAATTTTTTGTTTCAGAGAAAAAGGTAGCAGTAAGACAACAAAGCAAAAGCTGTTTTTTTTTTTACCAATCTTTATAAAAAGGCCTCTATACATGGCATAACAATTCACTGACTTATTGGTCAGTAATTCATTAGACACAAGGTCCAGTAAGGAATGACGGATGGATGCTGGTAGGTAAGAAGAGAATTCATGTGAACATAACCCAAACAAAACTAAAGTATCGTTTTTGGTTAAATGTGGCTCTTCAAAGGACACATGTACTTTGCCCATGTATTCTTTAGTATTCGGAATGGCATACAAAATGGCTTCGTAATTTGCACTGTAGTTGGACAAAGCAAAGACCTCTTTTAAACTAACCAAATGTTCAAAGTACCAGGTTCACCTTAAAGGTGGCCCCACCAGCAACACAAACACACTTTCCTTCACTCCCATACAGCTCCATTCGGGCTGCTAGAGGGAAAGAAAAAACGGGTACTACTGGGTATGGGGCCACATGTGCCTCAATCCTCTGTCTCTTTTGCGAGCGTGCTGGTGCTTGGTAATTGACCACTCGGGCAACCAGTCCTCTCCTATGGGGAGAGAGTTTTTAGCTCTGTAAGCAACATGAAAGTCTTCCTCTTTATTTCAGAATAGAGTGATGGAAAAGTGATAATCAACCAATGGGGCTGCCCTTAAAGGGAACCTGTTGCTTTGTGCTGCAAAAGCACTGGTTCACTTTAAATTGACCTTTTTGTGTGACCATTCGGCCTTTTACAGAAAACATCAGAAAATTTATGAAGAATAAAAGGCTGTTGTGAATAACTACACATTCCTTTCCAATGTCCAAAACCTTCTTGCTGACCACCACAGTCCAAGGCCAACTGTTTTAAAGCTGGACTAATATAAAATACCATCCATTGCTGTACCAAAGCTCAGTGTGTGAAACTTGTATGTGCAGCTGTCCTTTATTCAGATCTGTCTTTTAATTGTAACCGCCTCCATGTGTCTACTCCAGTTTTATTTAATAAAACAATTCCCTGCTTATCCTCTGAGTGTTGTATTTTGTACAAAGTTATGGAATTTTGGTTTATTGTGAGAAGAAGAATTTGGGGATGCAACAGAAATGTCGGAGTCCCAGAAAAATGTCACTTGGAAGTTTGGACCCTGGGTCAAGGTTTTTTACATTAATGTATTCTATGCATTCTGGGTGCAGTTCCCCCCTCGCCCTCCTTGTACTTGGCTGTGCTCCATCTTGATCCACCGACATGCATGACAACAGCAGCTCCCCTGGGTCTCTCTCTTCCCAATGGCTCGAACAGTAGTGGAAACCATTGGCTAATGCTGTCACTCACAGCCAGTGAGCCAATAAGGAGTGAGCAGGGGCAGAGCCGAGCTGCACTCTGTGTGAATAGACACATAGCGAGGCTATGGAGTGAGCCTGTTTGAGTGCCCCCATGGCAAGAGGCTTGCTATTGGGAAGTACTTGGATAGGAGTCAGGACCTCCGGTGGGGGACCCAAAAAAAAAGGATCGGGGGCTGCTGTGTGCAAAACAAGGGCTGTAGATGAGGGGGTACCACCAGTCCTCCTGTACGGGGCCCAGGCCAGCGGACGGGGGGCACAAGCAACAGGGTGAATCGGATGTGGGCAGGGAGGGTAATCGGTTCGGCAGGGGGGCAATTACTGGAGCCAATCCCCTGTATGGCTCTCTCTGCAGCAGCTGAAACCTCCTTCTCTTATCTACCTTCCTATTTCTTTTGCTTTTCTGAAATCTTTCGATAGCCTGCCTCATTCCTATGTATGAAATGGACCCTTATTTAATTTTAACGTTATGAGCTGTCGCCGCTTCTACTTTTACTGTGGTTACTCATGTATATTACGATATACAAGGCTGAAAAGCCTCTTTGCATTGCTGTGTTTGTCATTGGACCTTGGAATTCTTTGTTTTATGTTTATATGTATTTGAGAAGACACCTTGTATTTGAGGTACTCGGGTATATTCGTAAGCTTCTTTGAAATTCAATAAAAATTGTGAATCACAAAAAAAAAAAAAAATTTGCTTGGCTTTAACCCAGCCCTGAATCTGGCATAGATGCAACTAATGTGCCTAAAAGCTTAACTTCGGCTTTTTTATTTGGTGTTTGTCCTACACTTTCAGGGAAACCAAAACTATTTAACTTGTGGACAAGAAAGACCTCCAGAAAACCTGTGGTGATCTGATAAGAATAGCAATACACACTTTTCCGAAATGTCTACTGTTATGCCTGGTACACACTCAAGAGAAAATTGGACAAAAAATACCGCTTTTCGAAGAAATGATACAATAATTTGATTTTTGGTACCGAAAAACGTTTAAAGACCAAGACTACGCATGGTTGAAAGTGAAAGAATACATTACAATACATTACCTCACTTGCAAAGTTTTAGGCTGTCATACAAGAATTTTTGTAACTTTAGTAACCATTTGGCTTTGGATATCAGACTAGCATGCAAAAAAAATGGACGATCATTCGTCCGGGAATTCTCAATGTGTGCACAAGACTTTCTGTATGATAGATTGAAAACTGAAGTTGGGACTTTTTATCTCCTCAAAGGCAAATGTTGATAAAGGCCCAGTTTGCTGAGTCTATGTGATCTCAGTTGAAGTTAATTAAAAGTTTTTGTCTTGATCTTTGTAACAAATGTTCTCAAGACTAGGAAGTGGAAACCAATTACACCTGCACTGTTGTAAAGACAAAATCCATCTGCATTTGTTTCCACCTGGAGCTCCCACCACCTCCCCACTCCTCTCTCCCATGATGATCTCTATTCTCCTATAGATCTGCACTCCCCAGCTTGGCCCTTTCAAATGCTGAATCGTCTTTTTTTCTCCCCAAGGGCAAACTCAACCACTGCTGCCTTCATCTCTGCACCTCTCTAGCCAGTTCTTTTTGATGAGACTTTAAAAGCATGCCATGAAACAGTAGAAAAGTCTCTTTGGGTGCAGATTGCAAACTGATAAACACACACCACTTCTTTCTTCTCTAGCTGGAAAGATACAAGATCAATGGCAATATAAATCTGCAGTAGGTCCAGAATATTAATGTTGTCGTAAAATCCTTGTTTTGAGATTTGATACTCATATTAGGCTCCATTCACACTTGTGCCACTTGTCATGCAACTATGGACATCAAAGTCACATGACAAGTTCTTCCTCATGTCTTCCTTTTGATAGCCATTCATATATGTGCGACTTAAAGTTGCAGCAACTTTTAAGTAGTTCATGCACTACTTTGGTCTGACTTTCATGCAACTTAAAGGCCATAGACTTCAATATTAACCCTCAGAAGTTGCATAAAAGTTAAACCTGAATGTTCTACAATGCAACAGTTGTCCATAATCACTTGAAAAAGCCAAAGTCGTATCCAAGTCTTACCCATCCAAAGATGCATTAAGTTTGCACTCCAAAGTCGGCACAACTTTGGAGTCGTACAAGTGTGAATGGACCCTAAAGTGCAGGACAAAGGAACAGGTTTTCCTAAATGCCCCCTTCCCAGCAGCATATACTGACCTTCTCTTTACTCTCCCCCAGCTCCATTCAGGTGTTGGGAGTAAAAATAAATACTCATTTCTTCCAGGTTTTGGGGGGGGGGGGTGTTATTTATGATTATCTTCCTTTCGTCAAGCCTTAAAGTGGTTGTAAACCCTTTACTACCACTTTTACCTACAGGTAAGCCTAAACCTCACAGTTTAGGAGATAGTCACTATACAAGCATGTGCCAACTTCATCGGCACATGCGCACTGAACCAACGGCTCACTCGTGCCATTTCTTCAGTAGCTGTGCCGTGACCGGCGACATTTGTGCACATGCGCAGGAGTGGCGTCATTGCGGTTCCGGCCAATCACAGTGCCGGAGCCTGTAAACCCGGAAATGACTCCGCAAGACATGTCGCTGGCCACAGCAGTGTACGGGGACCACTGCAACAGCTTCGATGTAAGGTAAGTATTTCATAATGAGCTAGTAGTGTGGTTTTATTTTTATTTAGTTTTTAGTTTTTTTTTAGAGTTTACAACCATTTCAAAGTGTTTTGTACAGTCAAAACTTTTTAGTTTTTGATAGAACAGGGAAGGCTTAAACCCCCTGCCAGATTATTATTTTTACTGTCTGTGTACCATTAGAGATTTTCCATTTACTTCTTGTCCCAGGGATGCAAGAGGAAGGAAAAGAGACACAACAGGAGGAAATCCCCCAAAGTAAGGGGCATTCCACTCCATCGAACAAACTTTTTCGGTTTTCATTGGACAAAAGTTTGCTCTACAAACGGACAAACTTTTCGGCAACAAAAGTCCTACCGTGCAAAGTCCTATCGTGTGTACAGAAGTCCATCAGACTTTTGTCCAAAGTACAAACACGTATGCTCAGAACCAATGTTCAAATCTACCAACAATAGCAGAGGTTGACCAAAGGGTGGCGGTAAAGAGCAAAAAAGAGCTGAAAAAACACGTGATTTTGGGAAAGTCCTGCCGTGTGTATGCATACCAAGTTCACGACCAATGCCCTTCAAACACTTCCCTCTTTCACCCTGGGATTCTACAGCCATCCACTGGGAGTTGTGATAGTTCCCTTCACGGGACATCTACATGCCGACGGACTGATGTTAACTTCTCCTCATCTGGATTCAGCAGTGGCATTGTTGTACCCATTTTTATACCAGTATCATACTTAGCTACATGTTTTTATGACTGCTTTTGCTACCGTTTGCTACCGTTTGGTATTACTCGCACCATTTTTACCGTTTTGGAAGCTACATCGATTTTATCTCCAGTGCAATATTTATTTTGTTACCTACTTGAAGACTATAAAAGTTTTAATGCTATTCCCATTGAGCGCTGACTTTGTGTGTTTTTTGTGTCCTGCTATCCATTTTTCCAGTGGTTGGTAGCTGCACTGGGAATCAGCCTGCAAGGAGATCAGCTAAAAGTAGTTGGATCTGTATGTGAGTTTTAATTAATCGAAATTAGTGGATTATTCGATTTAAAAAAAAAATCAATTAATCGAACACAAACATTTTAATCAGTAACAGCCCTAATTTTCTTACAACATCTGAACTGATGAGAATGTTAAATTTTTGTACAAATGTTTATTCAAAAATCTACCAGCTTTTACTCTTGATCTGGGAACAACGCAAAAAATTGTATTTCCTTCTACTCCCTTAATCAGTGACAATGATCACATGTACAAATTGGGGGTGAATCTTTCCGATGAAGATGCAGACAGAAATAAACACACGTTAGAGATCATAACCACTCCAAAGTTATAAGAAAAAGTTTTATCTTGAGAAAATGTTAAGGTACTGGCACGTGAGCGTGGATTTGGAGGTTGCACTGAGCTTCTTTTCTTAGTTCCCATAAGTGAAATGAATAGCAAGTAGGTAAAGGTCAGATGAGTTCATGTGGAGTGGGGCATACCTGACTAAACCTGTATGGGTGAAGCAATTAAAACCCCACTTGTAGGATAAATGGCTACTATAACGCAGGACAAGTTAACTTTGCATACATTCATTACCCTAGTTCTGTTAAGCCTACAAAGGCTTTTGAAGTTCACCCTATGCCTAGTGAGATGTGTTAAAAATGTACTTTCTGCTATGGGGCATGTCTGCTTTGGTAAATAAAAAATTCTCACATTTCAAGCTGTTGGCTAGCCTAAACATTTCCTGTAGAGGAGAACAGTGATCAGAACTAGCTACCTATCTAACCAGTCTCCTCAAGGGCAGGCTGCACAGGGGTGGGGGAACATCCACGGTAAAAATATACACTATAATGTCAAGTTTTGGGACGTCTGCCTTTACGTGCACATGAACTTTAATGGAATCCCAGTCTTAGTCCATAGGGTTCAATATTGAGTTGGCCCACCCTTTGGAGCTATAACAGCTTCAACTCTTCTGGGAATGTTTGACCATTCTTCCAGAAGCACATTTGTAAGGTCAAGCACATTGGACAAGAAGATTTGGCTCGCACCCTCCGCTCTAATTCATCCCAAAGGAGTTCTGTTGGGTTGAGGTCACGACCTTGTGCAGGCCAATCAAGTTCCCCCACCCTAACTCACTCATCCATGTCTTTATGGACCTTGCTTTGTGCACTGGTCCAAATCATTTGGTGACGGGGAGATTATGGTTTGGGGTTGGGTTTGGCCTCTTAGTTCCAGTGAAGGGAACTTTTAAAGCGTCTGCATACCAAGACATTTTAGACCAGGGGTAGTCAACCTCGGCCCTCAAGCTGTGGTGAAACTGCAAATCCCATCATGCCTCTGCCTCTAGGAGTCATGCCTGTGATTGTCAGGGTATTGCAATGTCTCATGGGACTTGTAGTTTCACCACAGCTGGAGGACCGAGGTTGCTTACGCCAATTGTCTGCTTCCAAATTTGTGAGAGCAGTTTGGGGATGGTCCCTTCCTGTTCCAACATGACTGCAAAAAAATTTGTACGAACACTGTTAAAGTCTATGGGACACGAACATGAAAAATCAAAAGTGCTCATTTTAATGGCCTATATGCATGGTATTGTCATAAAAAGTGTTTGGGGACCTGGGTTCTCCCCCAGGGGAGCAGTGATTTTAATAATGCTTAAAGTGAAACAATAAAAACCTGTAAAGTGGCAAATTTTTCCAGTGTTTAGAACAGTCCCTGCAGCAAAATGACATTTCTAAAGGAAAAAAAGTAATTTAAAACTGCATGCGGCTGTAATGAATTGTCGGGTCCTGGCAATACAGATAAAATTCATTGAAAAAAATGGCATGGGTCCCCCCCAGTCCATTACCAGGCCCTTCTAGTCTGGTATGAATATTAAGGGAAACCCCGAACCAAAATAAATACAAAAAATTGTGTGTGGGTCCCCCCAAATTCAATACCATGCCCTTTAGGTCTGGTATGGATATTAAGGGGAACCCTGCGCCATTTTTTTTTTAAATGGCGTGGGGGTCCTCCTTAAAATCCAAACAATTGAAAAAAAAACGAGAGCCAGCTTGGAACAAGTCCTTTATTAAAAAAAGAAGAAAATAAAAAAGTCCAGCGATGTAATCCATTCTCGACCCGACGATACTGAAAAAAAAAGCCACTACCGATGCCTCATAGGAGGTTCCTGTCCCATCTGACACCACAGGGAAACAGGTTCTCCCATGTACATATAATTGCAGGTAGGAGAACAAAAAAGGCATATAGCGTAACTCCATAAAAACAATAATAATAATTTAAATAAAGTTTAAAACTCCTATTTTAGGAGAATAAACAGCGCTTATTAGTACAAATGTGGCGGCAGTGGTGCTCATTCTGACGCGTTTCGTCTACATAGACATCATCTGGGGTCACTTGGCCCATATTTCAAATATATTCCCCAATCAATGTAACAAATGTGCCAGATTTGTATATTCCTTCTACAAAAAGATCACTTGGATGTTGCCTAGCCCATTAACAGAAAGGGGTAGAACCTGGGGGGCTGAGTATGCCCCTGGTTTACTATGTGTCTTAAGCCTCATACACACGATTGGATTTTCAGTAGAAAATTGTGTTGGCATAGTTTGTATGTTCCATCAGACAATTGTCGGATTTTCCTCAGAAAAGAGTTAGGCCCCATACACACGAGAGGATTTATCCGCAGATACGGTCCAGCGGACCGTATCCGCGGATAAATCCTCTCGAGGATTTCAGAAGATTTCTATGCGATGGCGTGTACACACCATCGCATTGAAATCCGCGCTGAAATCCTCTGGCGATGACGTGCCGCTATTATGACGCGGCGACGGGCACGACGCTGTCATATAAGGAATTCCACGCATGCGTCAAATCATTACGACGCGTGCGGGGAATCCCTTTGGACGAATGGATCCGGTAAGTCTGTACAGACGAGCGGATCCATCCGTTGGAATGGATTCCAGCAGATGGATTTGTTGTGCATGTCAGCAAATATCCGATCTGCTGGAATCCATCCCAGAGGAGATTTCTCCGCGGAAACAGATCCGCTGGCGTGTACACACCATAGGATCTATCCGCAGAAACCCATTTGCTGGGATTTATCTGCGGATGGATTCTATCGTGTGTATGGGGCCTAAGACGGCATGCTTTAAAATTTTCTGCCAACAATTGTAAGTTGCCGGATTTTCCGAGTGTGTGTACACAAGTCCGTCGGACAAAACTCCAAAGTACAAACACGCATTCTCGGAATCAATGCTCACCATCACTGGACCCCAGGATGGCTGTGGCTCTACACAGCCCAGTGAACTTTCAGGCTGCATCACTACGTTGATGCACCCTTGGGACAAGGTATTGATCCCCTTCAACAACTTACACCCATTCACTTGGCACAGTTGTACCCCGACATGTGCCATGCTTGGGCTCCTGCTCCCGGGACCCATTTACTCACCATTACCTTTCTTATTAACAAGACAAATAGGTCCCTCCATATATGTGTCCCCCCTTGGTCACCGTGGGGGTTTTGTCTGGCCCCGCGTGCTGTACCCCATTGGCGGACCTGTTCTAGATCTTCTCCTGACGAAGCGGGTTTACCCGCAAAACTAGTTGAGATACTGCCACAACCCTCAACTCATCGCAATGCTTTCCCCTACCGGGGACCTCTGTCTTGGTGTTGTTCGGTTGTGACTATTTTAATTTTGTAATTGTCTGTCATGTTCATGTTTTGTGGAATAAAAACATATTATTTTTTACATATCTCTATTCTAATTTGTAATTCTACACCGGTACCGCGATAGTCCTAATTGGCCCCCCTTTTGCTCCCTCTTGGCTCTCTGGTTCGGGGACCTTAGACCCAAGTACCCTATATCTCAATGCTCACCAAACACGACATTTGCAGAAGGTGCCCAAAGGGTGGTGCTAAAGTGCTCAAAAACAACGTAGTTTCATGTTAGTTGGCCGACAATTGTGTGCCCTTTGTATGCAAGACAAATTCCTGGCCAACGCCCTAGGCTTTGTCTGCAGAAAATCCGATCGTGTGTAACAGGCTTTAGTTATCGCAACAGTAAAATTCTCTTGCCATGATTCCAGACTTTTAGTCATGTCTACCTGGGTGTTTTGGGTGTTCCCTTTT
Source organism: Rana temporaria (assembly GCF_905171775.1). Taxonomy (NCBI): domain Eukaryota; kingdom Metazoa; phylum Chordata; class Amphibia; order Anura; family Ranidae; genus Rana; species Rana temporaria. The sequence goes on from NC_053497.1 coordinate 127,913,885, forward strand.
TTTTAAGCTTTTTCTGTTACACTTTTCATAATATAAAATAAATACAGCAGGAAGAGTGGGAACCCCTCAAAAACGGGCACATAAACATTTTCGAACAACATTTTAACTGTGTTTGAGCAGCTTTACCATTTCTCTCTAGCGTTTACACAAAACGAAAACATCAGCTGAAGTGTGTGAATACAATAGTTGTGACCCCTCCCGTACATCGTCCATAGTGTTGTGTTTATAGGGACAAGGCCGGACAATACAAGTCAAGAAATGCAGAGAAATGTATGCGGAAAAAGTGACACACCTACAAGACATTTATTTGGGAACACAGAAAACGAAACTGTAAATAATATGCATATGACAGGGGAAAAAAAAGTAGATAAAAGGTAAAAATGAAGGTTGTTTAAATAAATTAGGAACAATATATATTTTTTTGTCTTTCCGCACTTAGCCTAATTGTGCTGCAAAATTATTATTATTTTTTAATTTTGCAGTGTCTCAGAACACACCATATGAAATGTCCTGACTCCCAAGCATGCAAGATCATTTACCGTATTTTCCGGCGTATAAGACGACTGGGCGTATAAGACGACCCCCTATTTTTCAAGTGAAAATATAGCTTTTGGGCTATACTCGCCCTATAAGACTACCCCCTTCCAAGGCAACACCATGTAAAAAAAACATGGATTCCACTGCATATTCACCACCGATCATTGCAGCCTCTGCTCACCTGTGCCAACATTGCAGCCTCTGCTCACCTGTGCCGACATTGCAGCCTCTGCTCATCTGTGCCAACATTGCAGCCTCTGCTCACCTGTGCCAACATTGCAGCCTCTGCTCACCTGTGCCAACATTGCAGCCTCTGCTCACCTGTGCCAACATTGCAGCCCCTGCTCACCTGTGCCAACATTGCAACCTCTGCTCACCTGTGCCAACATTGCAGCCTCTTCTCACCTGTGCCAACATTGCAGCTTCTGCTCACCTGTGCCAACATTGCAGCCCCTGCTCACCAGTGCCAACATTGCAGCCCCTGCTCACCAGTGCCAACATTGCAGCCCCTGCTCACCAGTGCCAACATTGCAGCCTCTGCTCACCTGTGCCAACATTGCAGCCTCTGCTCACCTGTGCCAACATTGCAGCCCCTGCTCACCTGTGCCAACATTGCAACCTCTGCTCACCTGTGCCAACATTGCAGCCTCTTCTCACCTGTGCCAACATTGCAGCTTCTGCTCACCTGTGCCAACATTGCAGCCCCTGCTCACCAGTGCCAACATTGCAGCCCCTGCTCACCAGTGCCAACATTGCAGCCCCTGCTCACCAGTGCCAACATTGCAGCCCCTGCTCACCAGTTAGAGGGAAAGATGGGGAAAAAAACAAGGAATTAGGATAGAGAGAGATGAAAGGGAAAGAAAGGAGAACAAAGAAGAAGGGTGGTACATCCTAAAATGTACCATAAGGGATTTTAATACTTTACGAGTGGAAGGCACTCAGGGAGGGCTAAATGTCCGTGGGTTAGGGGCACAAATTACTTGTCTTGCCCCGGGTGCTTTCAACTCATGCTATGAAAATAATTTTACTGTTAAGGGTCCCCACAACTTGGAAAATGTTATCAAGGGGTCACGGCACTAGAAGGCTGAGAACCACTGATTTAGATGAACTTGTGTATCTGACAAATATTATACAAGTGTACAAAACTTAGAGGTCTGATGAAGGCAGGCCACCCCACCAGGGAGAAAAATGTGAAGTTTAATTATCTAGGATTTTTAAAAATCTACAAAATATTTGTCTTACAGATGACAAAAAATAAATGTGTCTAAAAACAGAAACCTTAAAAAAAAATTAATTAACAAAATAATATTTAATTATAATATAAAAAATTATGAACGTAATATAGTACATAGTTAACGCATTTATTTTTTATTATTTTTTTATTATTAAAGTATAGATAGTCCTGAATAGCGCAGGAAATAGGTAAACTCTTCTGAGTTTTTTTTTCTTAACTGTCTGTGCCCTGTTGTGATGATTACCATTCACTTACTGTCCTAGAGTCACAACAGGAAGTAAAAAAAAAAAAACAACCTTAAAGGGGTTGTAAAGGTTTGTTTTTTATTTTCTAAATGGGTTCCTTTAAGCTAGTGCATTGTTGGCTTACTTACCTTTACCTTCAATTTCCCTTCTAAATATTTATTTTCTTTGTCTGAATTTGTCAATTCCTGTTACTCCTCAGTAAGCTTTCCACCATCATCCAAGCCGTTCTGGCTGGGGGTTATGGCCGTACACACGATCTAAATATCGTACGAAAAATGTCGTCCGAGAAAGAATCGTACGATAATCGGATCGTTAGTACTGAGCTTTCGAGAGCCAATCATGACAGTTCATCAGATATTATTTTATCGGACATGCACAAGAAAAAATTCTCGTACGGTACCAGATCGTACGATTTTCGTTTAGTCAGTACAGTTGTCATCTGAAAATACAATACAAATACATTACAACACATGACATCACTTTTGATTTTTTTTTCTGATGTACGAGAATTTTTGTGACTTTAATAAACGATTTCATTTCTACTTGCGACTGAAAAAAGTTGTACGATCTGTCGTACGATATTCGGAATCGTGTGTACGGGGCATCAGCCCGCCAAGCTTACTGAGGAGAAACAGGAAGTGAGAAATTCAGACAAAGAAAAAAACATTTATAAGGGAAATCGAAGGAAAAGGTAAGTGAACCAACCATGCACTAGCTTAAAGGAACCTATTTAGAAAATAAAAAACGAACCTTTACAACCCCTTTAAAACGATATTAAACCCAGAAACAAAAATGTAATATGTTGTAGCTTACGAAACCTTAGATATCGTGGCTGGGTTCGTTTTTCTTTTTTTAGGATTTTTTTTCCTTCATTTCAAATTTTGCTCCAGCCAATAACACGCTTCCTGTCTTAAGGCCCGTAAACACAATCATAAAATCATAAAATAATACCGCTTTCGAATCGATCATACGATAATCTGATCGTTAGTACACAGCTTTTGTCAGAAATTATCCGAAGTGTCAAACACAAAAAAATGTCTCGTATGATACTTGTTTGTACAATTTTTATTTAATCAGTACAGTTTTTGTCCAAAAATACCGGGAAGGGGTAGAACCTGGGGGGCTGAGAATGTCCCTGGTTTACTATGTGTCTTAAGCAGGAAGGGGTAGAACCTGGGGGGCTGAGAATGTCCCTGGTTTACTATGTGTCTTAAGCAGGAATGGGTAGAACCTGGTGGGCTGAGTATGTCCCTGGTTTACTATGTGTCTTAAGCCTCATACACACGATCGGATTATCAGTAGAAAATTGTGTTGGCATAGTTTGTATGCTCCATCGGACAATTGTCGGATTTTCTGCGGAAAAAAGTTGGACGCCATGCGTTCAAATTTTCCCAATTTTCACTTCCGAATTTTTATTCTGTCATATGAGAATTTTCGTACTTTAGTAACCTCTTATAGGTGGATTCAGAAAGACTTAGGCTGGTGTATCAGTAGATACGCCAGCCTAAGTCTGAATGTGCGCCGGCGCTAATTTAAGCGTATTCTGGAAACCAGATGCGCTTAAATTAGGCTCCGATACGAGCGGCGTAAGTGTCTTACACCGTTGTATCCTAAAGTGTAATTTTTAGGCTGACTGCTAGGTGGCGCTTCCATTGCGGTCGGCGTAGAATATGTAAATCACTAGATACGCCTATTCACGAACGTACGCCCGGCCGACGCAGTACAGATACGCCATTTACGTAGCGCATTATCAGGCCTAAAGTTATTCCATCAAATAGCTGGAATAGTAATGTTAAGTATGGCCGTCGTTCCCGCGTCGAAATTCGAAAATTTTACGTTGTTTGCGTAAGTCGTTCGTGAATAGGGATTTACGTCAATTACGTCCACGTCGAAACCAATAGGACCGTGCGGCGTACTTTGCCGCAATGCACACTGGGATATGTAGGCGGACGGTGCATGCGCCGTTCGTAAAATACGTCAATCACGTAAGGTCACCCCCCATTAGCATAAAACACGCTCCCTCAGCCGAATTTGAATTATGAGCGCTTACGCCCGCCCGATTTACGCTACGCCGCCGTAACTTAGCAGGCAAGTACTTTGTGAATCATGTACTTGCCTCGCTAACTTACGGCGGCGTAGTGTAAATGCTATATGCTACGCCGCCGCAACTATGCGCCCGCCTACCTGAATCCACCTATTAATTTTCAATATGGAGACTAAAAAAAAACTAAACTAAACTAAAAAAAAAAGGCCGACCATTCGTTTGATAATCTCATCATGTGTTCTAGGCTTTAAAGTGTCTGCATTCTGGACGAAGTAGTAAAGCAGACACCTTTGGACAGCAGCATGTTCAGTCTGGGGAGAGGGTAGTATTAGGCTAGCAGATTTAGATGGATTTGACTAACAAATTGAAGCTAAACTCTCTTTATATTCAGTTACAGCAACAGTTTTTTTTTTTTTGAGAGAAAGGTTTGGGATTTGAGGTTACATAAATTAATAAATGCTGACCATTGTAAGTACCCCCGACAGTGCTATATGTTTTGTCTTAACCCTATTACTGTTACTTTTTCTGGACTGCTTGGTCTGTTAAAATTAGTTCTAAAATAACAGACCAACTGGCTGAATCACCAGGTAAAAATAAAGGAAAAAAGCCTACAAAAAAAAAAATGAATGCAGCCATCACATCTATAAACTGGTGGGTTATTTTTTAGAAGACAAAAAACGACATAAAGCCCACACACGATCATTTTAAATGACGTTTTTTAAAACGCCGTTTTATTTCATCACAAAAGACGACCGTGTAACATTTTGGATTTTCCGACACGTTTTTGCTAGCGACAATGAGCACCATGACAAATAGAGTGTTTGATCCCACTCTAATATAAAAACATGACAGAGGTTCTAATGCCTTGTACACACGACCGGTTTTCCCGACGAGAAAACTGACATTTTTTTGATTGGTCGGGAAAACCGGTCATGTGTATGCTCCATAGCAGTTTTCCCAACGAGAAAACTGCTCGCAAAAAAATTAGAACCTGCTCAAATTTTTCCCGTTGTGTTTCCCATCAGTCTTTTTCTCGTCACGAAAACCGCTCATGTGTATGCTTTTCCGAGGGGAAAAAAACGTGCAAGCTCAGAATCAAGTATGAGACGGGAGCGCTCGTTCTGGTAAAAGTAGCATTTGTAATGGAGATAGCACATTCGTCACGCTGTAACGGACTGAAAAGCATGAGGCTGAAAAGCGTGAATCGTCTTACTAATCAGCAAAAGCGCCACCCAAAGGGTGGCGCCATTTGAATGGAATGTCCCCTTTATAGTGCCGTCGTACATGTTGACGTCACCGTGCTTTGGTTGAGCGTTTTTTTGACTGAACGTGTGTATGCAAGGCAGGCTTGAGAGGAATCGCGTCAGGAAAAACGTCGGGTTTTGGCATGTCAGGAAAACCGGTCGTGTGTACAGGGCATATCTCTTCCTTGCTTTATCTCAAACTAAAAAAAAAAATAGATTTGGCTTTAGATACATTTTATTTATAATAAATAATTAAAATTAAAGTATAACTAAAGGCAAAGCTTTTTTTTTTTAGCTTTGGATAAAGTGGAGATGGATAGGAATGCTTGTCAGTTGTTATTGCTATTCCCCCGTTAGGGAGATTCCTCCTCTCTATTGGTCCTGTTTTCCATTATCATTGAAGGTGAAAATAAAAGAAAATCACACATTGCTCCCAGAAAAGTAATAGACACTAGTCCCCATGGAATTCCCTTAATTTGCAGAGATTTCTGCTAAGGGACAGTAAATTATGGGAAATCTCCCAAATAGAACACAGATGGTGAAAAAAAATATGACGGGTTATAACCCTCCCTTGATCGAAAAAAAAAAAAACAAGTTTTGCCTATTGTTCTATTTTAATAATAATAGTAAGTTTGAGTGTGGCCTGGTCATTTCTCAATCATACAGACATAGAAAAACACCAGATTGGAGTCATAGATCAGAGAACATTGGTATGTCTGTAGACTTTCTATGATGGCCAAGCCTATCAGTTGGCTTGGATCTTCTTGGCAGATAACTGTTATTTTCTCCAGTGATAATGCACTGTGCACCTCCTACATGTATGTTTGTACAGTGATAATCTGAAATAGTGATTGGTCAGTACAGATACCTAATTTGTGTAGCTCAATTACATTTTTGTATCTGAAGATGCCTCCACCCTTTGGCAAAACCACTTTCAATACTAAGGACCAAGCAGACCACATCTGCAGGTTCAAAGTCACAGGTTGGGGCCATTGCTCTGTGTTCTGAATAGAGAAGCCTGTTGGAATGTGGATAATCTAGTTTAAAGGCATTTTCTGTCTTGTTTTTGGGTAGCAAAACATCCTGTGGTGGTGAGTCAACATGGAGGGGGGTGGAAGGAGGGCCAGGTAACAATGAATCAAAGTGATCTAGTTATTGTGCACTGAGGCTCTCTGGCCCTTGGCTCCCTGTGGTGACAGAAGAAGTGTCTATTACTAGCCAGAGTCCCTCTGTTGTATCCTGCACAAGGCAATCAACTCCTCCAAAGAAGGTGGGAAGAGCTACTCAACCTGACCTACTTCGAGCAACATGTATTACTGGAATCTACCGATGGTTTCTAGAAGACTATTTGATGCTCAAAGTGCTTCTTCCAGCAAGGTGCTACAGAGCGATGTGTTGCACTCAAGACATTTTTCCTCTTGACTTTACCTTAGGGAGCATCTCATTTTAACACCAAGCTCCAAACAAGCATGTAAATACACACATATGAGCGGACTTGTTTGGCAAATAATTTACATTATGACCAGCCACTTTTGTGAGTACTACATCTCTGTTAAAAATACAGCAAGGAGGGTGACGCCTTTTTCAGTTAAGCCAGCCATAGACGGATTGAAATTCGGTCGGTTCAGCAGGAGCAAGCTGAATTTTGATCTGTAAATGGGCAGGCTGGTTGTACTGAAGTCGATCCATTGATTAACTTCGGTACAACCAGCCTGTTGTTTTTTTTTCTGCCTGACCACCGCCAGCAGCTATAGTTGCCAGCAGTGATCATTGTATTCTGTTGGTGGGGAAGGCTCCCCTTGCTCCCCGCCGGCAGAAAACAATAGCGCCATGGGAGGGATTCCCCATCATCACTGAATTGAGCAGAAAATTGTATAATATACAGTATATCCTTTCTTACAGGAAACAGAGACAGCAGTGTCACCTACCTATCCCCTAACTGCTAATGGATAATGAAGGAGCAGATGCACGCTGATTAATCATCAGTTTTGCTCACTCTGCTCCCTCCACCTGACTGCCGGCTTCCTGTTATGCCCAATACACACGAACGGAATTTCCACCAGCAAAAGTCTGATGTGAGTTTTTAATCGAAAATTCGGACTGTGTGTATGCTCCATCAGACTTTTGCTGTCGGAATTTCCGCCAGCAAAAGTTTGAGAGCAGGGTCTCAATTTTTCAGACGTACAAAATTCCAATTGGAAAATCCGTTTGTCTGTATGGAATTCTGACGGAAAAAAAACATGCATGCTCGAAAACAATTTGACTCATGTTCGGAAGCATTGAACTTCTTTTTCTCGCCTTGTCGTAGTGTTGTACGTCACCATGTTCTTAATGCTCGAAAGTTCAGAGAACTTTTGTGTGACCGTGTGTATGCAAGCCAAGCTTGAGCGGAATTCCGTCTGAAAAACCATCTAACTTTTTTCCAACGGAAATTCCGCTTGTGTGTACAGGGCATTAGAACAAATGCATAGCCATAAAGCCCTCATTGGTTCCTAGTACAGTCGTTACAAAGTACATACATTTATATAAAATTTTATTTTAAAAATTGAATTACTTTGTATAATAATTTTTGGACTCATGAAAGAGACTTGAACATTCTCACTTGTAACTCACTAGTCATCCTCCATTTTTCCCAATTATTTAAAGTAATGCTCAAATCTGCGACATCTCTTTCAAATATCTGAGCCGGTTCACACAGGGGCAACCTGACTTACAGCGCGACTTTGCAAGGCGACTTTAGCGCGACTTGGAGAAACTTACAACGCGACTTAAAGTTGCCTCCAGGGCAGGCGACTTTGGCTGTGGCCAATCACAGAATAATCAGCTCTGTGGGAGGGGGGGTTTGCCTGAGTAAACTATTTTCTCTTCCTGTAAAGTTGCTTCAGTTAAGACAGTGATCCAACTTTGGAGGCAACTTCCATTGAAATCAATGGGTACGAGTTGCCTAGAAGTCGCCTTGAAGTAGTACAGGAACCTTTTCTGAAGTTGGAGTGACTTCAGTAGTGTGCATTAAGACGGCTCTCATTCACTTCAATTGAATTTCTCATGTCGGGCGACTTGGGGCGACACAAGTCGGATCCCAAGTCGCGGTAGTGTGAACCAACACTTAAGGTCAACCAAGTGTAACATTAGGTGGCCACAATAAACAAAATATTTTTACAAAAGTCTACAGGGGATAGGATTATATAGCCTTCCAAATGGTTCTACAGCACAGCTCTAGAAGTGATAACATGATTAAGGCCACTTAACGTGCCTTAATAAGTTTAGTTGACCTCTATTAACAAAGAAAACCTGTTAATAATCTATTTTACCCCCTCTTGGTTAGTGTGAGCCAGGGGAAGCCATGATCTTGGTCTTCCCAAATAGCAAAGAAAAACCTTACAAAGCCAATTATCCTATCCTTATCTCACCCCCCACTACCAAGGCGACCTGAGACAGAAAGCTGAACAAACAGTGACACGCGCAGGTCCTCTTGTCAAGACTGGGCCCTGTTATCAGGTCTTAATAAGATTTTCTATGTCTAGTCCTGGCCTTTCAACATCTAAAGACAACTAAAGGGAGCTAGAGACTCGGTGGCAATTGGAATATACAACTACTGCCTGAACATGGTACAAAATGATGGACACATAAATTTCGGGAAGTTTGGATGAATGCTTACAGGCAGATAGAAACACAATAAGTGCACCCTGTTCTGCAGATTCCCCTTGCTCAATTAATTGGAGGAAGGATAGGGCCAGGATATTTTTTTCCAGTCAACCATTTTCCTTAAAATCTTTCCCTGCAGCCTCCATAAGGATACACATGCAAGTTAAGGTAATCCCCATATTGGTTGTTTTTCCATGCAGCATAGGACTCCAGCATAAAAGCAAACAGATGCTGCATACTCCATTATTTTTGTTTCTCCTTGATGAGGGCTCTCTACCAAGTATATAGACACACCTGTAAAATATTCGTATGAGTAATAATGAGAAAAAAAAATTCTCAGAACCAAATATGCATCATATATACTCAACCAGGCAACCCAGTTTGCTTAGGAACGTCAATAAGGGTATTTTGCAACCCTTACTTGGTCACTTGCTATGTGTAAAGCACCTAAAATTCCATGTCGATGTTCTTTTCATTTTCATAGTGTCAGCCCCGTGCCCAGTTCATGGCCCATTTTTTATATAAAATACCCTACTTGTTGGTCTATTCAAGGGATCCTCAAACTATGGCCCTCCAGTTGTTGCGGAACTACACATCCCATGAGGCATTGTAAAACTCTGACATTTACAGACATGACTAGGCCTGATGGGAATTGTAGTTTCCGAAACAACTGGATGGCCATCGTTTGAAGACCCCTGGTCTATTCCTTACCACCAGGGATGGGTGAGGGACTCAAAGGGGTTGATTAACTAAAACTGGAGATTTCAAAATCTGGTGCAGCTCTCCATAGAAACCAGATTCCAGATTTAATTGCCAAAGCTTAATTGAACAAGCTAAATATAGAATCTGATTGGCTACCATGCACAGTTGCACCAGATTTTGCACTCTCCAGTTTTAGTAAATCAACCCTATAATGCCAGCAAGCTACCATCAGAACTTGATTACTACATGTTACATCTACTCACAGGTCTTCAAACAATAATGTTTAGTAGTGAAGTATAGAGGCACGTCTGCCGCTATTTAGCATCTATGGCCATATTTACTGTGAGACCGTCTCCCAACATGCATAGCTGTTATCTTGAGAAAACATTAAAGGACTGGTTAAAAATACCAAGCTAGCTTAGAGTATTGGTGGAGTTTTTTTGTTCCCCACTTGTTTTTGTGGGTTACCTCCTGGAGCCATTTTTTTCTTCAACATTGTTTTTATTGGTTAATATACAAATAGGCAACACTATAGCTGTAAGCCCTTGATGGTAAAGGCAATGGAGCTTGCAATGCAGGGGAGACAGTTTTCTTTAACATTCTAAAAATATAATACTATGTTAACAAGCTTTCACCCACACTAGCACTACAATACAGGCGGTCCCCTACTTACAAACATCCGACTTACAAACAACTCCTACTTACAAATGGTGGGAAACAACATGAAGTGAGAGGAAATCTACCCCTAGGAAGGAAAATTCACTCCTGTAATGCCATGTACACACGATCGGAATTTCCGATGAAAAAAGTCAGACGAAATTTTTTCATCAGATATTCTGACTGTGTGTGGGTCCCATCTGACTTTTTTCCGTCTGGGTTTAGAAATAGAACATGTTTTATTTTTTTACGATGGAAATTCCGATCGTCTTTGTGGAACTCCGGCGGAGAAAAAAACATGCATGCACAGAATTAAGTCGACGCATTCTCAGAAGCATTGAACTTAATTTTTCTCGGCTCGTCATAGTGTTTTACGTCACCGCGTTTTGGACGGTCGAAATTTGGTCTGACAGTGTGTATGCAAGACAGCTTGAATGGAATTCCGACGAAAAATTCCATCGGATTTAAGGCCCCATTCACACAGGCGGACTCCGTTCCTACGGAGTCCGCCTGCTCCCGCCAGCTCAGCGGGAGATCAGTCCGCAGATCTCCGCTGAGCCGACGGATGACAAGCTCCTCTCTGCTCACTGAGCGGGGAGGGGCTTGTCGGGCACCGCTGTCTCCTATGGAGCAATCTGATGAAAACGGACAGCATGTCCGTTTTCATCAGATCTTACCCGATCCGATCCGCATGGACGGATGGTGACGTTCCCCCCATACGTCTGTTTTTAGCGGATCGGATAGGGTCAGATGTCAGCGGACATGTCTCCGCTGACATCCGACGCTCCATAGGGATGCATGGAGCGGCCGTTCAGGTCTGCCGTCAAAACTGACAGGTGGACCTGAACGGTCCGTCGTGTGAATGAGGCCTTAGGCCATCGGAAATTCCGATCGTGTGTACAGGGCATAAGAGTTATTATGGGAGAAAAGTGTCTCCACTGAAGCTTTGTCACCAATCCTTGTTTCCCCAAATTTTCCAAATCCAATTGTCATTGGGACAGAAAGTGAGGTGAAATCTTCTGAATGGGGGCACAGATAGCAAAACAAATATTACAGGGGGGTTAACCTTTCCCAATGCTATCAAAAAAGCTTAAAAATATATATTTTTTGGGTGGAGCTACACTTAAAAAATGTACCTGCTCTGACTTACAAACAGATTCACAGACGTTCGGCTTCTTTCGGCAACTCGTGACGCTTCTTATGTGACGGGGGGGGGGGTAGTTTTTGTCATTACGTCAATCACTAACTGCTGCATAGGAACGCCCAGTCCCGCGGGAAGGAACTACACGGAAGTCGGGTAAGAAAATTGCTATACGACGTATGTACAGCAAAACAAAATAAAAAATCGGCATACTGTCAATGTCGAGAGTGAGCTCAATGTAATGTTAGAAAATTGTTTTTAGGGTGAACCCCCGCTTTAAGAACAAACCAACAGACCCTGTCTTGTTTGTAACCCGGGGACCGGCCTGTATAACTTTGGTTGGTTCATTAGACTGGGAAGCTCCTTCAGGACAGAGACTGATATGTGTGTTTTAATGGAAAGTACTACAATAAAAGTGTCAGTATTAAATAAAACCAGTAACATAAGTATCTGACTTTCTGTTGTACACCTGCCTTTTGTCTAGTATCTATGGTGTGGATAATACTACTGATGTTCTTGACATTAGCAGGTAGATGTGAACATTTCCTATGCCCATTTTGGCACAAGTCAGAGCTCCCCTGCCTCATTACCCACTCTCAATGGCTTTATAACCTCTAATGTTTGGGAAATGTTAAGACTGATGACTTAGAATTTAGGAGCTGTAGTGTGTAAAACACAGAGCTGCTGAATATTCATATGCCTCTGTGGAGTCTGTATTCCTATGCATATGTGAAATAATGTACAAGCCTGACAAATTACACTTCAGGTTTGTTCGATTGTTAATGTGATCACTTGCTTCCACTTGTAGACTGGGGGTCCTAACATCCATACAAGATCATAACTCCAAAATACAAGTTTTTTTTTTCTACTTATTAGTTCCATGTCTTACTTCAACTTGACCCTATTCATGGTCCTTGGGAGCCTTTTTTTTGTTTTACTGGCCCAATCACCTGGAAGGCTAATTAGCATCGACCTAAGGGGGAGGGCTCTTTTGCCTAGGCTAGTGTAGGGACAGCCACCATCATGAATTAGATTACAACCAGTTGAACTACAATACAAACAACTTCCCAGCCAGGGACCTCCAGCTTAGGACCACAAGTCACACCTGGAGACCTTCTGGAAGGAAGGTTTAGATCTAACAATTTTACTACCTTTATGGAACTTTTACTAATCCACAAGTGAAGACTTCCCAAAGGGGCAAAGGAAGACCTTCTGCATGGGGCTGTAAGCACCAGCTTGGCTGCAACTTTCCAATATGTTTGGTGGATCTACAAGCCAACAATAGACCCAACTCCAGCTAAGTCCTAAAGGTTTGGCTTCCAAGGCTCTTCTCACCATGTACAACCAGCAGACCTTCCAAGCCTTTGCTCACAACTCGGGTCTGATGCAGGATGTTAATTGCCAATATAATATGGGCAACTACACCAGCCTCGGGCACCCACACCACTCCCAGAGCTTTTTCCCCTTCTCCACCGTCAAGTCTGACTACGGGGACCTCGGGGTGCAGGGTGTGGGGGACTGTATGGCACAGGCGTTGTCATGGAACCACTTGGCACAGATGGACGCGACCAGCCAGATGACCATTCATTGTGACCAGCAGGGAGCAGAACAGATGATACCCAACCCAGAAGACGCAGAGAGCCACCCGAAAAAAGAAATAGAGCCGGAGCCGGAGATTAAAGAAGAGTCCCCAACAGCCAAACTCAACCCGCAGACGCACAATGCCATGGGAGCAACCTACTATGCCCAGGCTTGGGGCGGCGGGACCTTCTGGTCCAACCCGGGCACCACAGCAGCCAACAAGCCCCAAGCCAGTGTGAAACCCACTCCGGTACAGCAGTTTTCACAGAGCCCGACTGGTGAAAGTGGGCTCTCCAGCCTGGATACCAGCCGCTGTAGTAACTCTACCAGCCCGGTCCCCAATGTACAGAACATTGTCATCCCCCGGACCATCTCCAGGGCGGGCAGCGAGGGCATCGGCAGCGACATTGAGGAGGTAAGTGGCATCTCTGCTTCGTCTAATAACTCTTATAACTTACAAATAGAATCATGTCTACTACTTTGTCTTGTTCCAGGGTCTGAAAATACGGACCTAAATGTTTAGAGACATATTTGGAGACCCAAGAACTCATAGATTTTGCACAATTCACCTTGAACCGAAGTCTTGTAGGATTTAGTGGTGCTCTTTAAAAATGTAATTTTGTTGTGTCTGGAATGGATTTTTCCATTCTTGTTGGACATTATAATCCAAGATTTAGACATAAAATCCACAAGGTGTGGTTCTCAGGAAGCCTACTGGTGAACCACAACTCCTTTTGTATTTTATGGAAGGAACAAAATATTCAGCCTAGATAGTGAAGTGTAAAATACTTGAAACAAAGTTGTGTTGATTTCCCCAAGTTGTGCCACTGCATCTTGTTTTATGATTCTGATGTTTATACATTTTTATGAGTACATCCTACAATAAGCCCATTATATATTGATCTTATAGACATAAGTGACTCCATCTTGTTTTATGATTCTGATTTTTATACACTTTTATGAGTACATCCTACAATAAGCTCATTATATAGTGATCTTATAGTCATAAGTGACTCCATCTTGTTTTGAATGTTTGATTTTGCTTTACTTGACCTTGTAGATATTCCTGCTTTTGTAGATGCTAGGGAGCCTATTGTACTATTGGGCTCCTGATACTACTGGGTATAACAGACTCAATGCTAGATTGAACTCCTAATCTTGTAGACTGAATTCAGCTGATAACATTGAATGCGCATTTTCTTAAAGTGGTTGTAAAGGTTCGTTTTTTATTTTCTAAATAGGTTCCTTTAAAGTGGAGGTTCCCCCTAAATTTTTTTTATAACAATACATTCAGAAGACTGGTTACACTGCGGGTAGGCTGTTTTTTTTTTTTTTTCGTACATACCTCGATATCGCCGTTTCATCCCTCGGCTTCCTGGTATGATTCTTGTGGGGCTGGGCGTTCCTCGTTGATTGAAGTTCCTCCGACCGACGCATACTTGACGTCACGACTTTCCGAAAGAAGCCGAACGTCGCTGCGCAGGCGCCGTATAGAGCCGACTCTATACAGCGCCTGCGCAATGACGTTCGGTTTCTGTCGGAAAGTCGTGACGCGCAGTATGCGCCGGTCGGAGGAACGTCAATCAACTAGGTCCAGCAAGAATCATACCCGGAAGCCGAGGGATGAAACGGCAATATCGAGGTATGTACGAAAAAAAAACAGCCTACCCGCAGTGTAACCAGTCTTCCGAATGTATTGTTAGACATTTTTTTTAGGGGGAATCTCCACTTTAAGCTAATGCATTGTTGGTTCACTTACCTTTTATTTTGATTTCCCTTATAAATGTTTTTTTTCTTTGTCTGAATTTCTCACTTCCTGTTCCTCCTTAGTAAGCTTGCCCCCATCATCCAAGCTTTTCTGGCTGGGGGTTAGTCTGCGTGCTCACCCCCTCCCTTGGAAACACAGCGTCTCCCCGCAGGGGTTGGTTCACTTACCTTTTCCTTCGATTTCCCTTCTAAATGTTTTTTTCTTTGTCTGAATTTCTCACTTCCTTTTTCTCCTCAGTAAGCTTGCCCCCATCATCCGAGCCATTCTGGCTGGGGGTTAGTCAGCGTGCTTGCCCCCTCCCTTGAGAACACAGCGTCTCCTCGCAGGGATTTGTTCACTTACCTTTTCCTTTGATTTCCCTTCTAAATGTTTTTTTTCTTTGTCTGAATTTCTCATTTCATGTTCCTCCTCAGTAAGCTTTCCCCATCATCCGAGCTGTTCTGGCTGGGGGTTAGTCAGCATCTTGCCGCAGACATGTAGTCCCAAGGGAGGGGGCGAGCACGCTGACTAACCCCCAGCCAGAACAGCTCGGATCATGGGGGCAAGCTTATTGAGGAGGAACACTCCATCTTAGTTTAATTTATTCACCATTTTATTGGTCAGTGTGTGTGGCCAATGAGCTACTTAGATCTTGTTATACTTAGCAACTATTATTACTGACTCCATGTTGCTTCAAGCTCTAGATTCTGTTATCTTGACTTTAGCAAGAGGCAAGTTAAAAATTAACCCTAGAAAGTAGTTGATGCTTGGACTAGACTTTCCAGGAGAGGTAGTGAGTCAGTCAACAGCAAGTGGATTCAAACATACCGGGGACACACATAGAGCTATACCCGGACCAATATATAAATAAATTAATTCATTAATCAGTCAACCAATAAATAAAAAATTGGGCAAACTTAAAGAAGGGGTTCTCCCATAAATGTTTTTTTACCCTTAGATACCCTTAGATGGATGCTCATTTAGTCTAGGGGAATGGGCTAGTTGTTTTAAAATCCGAGCAGTACTTACCGTTGTAGAGGGCGATCTTCTCCGCCACTTCCGGGTATGGGTCTTCGGGACTGGGCGTTCCTTCTTGACTGACAGGCTTCCGATAGGCTTCCGACGGTCGCATCCATCGCGTCACGAGTAGCCGAAAGAAGATGAACGTCGGTGCGGCTCTATACTGCGCCTGCGCACCGACGTTCGGCTACTTTCGGAAAATCGTGACGCGATGTATGCGACCGTCGGAAGCCTGTCGGAAGACTGTTAATCAAGAAGGAACGCCCAGTCGCGCATGCCCATACCCGGAAGTGCCGGAGAAGATCGCTCTCTAAAAAGGTAAGTACAGCTTCGATTTTAAAACAACTAGCCGATTCCCCTAGACTAAATGAGCATCCATCTAAGGGTAAAAATAGCAATTTAGCGGTGAACCTCCGCTTTAATGACCAACTTAATCTTTATTATCTTTATTATAATTAAACTGCATTGGAAAAAAGAAAAGAAGTGTTTTTTTAAAAATGGGATGCCATCAAACATAGAAGAACTTCTATGTTTGATGGCATCCCATTTTTAAAAAAAACACTTCTTTTCTTTTTTCCCATGCAGTTTAATTATCTGTCACCATGTTGCTATTTAGCCCCTAACATTTTGTTAAATTACCTCCATCTTTCTTGTGCTCCTCGCCTTCTAGCTTGGCTTGGAGTCTCTTCTGTTAAAGCGGAGTTCCGGGCATAATTTTTTATTTTTTTTTGCAAGCTAAAATTAATCACATCAAATAGTCCCTAAAACATATTAATAGCTTCCCAATCATTCCAGAAATCATTGCAAACACTTGCCTTATATCCTCCAGCTCATGTTGTAGCCGTATCCATAATATGTGTGGGCATGTGAAGCCCAGTTTTTTCTTCTTCCTGGTTTTCAGGGAGAGGTGCATGCTGGGTGATTTTTAGGCAAAGTAATGCTCAGAGACTCCTGGGAAATGAGTGTCATCATTTCCCAGGAAGCAATGGGGTCTTAGGACAGGAAGTTGAACCACCTAGAACTCGGAACTAGGCAGATTACGAAATCAGAAGTGAGTAAAAAAATATATATTTTTTTTCTTTTATATTAAAGGCAAGCTGTTAATAGAAAGATAATTTTTAGGGTGGAACTCCGCTTTAAAGTGGTTTCATCTAAACACCTGATCTCCTTGTGCTATCGTGACACCACCTAGCTTTGAGCCCCCTGACTTTGTTTTCTTGTGTTTCACTGAGCACTTGATTATGTTATATTAAAGCAACATTTACGGAAAAAAGACCCATTTATAAATGAATAAAGTATGTTTTTTTGCAGGTGTTCACAACGTCATTAGCTCCTGAGAACTTTGTGTCCTCTGCTCACAGAGCTAAAGTTGGTCATTGTACAGCAACCAATGCTATGTGCTATGATCAATATTTCTGTTGTCAGCATTTTCAGAAGTCATCACATAAAGCTGCACCTGAATCTACCAAAATAATAATGCTTAATGCCAGGTGTGACTCAAAGTACCCTTAGGTTAGAATGTTAAATAAATCTGAAATCTACTTTTTCAGTTCGTTATTCATAATAGAACTAGAAAATATCCTTTCTGCAGTCTACATTTTTTGCAAGCCCATAACGTGATTTATGAAAAATTGTTTTATTTCCTTTGCTCATTGCTATGCCCACCATACTACTCTCTTTAATAATTGTTCTGCCTTTAGGCCGGGTTCACACTTGTCCGACAATTGCTCTGACATTGGGAGCTCATGTCGCATGACATGTGAAAATCAATGTTTCCCTATGGGAGTCGTCTTAACTGGTCCAACACAAGTCGGTCCGAAAATGCTCCCTGTACTATTTTGGTCCGACTTTGATCCTACTTCAGCCCATTAAATATCATTGAAGTCAGATCAAATTAGGATTCTTCATCTTACCATCGGACACTTGACATCCGACATTGCAGTAAAAGGAATTTATCTCACACTGGGATTGTTTTAATTGGTCAAAGAACAAGGTAGACTATCACAAAGTCGGATCAAGTAGTATCCTGTTCATAAAAGTCGGATGGATGTAGGATCAATGTAGGACCGATGTAGGACTGATGTCGCAGAGCAAAGTAGGATGAAAGTCGCACCGCTGTCGTGTAGTATAGTGTGAACCCAACCTAAAAGTCTTAAGGGGCAACTCCCTGTGCACATCTATGCCCACCGTATGTGTGTCCTTCTTCAGTATTGCTATTTATTGTCATTAAATATACGGTTGATTTCTTCAGCTATTCAAAGTTGAATATCTCTCAGTAATTTGCTTTTGTGATGTCTTGCAGGAAGTCCCGACATCTGCAGAGATGGAACAGTTTGCCAAGGATCTGAAACACAAACGGATCACTCATGGCTACACGCAAGCAGATGTTGGCTATGCCCTCGGACTTCTTTATAGTAAGTTTACCTATGAGGAATTCTAGAAGAAACTGCAGGAGAGCATTGTTTAAAGCTGTTTGAAACTGAAACTTCTCTTTCCTATTCTCTCTCATAGACAAAACTTTTAGTCAGACGACCATCTGCCGATTTGAGTCTCTACAGCTAAGCTTTAAAAACATGTGCAAGCTGAAACCGCTACTAGGCAGCTGGCTGCTGGAAGTGGACACAAGAGAGGACATGCAGGAGGTAACTACATCATCATAAATGGGTTAAAAAAGGGGGTTTGTATAACAAAGTGGAAGAGTAAGGCCATCCAAAACTGGTATTTTAGCATTTGGTTGAGTCTGGTGGGTGGACTCATCTGGCAAAATCTTTTTAAGAAGATTCTTGTGGTCAGATGTTTGAAGGGTGACCACATTTCCAAACTACCAATCAGGGACACCCTCCCTTCCCAAAAATCAGCTTGTGCTGTAACGAATAACAGCACAGTGATTGGACACAAGAGGTGGGATTTATGATTTCTCCAATCACAAGCAGGGGGCGGGATTTTGCTCCTCCAGGCATTCCCGGCCAGGACAAGTACTGTCAGTGAGTAAAGCGGTGATGTGATGGCCCTTTTTGGGGGCATCAGATTGGCCTGGGGGGAGGGGGTGGCTGTGTCAGTTTCAATCCGGGACATGTGGTCACCCTAGATGTTTGCACTTGAATGATTAGGTCTTTCCACCTGCTTTGACTAGTATGGGGGCATCTGAGACTCTTGAAGTATGAGACTTGAAAGTGGAGAGAGGAAAGGCAGAAACTTTTGTTGGGAGAACTTAACTATGGAGTTCCCGAGATATTGCCTTACAAATATGAAATCGCTAGTGAGAACAGTGCAAATATCAACTAAAGCCCCGTACACAGGGTCAGACCTTTGTTCGACCAAAATCACATCGGAATTCCGGCGGAATTCCATGGGAGTAAAAGAGAACATGTTCTCTATCTAAACTCCGACAGAATTCCTCGGAATTTCCGATGGAAATAATCCGATGGGGCATACACACGGTCGGAATTTCCGATGGATAAAGTCCGTCTGACTTTTTCCATCGGAAATTCCGATCGTGTGTATGGGGCATTAGTAGTATTTATAGCCCAATTACTATTTCATAAGATTTCTATTAAATTGGGTGATGATATTCCTGTGGGCTACCCCTGACCTTTTCAGCCATCTGATAAGCAACAATAAAGTTAAGCTGGGTAGGCACTATCCAAAAGCCTACAGAGTAAGTCATCCTTGGAGCCCTGTAGACAGATCTATATAATTGTAAGTTCAGCTTGGCTGTAAATGGTTATTGGAATAGTGTAAATGGTAAGTGAAGGGGGAATAATGGGAACTGGCAACTTGTGACCTGCCTGATTGATAAGTATTCCCATATGGCAGCCGTCCTGGGTTTCCACAGATGTGAGAACACTGCTGGTTCCATTACATTGCATCATTATCGGGACCTTACAAAATGTCCCCTCAGCCAATGAGTAAATGTGAAATATATAGCAGCAATCCCATGTCTTTTTTCTATAGATGTGTGTGTGTGATAGAAAACACCCTTGAATGCCAACAGTACTTTTAAGTGTCCATTGCAGAATACCTATACATCCTCATTCAGCTGTTGCAAGGAATGCTTGGTCTTATGAACAGCCACCCTTATGATACAAGAGACCTACATAGTTAGAAGTGCAGGTTTCAGAATGTGGAAAGGAGGAGCGAGTATGTAGCCATAACACTCTCTTCTTTGACTCGTTAGCTCATCAGTCGGGGACCAGTTTTGCCTCAGATCCAGAAGCGAAAGCATCGAACAAGTATTGAGAACAACGTCAAACGCAGTTTGGAGAATTATTTTATGCACTGCTCAAAGCCCGGTGCACAAGAGATATCCCAGATTGCCAGGGAACTAAACATGGATAAAGATGTAAGTATACCTAGTTCAATTATTTTACTGTTGTATGATAGTTGGCTTAACCATGGCATCACAACTCTATGCCTATACTATACCATACCAATGGCAAAAAAAAAAAAAAAAAATTGTCAGGGGTTGTACCCTCCATTACTCCATCCAAAATGAAAAAAAGTTTTGCGTTTAGTCCTACTTAAATCTCTGCTGAGTTGTGTTTCAGCTCTAACGGCTGTTCAATATGTAGGCTATTGCCATGGCAGCAGGGGAGGACAGAGATGGTGGGAGGGGTATCAATCAGTCTTGCTAATGATAAAAGTATATTAATTTGATTCAAAGGCACATTTTTTGGGTTAATAGTGTTCTTTAAAGCTGGAGAGACGATAGAAATAGCAATAGAGAGAACGCCATGGGGTTAATTTACTAAAAATCGGAGAGTGCAAAATCTGGTGCAGCCCTGCATAGAAACCAATTATCTTCCTTTTTTTCTTGTCAAAGCTTAATTGAACAAGCTGAAGTTAGAAGCTGATTGGCTACCATGCATGCCTGTACCAGATTTTGTACTCTCCAGCTTTAGTAAATCAACCTCTATGTCTATACAGGCCCGGATTTTGAGCAAGTAACATGGACTATAGCAGGAGGCACCATGTCTACATTTGCTACAAAGAGGCAGGTGCTGTATAAAACTGATAGATGCGCTATTACATAAAAGCTCTTCTTAGCCAGCTAAATGCTAGCAATGAAATAGATATTTAGTCTAACCAAAAGTCATCTTTCAGTTAGGGCCCTTTCACACAGGACAGATCCATGATGATCCGCCCCGTGAACCTCCACTTGCTCAGCGGGGATCACTCCATTGATCCCCGCTGAGCTGGCGGATGACAGGGCGGTCCCCGCACACTGTGCAGGGACTGCCCTATGGGGGGATCGGATGAACACGAACCATCTGTCCGTGTTCACCTGATCCGATCCGCAGACGGATGGAAAAATAGGGTTTTCCTCCGTCTGCAGAATCGGAGGATTGTGGACCCGGATGAGATCGGGTGTCAGTGGATGTTCATCCGCTGACATCCGCAATCTCATAGGGATCAATGTATGTCCCCTTTTCATCTGTAAACGGATGGATAAAAAAGTGGACATACATTCTGCATGTGTGAAAGGGGCCTTAGAGATTGGATACATGGTAAGCTAGGTCACCCTCTGTTTTTTTTTAAGCCTGTAATAAAGAGATCTTCTGTTATAGTTCCCAACACTTTTCTGCCCAACTTGGAGTTTTTAAGGTACTCTGGCACATTGGAATGCCCCCACTCATTCTGTTACATCATCTGCAATATAACATTACAAATAACAAGGAGAGTGGGATCCTCATAATGGCTGAGGCAGGCAATTGATATCAAGTGCAGGAATTCTACCATTAACATCCCTGTGAGATAAAAGTAACCATTTTTGTTGCATATTCCCCTTAAAGACTTATTTTACAGTTTTTGTTTCCAATCTCTAAAAATCAGAACCATGTTGCCTATCTGCTAAACTACTAGAATCATTATTGTAGGACCTTTATTTTAACATTGACTTTTTAACTATATATCCATCTGTTCACAGGTTGTCAGAGTCTGGTTTTGTAACCGTCGGCAGAAAGGAAAACGGCAGGTGCACCCCTACCTTAGGGAAAATGGTGGAGAAGCCTACGATATTGTCCAGTCCCTCTCACCTTCAAATGCAGGCCACTATGCCCTGTCTCAGGTGATGGCATCTCAAGGTTTTGCCCCAACATCCCTCGGTTCCAACCCTGCACTTTACATGTCTGCCTTCCATAAAAGCGAGGTCTTCCCCCAGGCCATGCCTCACGGAATGTCCATAGGCAATCATGCCACTTAAATCCCATCTGATTCCTGTAATATGGTAAAGATGCCAAAGATGACCTCTCTTTTTCTTTTTCTTTTTCTGAAAAATGGGGCAGGGTGGGGGGGTGGACAAAGAGAGATATCACTGCTGGTAAAACTTGAGTTTTGGTTCATGTTGGTCATATTCTCACCTAAAGCTAAAATGAATTCAGAGTGAGAATGATTACAGTCCAGTCTGCATGGATTGCTGTTACTAGTGTATAAGTTTGATTAACACAGCATACATCTAAAAACATTTGATAACACCAACCGTTAGTGCATAACCAGGGTTCCATCAAACCTTCTAATCTATTCTTCAAGGGATACAGTCATATCGGCAACTGAGTTTGATTATTGCAGCATTCTATTTGATTGCTACATTCTCCATAACATTATTATCCCCTGTAATATCTAACTCAGGGGTCTTCAAACTACGGCCCTCCAGTTGTTCAGGAACTACAATTCCCATCATGCCTAGTCATGTCTGTGAATGTCAGAGTTTTACAATGCCTCATGGGATGTGTAGTTCCGCAACAGCTGGAGGGCCGTAGTTTGAGGATCTCTGATAACTAAACAAGTATAATGATTTTGTATTGATTCCTTTTTTTTTTTTTTAATTAATGCAAAAACCCCGCCTAACCAGATACTACACCACTAGATATCTGGCATTTACAGAAAATACCTCTTCTGTACCCCTCTCTAATTTGGTTACACTTTAAGGTGGAACAACACCCTTCTATTTTTTTCAGCCAATGAAGCTATGGCCTCTGTTTGATCTTCAGATGCCATGATGCTGCACATTTTATCCGTTATGACACCAGCCTTTTGATGGTTTAACAGTTGGGTTGAGAGCACAACGAATGTGACACTTACATTCCTGGCACATGCTTGGAATGTAAATGTTTTTTTAAACTGTTAAATCAATGGGTCTCGTTCCACTTTAATAAAATAATCTGACTTTTCCTGACTTAATATCTAAGCTCCACCAACTGCTGTTCAATTATAGTGCCTTACTGGACAATTGGACAGTAGAATGGCAGTTGGCAGGGCTTAGTTATGAAGTCAGGAGAGGTTATGAAGTGAAACTATATCAAAGAGGGACACAAAGGAAAGCAAAGCATTTATGGGCAGCAAAATATATAAAATAATATCCAGTATGTGGTAATTTTAAATAACCACATAGTTTATTTATAATAGTGTCCAGTAACATCTTGAGGTTTGAACAGCTCTTGTGGATTGTAGATACATTTCTGGTTTTGGGTTAGACCTTTTAATGCTCTCTTTCTGATGACTGTATCCCTTGAAAAGCCAAAATATCAGGTCGTTGACTGACAATGATCCAGCAACAGCACACAGAACATGCTAACTTCTATTCTGACTCTAGGGGGCACTGTGGTATTCTACAGTTTGTGAGAGTGGCATAAAACAGACCCGAATTAGTCGACCCACTCTCATTGCCCCCCCCTGCCCATCCCACCCAAACCAATGCCATGTCCATTGTATGTTTTACTCTCACTAGCTCACTGTTGCTCCCTTCTGTTCAGTTACAAGTTGGCTTCTTGAAACACCACGTTGTAGATGCTGTTTCTGAGCCAACGTTAAGGGGCCATTTCTGGCAGCTATTTCTCAGGCAGATACATTATTCATGAAAGAGCAATTGGGACCTAGGCTACAATCTTTTGAATATAGTTTAGGCATACAAAAGGGCTACCACATTGTTGAGGCATCAGGTCTACGTAACCCACTAAATTCTTTAACCTTAACAGGGCTTCCTAACTCTTCCCAAAATCTACCTTCGAATGCTTTGTCTTTGTCTGTCTCTTTATGTTTGTTTTTTCTGACTTTAAATTATTTGTCCTAAAGTCAAGAATAGTCACTTTGATGTTTTATGTAAACTGCCTTCTCGATCAGCTAAGCTGGTAACTTAATGTCCCCAAGTCACTTTAATCCTTGTTGCACTAAAGTATTCGTTCATTTCAACTCCTCTTTTACCCTGGGGAAAGGAAATGTTCTACTTCAAAACTACTTGTTCAAATGATTGGGTAAACTGGGGGGCCTAGAGCTGTTTTTCTTATGCCGCGTACACGCGATTGGAATTTCTGACAAGAAAAGTTTGTTGTGAGTTTTGGTCGGAAATTCCGACGGTGTGTAGACCCCATCGGACTTTTTCTGTCGGTTTTCTGAGCTGGTTCTCAAATTTTCCAACGGGAAAAGTTCTTGTCGGAAATTCCGATCATCTGTATGCAATTCCGACGCGCAAAAAAAAACACACATTCTCGGAATCAATTAGACGCATGCTCGGAATCATTGAACTTCATTTTTTTCGGCTCGTTGTAGTGTTGTACATTACCACGTTCTTGACGGTCGGAATTTTGTGTGACTGTGTGTATGGAACACAAGTTTGAGCCAAAATTCAGTCGGAAAAAAATCAACGTTTTTCTTGTCGGAATTTCCGATCGTGTGTACGCGGCATTACAGTTTTTATTTCTTAAAGGGCATTACCTAAAAGTATTATTTTACATATAGGTGGTGGCTGCTGGTCTGAGACACCCCCTGATTTCTTATTTGCCTTGGATGTTCCAACGGTGAGATCTCCCTGCCATAATTCCCAACTCCCGCTCCCCATCCATCTAGGAGTTTGAGGTGTTCCCTATCACTATTATGTGCCGTCATAATGTGCGCAGCAACATAGCACAGAGATCTCACCAAGAGATAAGAAACTAGGTGGATCCAATCTGCAGCCTCTACCAAACACTAAAATATCAGAATGTCTAAAATCGAATTTGTATGTAGCTGTGTGTGTTTTCTGTTACCTACGGTAGTTTACAGAAATGAAGGCCTCATTAATAGTTTTAGTTTGGGTTGATTCAACATTCGAGGCATTGGTGGTCCTGCAAGTACCACCAGTCTTGACAAAAATCAATTTACAAATTGACTGAGCCAGGTGGAAATATATCAACTAAACTGTGGCTGTATCCTATCAGATGCGGTCACTGTTCAGCAGCACCAACAGCCTCTGGACCCGCAGCTGCCTGAATATAATGGCCATCCAGATTGGAAGTGGGAATCAAGTGATTTTTCTCTGTGTCTCGCAGGCTGAACAACCAAAATTCGAGCCCTCTATGCCCAGCCTTAGTTTTTCCAGTGCTAAAGTATTCATACACCAATTGTCCAAAGTATTGTTGAAGTTGCACATCTTTCCCTGCTCAGACTTTTTCTCTTCATGCAAATTACTTGTAAATAGTGATGCGTTTTACCTTTCACATGAATTCAGAACTCTCCATTTTGACCCGCCACTTAGCCCAGCCTTGGGTCATTTTGACGCATCACTTTTTACAGTCGGTTTGCTCTCCGTTATTACAGCAACCAATTATTTCTTCTTGATGTTGACGTGTTTCATCTGAAATGTTTGGGTGTGCTGTATACATCATGTGTCCTCACAGCCGATAGATAGAAATGTAACTTTTACTAAACATGTTACTTTTATTTTCTCTTACCATGGGATACTCCTCGAAGAGGCTCTATTGATACACTGGAATCTGATACAAAGCAAGAGCATGATCCCAGGGAAAATGAAGTAGACAATTCTTCAGGATGAAAACTATACAATACAAAACCAGGATAGGAAATAATAACATGTTTAGTAAGAGTTGCAAGAGTTTAAAATATATCTAAAGCCAAAATATTATATATCATTTTTGGATAAATTATGGAATGGTAAAAACCAATCAAGATTTTTTGTTTTTGCTGTCTGTGTCCCATTGGGGAGATGGATGGAGGAAACTCCTCTGCTGGCTATTATATTCAGCGCCCATGATAGACTGTGTTCAGTGGTGTTGCCAACCAGTGACTGCATCTGATAGGATGTAGTTGCTATTTGGTAGTACCACCGGGCTCAGTTGACTTTTACATTGACTTTTATTGAGCAAGTTTTGCTTGCATTCCAACAGATTTGGCCATAGCCTCTACGGCTAGCTTTAAGCCTCATATACACGATCGGACTTTACACAAACTTTTCCGTGGATTTTTGTTTGAAGGGCGTTGGCCGTGAACTTGGTATGCATACACACGGCAGGACTTAAAAAACTTTCCCAAAATCAAGTTTTTTTTCCAGCTCTTTACCACCACCCTTTGGTCAACTTCTGCTATTGTTGGTTGATTTTAACATTGGTTTTGAGCATACGTGTTTGTACTTTGGACAAAGTCAGATGGACTTCTGTGCACACGATAGGACTTTGCACCATAGGACTTTTGTTGCCGAAAAGTTTGTCCGTTTGCAGAGCGGACTTTTGTCCAATAAAAAAACGAAAAAGTTTGTCCGATGGAGTGTACACACGGTCAGATTTTTTGGAAAACCTGCTCATTTTGAAGTTTGTTGACAAAAAGTCTGACTGTGTGTATGGGGCTTTAGACTGTTGTCGTTAGAACAAATGTCCTCATGCAAAGTTTTTCCCACTATTTCTGTTCTGGTGACAATTGTAACATTTCAAATTAAATTCTGTTCTGGTCTCCTCAATTGACAATAAATGTCACCAGTGAGACGGACAGCAACAAAGACCTGGCAGGGGTTCTCTCTACCTATCTTAAACAAAAAAAAAGTTTTGGCTTTAGATACACTAACTTCTTTCAAGTTTAGATTCAAGATGCTTTGTAACAAAACTGTTAGTACTAATATGAGGTATTCTGTGTATCAGAAGTCCAGGGAATGCATCCCCCTACTTGGTGAACCAATCCTGACAAATTGCCATATTGTGACCTGATGTGTACAAAGAAATAAAGCAAAACATTGATATATTTGTGTGTGTGGGGGGATCCGGGTGGGGGTGGGGAGGGAGGGAACTTGAGGGGTGGGAGGGGGGAGGGTTTGTAAAATTTTTAGATGACTGCATTAAAAAAAACAAAAAAACAATGACTTTCAATGCCACCTGAGTTGCTGGACCTTATGGGATTAAATATTGTCATGTTTATCTCTTAACATCTAGAGGACCAGTTTTATTCTCACAAGGTGATTTATATGCAGAAATAAAACTTTAAAAAATCTATGTTTGTTGCAATTATTTTGTGTGATTTTTGTGGTTTCACTTAAATGGCCAGGCTTGTTATAAAGGGAAACTTCCACCCAGGGCCTAATTTGCTCTCCCTGCCGCCCCAAGGCCAGGTTCTGCAATGCACCCCCTCCCCACCAACCGAACCCCCCCCCCCAAATCAACGGAGAATGGGCGGCACGGTTAGTTCAAATATTTTTTATTTATTTTTTACTTTATTACTTTTTTTTGTAGCTTGTCGCTTACTTTTATTAATTTTTGTATAATTTTCTTATTATTTTTCTTATTCTTTACATTTTTATTTTATTAATTTAATTATTATTTCTTATTATTTATTTATTTTTTATCAATTTTTTTCACTTAACTTTTTTGCTATCACACAGGAGAAAACAATTCCCTGTGTGATAGCAATTGGAGGTGACATGTTCTCTTTATTGACCCTGTCACCTCCAAAACAGGAGTCCTAGCACTGTGCTAGAACTCCTGTCACAGCTGAGATGGGAAGAGCACAGCTCTCCCCTCTCTCTGTGTACATCGGCAGCAGTGAAAGGAGACAGACTGGGTGGCCGGGGGGAGGACGGAGTCCCGAAGACATATCCAGCAGAGAGAGATATGTGGGGTGGGGGGAGAGGGGAGGACAGACGAGAGCACACATTTTACAAGTGATTTCGGCGACATCGCCGCAATCACTTGTTAACGAGCGAGCGGATTCCCCCATAACTTACCGCCCTTAACTGTATGTTACTGTACGTCGGGGGACTCCATGCCACTGCCGCCCCTTGGTGCCCTGCCGCCCCAAGGCCTGGCCTCAGTGGCCTTGTGGGAAATCCGGGCCTATTCTGCTGCATCGTCCCTTCATCCTTTGCCAAGAGCCTCAATGCTAAAAGCAGGCAGTTCAGCAGAGAAAGCATAGACCGCTAAGATCCCAGAGCAAGAATAACCTGATTTGGAATACTTACGAATGGTTCTATTTAATGGGGGGTGGTTACTGCTGGGAAGATTTGTCCTCGCTTCCTGCCACAGATACACAACAGAATGCGAGAGCAAATCTCCCCGAAGTGACGATTGTCATCGGAACAGATGTTCCGTAAAATGTTAGAATTATGAGAATGAGCATGTGACAAGTAATACCACGTACACACAGTTGGAATTTCTGACAACAAATGTTCGATGTGAGCTTGTTGTCGGAAAATCTGACCGTGTGTAGGCTCCATCGGACATTTGGTGTTGGAATTTCCGACAACAATTGTTTGAGAGCTGGTTCTCAATTTTTCCGAAAACAAAAGTTCTGATCCTCTGTGTGCAATTCCGACGCACAAAAATCCTACGCATGCTCGGAATCAATTTGACGCATGCTCGAAATCAATTTGACGCATGCTCGGAATCATTGAACTTAATTATTCTCGGCTTGTCGTAGTGTTGTATGTGACCGCGTTCTTGGCGATCGGAATTTCCGACAACATTTGTGTGACTGTGTGTATGCAAGACAAGTTTGAGCCAACATTCCGTCGGAAAAAAAATCCACGGTTTTGTTGTCGGAATCCGATCGTGTGTACGCGGCATAAGAGTGAATTTTCTTAACAGGGACTATCGCTTCCACAATTTATCCAAAACTGGAAATCATGTTTTGCCTTTAGATATACTTTAATCACAATATAAAATGATAATATAAATTAGGGGGTTCAACTGGGTGTGGTCTTCCTCTCTCAAAGTGGTTGTGTGACCATCTGTAAAAACTTTAAAAAGTTGATTAACAAACAATTTGTATAGCCGTTTGCCAAGTGAAAGTTCATGTGCATTTTATCTGTGCAAATGGGGCAAAAACTAATTTAAATAGGCTAAATCCTGAATGCTGAAAAAAAAAAAACTCTGCTACTAAGCTACGTAATAGTTGTAAATGATACATACTCTTCATTGATTGCAACTTTTCTTAGGAAAATGAAACACTAAAGAAAGCATTTGTATAGCTTCTCCAAATATCTGCTACAAAATTGTCAATGTGATATGGGCCTGAAGGGTTTTAAAGTAAACCGCTGCAGTAAAAAAAAAAAAAAATTCCCCTGTAAGACAATTGCATAATGTTCTAGTATGCATTGCATACTAGCACATTATGAAATACTTACCTTAGAATGAAGCCCTCCAGCAGGGTGCTGTTACCGCTGACAGGGCTTCCATTTTTATCCAGTCTTCCTTCCTTCAAGGTTTGTGGGCTGTATAAGTGTGGGGGCCCTCGGTTCTGGCATGGTGATCTGAAAGTCCAGCACAGCATGCCAGACCTTCAGAGTGCATGTGGTTGCGTTACCAGCTACATCCAATGTGAATATCTCCTAAATGGTGACCATTTAGGACGTATTCAAGCAACACTAAAGGCAAACTTTTTATTTTTTTAAATAACAAACATGTTATACTTACCTCCACTGTGCAGCTCGTTTTGCACAGAGTGTCCCTGAACCCTGTCTTCTGGGGTCCCTCGGCGGCTGTGTCGGCTCCTCCTTGCAAAAGCTTTCCACCTTCATGCGAGCTCGCATGGTGGAAAGCTTTTGCGAGTGCGCTCCCGTGATACAGCGGCGGGCATAGCCGCCGACTGTATCACTCGGCCCCCCCCCCCCCGGGGCGCCGTGTCATCCGCTGTGATTGACAGCAGCGCCAACCAATGGCTGCGCTGCTATCAATCTGTCCAGCCTAGCCAATCAACGGCCAGGCTGGGAACCGAAGAGGATCACATGGACGCACGCGGGACTTTCGAGGGGTCAGGTAAGTAAAACAGGGGTTCGGGGGGGGGGGGGGGAATGGTACCATCGGTTGTTTTTTCACCTTAACGCATAGGATGCATTAAGGTGAAAAAACATTTACCTTTACAACCCCTTTCATTTTACCTACAGGTAAGCCTTATTATAGGCTTACCTGTAAGTAAAAATCACAAAGCTGACTTTACTACCACTTAAAGGTGTCCTAAGGCCCATAGAGCAGACACATGATGGTGTACCCACTTTCTGTACATCTTCAGAATACTTACCGACAGGGTTTTTTCTTATAAAATAGATGCAGATTTCCCCAAAAACCCCTTCCTCCACCTACACACACATACCCTCCAAACTGCATAAAATAGTGGGTGTGGTCAAATATCACTAACAGGGGGAGGGACTTAAAGGGGCATTAAATAATACATACATAGTGCAGAGTTCAGAGTTGCGCTATGTGCAAAGTTCAGGGGTGTACTGCATACAGAGTGCAGAATTCATGGGTGTGCTACATACATAGTGCAGATTTCAGGGGTGTGCTGCATACAGAGTGTAGAATTCAGGGGTGCGATACACACAGTGCATAGTCCAGCCTTCTTCCAGACCTACTTACTTCTGCATCTCCATCCACATTTCACTTTCACCCCTCTTCTTCTCTAGTACAGTGGAACCTCGGATTGCGAGTAACGCGGTTAACGAGCATTTCGCAATACAAGCACTGTATTTAAAAAAATCCTTAACTTGGTTTGCGAGTGTTGTCTCGCAAAATTAGCAGAATTCTGGCCAAAGCGGTGTGCAGTACCACATTTGGCCTGAGATGGGGGGGCGCCATTCGGAAATGCTTGGAAAAACTCGGATATACTCCATTCCCGAGCCTTTCCGAGGTTTGCCGAGGTCAGCCAGCTGTCTACGGGCCCCTTTCCGGCTGTTTCTGAGACTCTCTGGCGCCCCCCACCTCTGGCCACATGCGGTATTCCATGCCATTGAAGTCAATGCGGAACAAATTATTTTATATTATATAATATAACTAATTATATATTATATTATTTGGGGAAACTCGCTTTGATTACGAGCATTCTCCTGGAACGGATTATGCTCGTAATCTGAGGTTCCACTGTACCTCCCAACACACTGTAGTTGGCTCTGCCTCTCTCACTTTCAGGAAGATCATCCAGTGGGGGTGTCGGCATCCACACTGCCCCCTGGGCACCTGCAGCTCTCTTGTCTCCATCCTGCACTGGGAGCCACTCGGGAAAACCGGTCTTGTGTACGAGGCATAGGAGATCATCTTCCAGATTTTATTCATAACGAGATGTACCGTAATGTACTGAATTGTAGTATTTATTTTCTAAAAATAAAATATTTAGAAAGAAAAATACCAAGCAGTTTATTATATTTAGTCTTTGTGGTCAAAATTCCCCTTTCAAAACAATAGAATACCAGTAGTCGAGTTCCTCTATAGTGGTAAGAGAACTTAGATGTGGTCATTTATTGCCATCTTATTTCAACCCTTCTTCCCTCCCCAGCTAACACGCACATTCTTTTTTTTTTAATCCCTCTATAAATGAACATATCATAAAGGCACCACAAGGTAACACATGAAAGTCATTATTTCACCATAAACAAAAAAATTAACATAAATTTGTAATCATAACTCATAACAAGCCAACATAACAAGGCCAAAGTAAGATGGCTGTCTATAGTAGACATATATAATTGTCAACACTACTTCGATGGCCATTATTGAAGACCCATCCAAGGAATAATTCTCTAGCCATTTCATTCTGTAGAAGCTTACACCTTGGGTTGATGTGCCACAATTAGGGATGAGCTTCGTATTCGAGTCGAACTCATGTTCGACTCGAACATCGTATGTTCGATCGTTCGTCGAAATACGGCTTTGGCCAATTATGGCTTAGGGGGTTTAGTACACACCCCACACTATAAAAGGCCGCCTGCAGGTCGGCCTTGTGTAGTGTGTTGCGGTGGTTAAAGCGGAAGTTCACCCATAGCTTATACATTTTCCCCTTAGCTTCCTGCTCGTTTTGTCTAGGGGAATCGGCTATTTGTTTTAAAATATGATCCGTACTTACCCGTTTACGAGATGCATCTTCTCCGCCGCTTCCGGGTATGGGCTGCGGGACTGGGCGTTTCTTCTTGATTGACAGTCTTCCGAGAGGCTTCCGACGGTCGCATCCATCGCGTCACGATTTTCCGAAAGAAGCCGAACGTCGGTGCGCAGGCGCAGTATAGAGCCGCACCGACGTTCGGCTTCTTTCGGCTACTCGTGACGCGATGGATGTGACCGTCGGAAGCCTCTCGGAAGACTGTCAATCAAGAAGGAACGCCCGCTCCCGAAGACCCATACCCGGAAGCAACAGAAGAAGATGCATCTCGAAAACGGGTAAGTACGGATCATATTTTAAAACAAATAGCCGATTCCCCTAGACACAACGAGCAGGAATCTAAGGGGAAAATATAAAAAAAAAAGGAATTGGGTGAACTCCCGCTTTAAGAGAGGACAGAGAGAGTGTCATTTTTTGCAGGTAGATAGAGCAGGCAGGCAGGCTAGTCAGTTAAGTTACAGTGTGTAGAGGATATATATACATCCCAGGTGTTGTACATATATTTATACACTGTATAGTTTAGCTAGATCAGTTCTTCCTAATTTACTGGCAGGCAGGTGATTGTGCTAGCTGCAATGGGCCAGATTCACATAGAACTGTGGCGGCGTAACGTATCGTAGATACGTTACACTGCCGCAAGTTTTCATCGCAAGTGCCTGATTCACCAAGCACTTGCACGAAAACTTACGCCCGCGTAATTCAAAGGGGCGTGTGCCATTCCTATTGTGTGTACAAGGCATGAGTCTATAACTTTTACCTTTGTAGGCAACAAGTACACTCCCGTCAAGGAATCATGAAGAATAAATATGCAAAAAATTGTTGGCTAAATCCACAAGGCCTTTATAGAATAACAAATGCAATAAATCGCTTACTGATGACGTGCATAACGAAACAGCTGTCGAGGCGCAACTAGGTCACGTGATTACGTCACCTCCGGTCCCCCTGGTTCACCGCTGTGACAGGTGGAACGCACGCCAGGCATCTCCATTACGGGACTTTGTGTACTCAGCCGTAGTAACTGCTATCCAGCCTCAGTGTCGGGTTCGAGGCACCTACAAATATAAGCGGACACTTGGCATGTTATTTGAATTTTAAACTTTTTTATTAAATGGGATTACACTATGTTCGGTCTATCTTGTTATTTGCATATCCTGATTTGAGCCTGCCAGTGTATGAGAAGTTCTGATCTCGTCTGCACCAATTGCCTCTATCTGCCATCATCCATTATAACAACAAGCACATTAGACCTCTTTTTTAATTAAAAGGGTCAATGTGCTCTGGTAAGCTGCCATCCTTACCTTGAGCACTTTTGGGTGTCGTTTATTGTTTGCAACTGTGGTGAAGGCGAATGTAGCAAGTCACTTTAAGTTTTGGATCGGTTCCCTCAATGGACGTTTTTCAAGAAAACCACCACCAAGATTGTCACTATTATTGTGTATATGCACAAATTTATTTTTAAGGACTTTATTAGGACTGGTTCAGTTCTGTTTTGGCTATTGCTTTCCAAGCGGCATCACTTTATGGTTCTAGTCCCATTCAGTTGGGTATAGAGTCAATATAATAATTGGGTTTACACAGTCGTGTTGACATTTGTTTCACAACAATTACCCGTGGTTTACATTTTATTAGTGCACTCTAATATATTCTATTCGTTCCAACAAAAAAAAGTCTATAGGTTCACACACCATTTTTAGTAATTCAGATGGTGTGGGTAGGCTGGTGTTTATATCACTAAATAATCAAATGTTTTTGTATTATTAATTTTTTGAGCGCCCCCATTAATATATTATTATATGTAAATTTTTTTCAATAAATTTTGAGGTTGGATGAAAAGCTGCAAAATTAAAAGTTTGGCAGTTAATTGAATTGAATTAGAGGCCCCATACCCATGCCAAAAGACTGCAGTGGTGAGATCCTAGGAATATTGAGGACCTTAAATCTCATAAGAAGATGCTCCAATAAAGTGCAGGAATGTCCTCTCATAAAATTTGGGATCCTCATCATTCGCAGGATCTTGCTGAAAGTATTGAGACTATTGCTTAGGCCAGGGGTGCCCAACCTTTTGAAGAGCAAGGGCCACTTAAGCGACTTGGTAACCGGTCGCGGGCCACAATGAGTGGAGTGGGTGGATGGCAGCCCACTCGGCTTTATAGAGCCCACTCTACTCTCAGCAAACCAAACTCGCAGGTAAAAGAAGTCTATGGCTCAGTGTAGGTAACCCTAAGGTGCACTTCTCTGTACCTGTGGATCAGTTTGAAAGCAGCCCAGTAACCACCGCAGAGCAGATATGCCCATATATACATTGTGATTTTAGTAATAAACTTACCTTTAATAACAGTATTCTATTCTATTTTATTTCATCCCAGAGCAGGAGGTCGCGGGCCACATCAGAGGGCTCCGTGGGCCACTGGTTGGGCACCCCTGGCTTAGGCACTTTGAGTAATTTAGGTATATTTTCTCTTTTTTTTCTTTTTAAATTTAAATATGTAGACCAGGGGTGACAAACCTTTTGAAGAGCGGGTTCCACTTAAGCGACTTGGTAACCCACTCTACTCTATAGAGCCCACTCAAGTCTTTTTTTTAGCGGATCGGATTTGAGGTAGGTGTTTGTAAACAGACACAAGTCCATTTACATCTGCCACTCCTTAGAGGTAAATGGAGGGTCCTATTGGGTCAGACTGACCATGTCAAAGGGGCCTAAGGCTGCTTTCACACTGATGCACTGTTTACCTGCACCGGGGGTTCAACTGTGGCTGTCCTGCAGGTTAGCTGCACTTTGCCATAGACTTCTATTATATCCTATAGGTGTGGTGCACTTTCAGAAAGCTCACCAAACTCACAGGTAATAGAAGTCTATGGCTCAGTGCAGGTGCACTGCTCTGCACCTGCGCATCAGCCCAGTACACTGTGGGCCAGATTCACATACATTTGCGGCCGGTGTAACGTAACCCGTTTACGATACACCGCCGCAAGTTTCCAGTTTTACTGCCCGATCCACAAAGCACTTACCTGGAAACTTGCGGCGGTGTATCGTAAATACGTCCGGCGCAAGGCGGGCCAATTCAAATGGGCGTGTGCCATTTAAATTAGGCACGCTCCCGCGCCGGACCTACTGCGCATGCTCCGTTTCGCAATTCCCGTTGTGCTTTGCGCGCAGTGACGTCATTTTTTCGAACGGCGACGCGCGTAGCGTAATTCCGTATTCCCGGACGCCTTACGCAAACGACGTTCATTTTTAAATTTCGACGCGGGAACGACGGCCATACTTTATACAGCAATACCATTGCTGTGTAAAGTTAAGGCACCAAAAACGACGACTAACTTTGCGACGGGAAACTAGACTAGCGGTGACGTATTGAACGCGAAAATCCGTCGTGGATCGCCGTAACTTCTAATTTGCATACCTGACGCTGGTTTACGACGCAAACTCCCCCCAGCGGCGGCCGCGGTACTGCATCCTAAGATCCGACAGTGTAAAACAATTACACCTGTCGGATCTTATGGATATCTATGCGTAACTGATTCTATGAATCAGTCGCATAGATAGAAACAGAGATACGACGGCGTATCAGCAGATATGCCGTCGCATCCCTTTTGTGGATCTGGCCCTGTGATTTTAGTAATAAACTTACCTTTAATAACAGTATTGTATTCTATTCCATCCCAGAGCAGGAGGTCGCGGGCCACATCAGAGGGCTCCGCGGGCCACTGGTTGGGCACCCCTGATGTAGACCTTGCTTTATCATGCAAGGTGGGCTTTCAAAGGTACATCTTTATAAGCCCATTCATCAGACTTTTCTACCATAAAGGTAAGAGCAATATCAATACTTTTGACAATTAAAGTAAACCTTTCTTTCCTTTCTTAAAGGAAAAATGGGGTCCACCATTGCAGATCTCCTAAAAAAGCTAGTTACTGGTAATATTATACTGATTCATTGGATTCAATATTTTTTAGTCACTGACACAGAACAAGTCTGTAGATCAGAAAGGTCAGAGTCACATGTGAAAGGAGGGCAGGGGGACCCAGGTTCCAACAACATACTGAAGGTTTCTCCTTTGCCCGGGGCGAATTGCTCTATAGAGGACTGCCTAGTACATTGTCCATATGGAGCTTCTGCTAGTGTTAGAGTCTCCTCTGTCATGCTAATAGGGTTCTCTGACACCTACAACAAGTATTGGTGATGGTGGAACTTGTGTCTCAGATATGTTAATAGAACCAGGAGGAGTTCATTATTAGCATAGTATCAGAGGGCTCTTGTGTTGTGAGCTTGAAAGAAGAAGGGACAGAACCTTCTAGCACCACACCTTGGCTGTACAGCTTCAGACACACAATGGCCAACTTCAGAGGTGACTGGGATGGAATAGAGAGAACTTGGAGAGATAGGGGGGGAAGGGCAGAAGTTGTGAGCATTGCCTATAGAACAGAAGGAGATAGATAGATAGATAGATAGATAGATAGATAGATAGATAGATAGATAGATAGATAGATAGGTCGATCGCCATGGCCCGTTGTCTCTTATAAGTGTTCTTTTTAAGCGTTATCCGCCTTATTTGGTATTTCACAATAAAAAGGTTAGTAGTGCACATAAACACATAGGGGTCTATGTATAAAAAGTTGGCCATGCAGATAACTTATGTATATTTCTTTTGATCGTCAACTCCATCTTGTGGCCATAATGAGGCATTTTCCTTAAATACCTCAATCAAAAAAATGGCCTCTAGATGGAGCTGACGATCATGGTGCACAAAAAAAGTCTTCTTGACATCTAATAAATTACAGTGACCATGATCAGACCAATTGAACAATTCCATGGCAAATCAATCATCTTGTGTATATCAAAATGCATTTTAAGCTGGGTAAAGGTAAATCTAAAACCAAAATGTATTTTCCCAGCTTTGGATAACCAGTGGTTAAAACCAATATTGTGAATTTGTATTTATTTTTTGTCTCATTTAGAACATTTCCCTTTAGTACCTATCACAGAGATACACCAGGAAGTGACAGGAAATCTATCCAAAGTGAGGGAGAGTGGCTGTTAGACAGTTATATGTTCCCACAACTGTCAACTGTAACATTTCCATTGCTTTCTGTCCTAGTGACAATGTTTATCAAGGCAAAGAGATAATAATTCTTCCCAGTGGGGACACAGACGGCAGTAACAGTTTGCCTTAGGTATAGATCTTCTAATCTCCACCTACAACGAAACCCTAGGCTCACATCTCTGTTCCTGCGGCCCGTGTTTGTGCGGACTCGGCAGTCTATTTATTTAAATGGGCTGCCGTGCCTGCGTTTTCTGCAAAAAAAAGGTGCTTGCACTTTTAAAAAACACATCGATTACCATGCGTTTTTCCTGCAGTTTCCATACCGGCAAATGTGTTGTGGTTTGAGATGCATAGGGGGTGATCGCAGCGAATACACTTACATTAAAGTAAATCGCAAATCGGAAAAGCCATTTGGTTCTCTCTGGTATATTAGGCTCAGAGTCACTATGAACGGTGGGCAGTACTGCTGCCTTCCAGCACTGGGATCCTTCTTTTGCATCCCAGCCAGGACTTAACGCATTAAATAGCTCAGTGGTTAGCACTGGTGCCTTGCAGCACTGGAGTCCTTGGTCTGATTCCCAGCCAGGACACAATGCACCAAATAGCTTGGTGGTTAATTTTGCATTACCGGGCTCCTTGGTTTGAATCCCAGCAAAAAAACAATGCATCAAATAGCTCAGTGGTTAGTATTGCTGCTTTGCAGCACTGGGGTCCTGTGCCTGAATTTAGGATAGGACATAATGCGCTAAATAGCACAGTGGTTAGTACTGCGGCCTTGCAGCACTGGGGTCACCGTTTTGCATCAGAGCCAGTACACAATGCATTAAATGGCTCAGTGGTTAGCACTGGGGTCATTGGTCTGATCCCCAGCTAGGACACAATGGGGGTTATTTACAAAAGGCAAATCCACTTTGCACTACAAGTGCATTAGAAAGTGCACTGAAAGTACACTTTCAAGTGCAGTCGCTATAGATCTGAAGAGGGCATGCAAGGAAAATAAAAAACTGAATTTTTCTTGCACCTGATTGGATGATAGAATCAGCAGAGCTTCCCCTCAGATTTACAGCGATCCACAGCAACTGCACTTTCAAGTGCACTAGTAGTGCAGAGTGGGTTTAACTTTAGCAGATCAACCCCAATGTGCTAAATAGTACAGTGGTTAGCACCGCTGCCTTGCAACGCTAGGGTCCTTAGTTTGAGTCCAAGACAGATGCACCAAAAAGCAGGGTTCTGAGTGGTTAGTACTGTTGCCTAGCAGCACTGGGGTTCTTGTTTTGAATCCCAGCCAAGAAACAATGCATCAAATAGCTCAGTGGTTAGTATAGCACTGGGGTCCTGGGTCTGAATTCCGGCCAGGATGTAACGCCCTAAATAGCACAGTGGTTAGTA
Source organism: Rana temporaria (assembly GCF_905171775.1). Lineage (NCBI taxonomy): Eukaryota > Metazoa > Chordata > Amphibia > Anura > Ranidae > Rana > Rana temporaria. The sequence goes on from NC_053497.1 coordinate 127,952,233, forward strand.
CTGTTGTCTTGCAACACTGGGGTCCTTGGTTTGAATCTCTGCCAGGATGCAATAAATAGCTCAGTGGTTAGTACTGATACCTTAGTACCCGATAAATCAGTGGTTAGCAATGCTGCCTTGCAGCACTGGGGTCCTTTGGTTTGAATCTCAGCCTGGACACAATGCACCAAATAGCTCTGGGATCACTGGTTTGAATCTCAGCCATGGCATGATGCACCAAATAGCACTGGGGTTCTTGGCTTGAATCCCAGCCAGGGCACAGAGAACTTTATTTTGGCTTCTGACAAAGGCACAATGCTTTAAATAGCTTAGTGGTTAGTATTGCTGCTTTGCAGCACTGGGATCCTTGGTCTGAATTCCAACCAGGACATTACGCACCAAATAAATAGAACAGTGGTTAGCACTGCTGTCTCTCAGCACCATGGTCATTGGTTTGAATCCCTCATTGAACACAATGCACCAAATAGCTCAGGAGTTAGCACTTCTGTCTTGCAGCACTGGGGTTCTTGGTTTGAATCACAGCCTGGGCGTTATCTGCATGGAGTTTGCATGCTCCCCCTGTGCTTGCATAGATTTCTTCCGAGACTCCAACTACATGTTGGTAGGTTAAATGGCTCCTGTCTAAATTGGCCCTAGCATTTGTGATAGGAGACCTTGGATTGTAAGCTCTTGTTGTGAATTTACAACAAGTATTGCTGTCCCAGGCAGAACTCTACAGTGCATGCTGCGACTTGTAGTCCCGCTGGCCTTCCAAGAGCTGTTATCTCAGGATGATGTACCAAGCGATACATTGAAAAAAATAGAAGCAGAATTATATACACTATTTATGTACAGTTAGATATTCCGATTTTGTCCCGGTTTACACACATGCAATGCAGGAACGAGTGTGATTCCTGTGCGGGTTCCTGCATCGCATGTCACCTGCCGGTGGTTCACACTGCCCTCTGCGGGTGTCAATAAAAAGTTAAGGACACCCCCAGATCGGTTCGCAGATCACAGTGCGAACTGTGAAATGGAGTAGGAATCGGATGTTCACACCCATGCGATCTGATTCCAGTGCGGACCAAAAAAAGGGTCCTGCGCCATTTTGCGATTTCAGTCATACAGTTTGTATGTACAGACATAGCATGTGACCTGCACAGCAATGCGGTGTGAACCAAGCCTTAAACTTTCAGAAGTTTAAATTTTTTTTATTAAGAAAGTATTTTATGATTATTTACAGGGACAAGGAGGAGAAAAATGTTGGAAAATAAATGTAAAACTCGAGTCAATGTAACATTTGTAGATGCTGTGGTTGTATCTGGTGTGCCTGGCTTCCAGACGTCCAATACCATCAGCCCTTTCCTGAACGTTATTTTCTCGTTAGGCCCCTTTCACACTACTGCGACTTCAAAGTTGCACGATTTTACTGTGAATTCGCGGCCGTGATTTCGCAGCCACGATTTCAGGGAATGCCTGTGTAAGTGGCATCAAAATCGGACCAAAGTAGTGCAGGGATTACTTTGAAGTCGGACCAACTTGAAGTCGTACTAATATGAATGGTTGTCATTGGAAATCATGGGAAACGACTTGTCATGCTACTTTGCCATCACAAATCGTGGGACAAGTCGTATAAGTGTGAAAGGGGCCTAAGACAAAGGCTTGTTTGTTGTTGTTTATTGTTTATCCACAGTTTTTTGTTTTCGTATTTTTCTCGTTAAAAAATCGCAAGAAAATGATACACATTAAAGGAAAATTGTTTGTTTGGTTCCCGTATGAAAAAAAAGTTTGCCCTTCAAAAATGTTAATTTGGAAAGCCGGAATCGGCTGTCAAACGTTGTGTACACACTATCAAAAAATCGTACGATCGTTCTTCGGACAAAAACGGTCGCCCGATTTTCTTAGAGTGTGAATGTGTGAGGTGACCCTTATGCTGGCCAGACACGGCTTGAATAAAAAAACAAAAAATCTGTCAAACGCGCATGCGAGAACGCCATCATTGTACCAATAGATGTTGCCCAATTACCGGCATATATTGATTGATAACAACATAAACGGTAGATTCCTTGTGAATCGATTACACGATCCGGGGGTTACATTTTAACACGCGCATGCACTGTAGATTTGTTCGAACTGTTTTCGATCGATTCCACTACTAATGTTTTGAAAATCCGACATGTTTTTTTCAGCATTAAAAATTAGCATTTTGAGAATCAAAATTAGCCCACTAAGGCTGGATTCAGACCTATGCATTTTTAGTGCTTTTTGCATTTTAGAGGTTTGCACTACAATCCATTTAACATGGTTTCCTATGGAACACGTTCTATAGTGCAAATCTGAAAAATGCAAAAAGCACAAAAAATGCCATAGGTGTGAATCCAGCCCTACATTTTGAAAGTCGAACAATTGAGCGTATCTAAATCATATTTCTGCATGCTTGTCCATATCATTGATTCAGATGCAGCCAAGCAACTGGCATTTTTGGAAGAAGGCCAGCAATGCCAGCCATTGCAACAGGGAAATGCACATTCTAAAAATATGTTGTTTTTGCATCATAGTAATTATTTGTATAAACACCATAGAAATCTATTATATATACAACATTTTAATAGATTTTTATATCCATCATAGCTATCTATTGTATAAACAGCATAGTATTATATATATATATATATATATATATATATATATATATATAATATATGTCTCATAGCAATTATCTGTATATGCACTGTAGCCATGGGACATGACATTTTGTGCCTTATTACAGGGACAGGTGATTAGTTTATGATCCCTAATGGTTGGGAAGTGATTGCACTGATACAAGGAAAGGAAAATGTGTCCAATCAAAGTTTACAAAGAAATGCCTGCTGAGCATTTAATATGGAGATTCCTGCTAACCTTGAGCAATCCATTATGTATGTGCATATATGCATCACCTATGTGATTAGCAGCAATGGTGCCCACTGCAAGAGTTAACCCCCCCCCCCCCCACACACACACACACCCACCATGCAGCAGGTACACTTATTTATACCTTGAAGACTTTCTTTCATGGGTTAAATTCATTAGGAAATCAAATAGTTAATTCACCCTGGTGGGTGGATGGTGGGGGTTATTTGCTGCAGAGGAACCAATGAATGATAGGATCAATTAACATAACCATTGATTGGGGGGTGGGGCTGGGATCTCCACCTCTAGAGTAAATAAGCCAATTTAATGGCTTTTCAGGTTGGAGGAGCCATCTTCATGGACATACTGGAAGGAGCAGTTGAGGTCTAAGGAAGCTGGTGGAAAGGTTTTAGTGGCCCTTTTTGTGCTAAGGAGCACTGTTGGCTTTTGGACAAGGACTAGCCTCTCCAGTGTTTCATTGAGGCAATTGAAGTGGGACTTGAACCTTTTACTTAACTTGAAGACTTGGAGACCAGAGAACTTTCAGAGCTTGGGGTCATGTACAGCCAACAGCCTTACTCTTCATTTGCCCTGAACCATGGGATCATCCAGGATGGGTTTGGGGGCTACCATCACCCCTCCCAGACCTTTTACTTCCCAGCTGTGAGGTCAGAGAGTGGGGATCTGGGGGAGCAACAGGCTCAGGTCATGTCTTGGAACCATGCTCCTCAGCTGGAGCACCCTGGTCACCTCAATCTTCGTGCACCCCCAGGTCACCAGCTAGGAGAGGACAACCCCTGTGTGGTGGAAAGCAGGAAGATCAAGGAGGAAAATGAGGATTCTGATGGGTCAGTAGAGGAGAAGAGTCACCTGGTTCCTCAGTATTACCCTCATGCTTGGTCTCCAGCCTTCTGGCCAGGGAGCCCCAATATTTCCAGCCAGATCCAGAAAAATGCCAGTGTCCTAGGCTCCAATGTGTACCCAACACTACTGCCCAACCAGAGCCCCATCTCTCCGGAGACTGTAGTAGCGAACATGGAGAGTGGCCGCTGCAGCAGCACCCCCACCCAAGAGGTGGCCAAAGAGGGCGACTCACCTGCCAGCCAGACTGTGGTCAGCCCAGGGGTCCAGGAAGAGATTCTGTCTGAAGATGGGGAGGAAGCGCTGGTAAGTGGCTATGTGTGCAACTTCTCTCCTTGTTTTGTGTTTAGATTGCCAAAGTCTATCATTTTAGTTGGCCTTGTAGGTCTGCCTAATCCTTAAATTAATTTCTTCTATCAATCTGCATTCAAAAATCAATACGATCATGCTATCTTAGACCCTAAACAAACAAAACAAAATTGTCTTGCATCTTACCAATTCTTAGATGTGGGATGTGTTTTGGTTTATAGGGTGTTTTTTTTTTTTTTTTTTTTTTTTTTTTGGGTGGGGGTGTGTCTGGGGTGGTTATTGTTGCTTCCATCTTTGTGACTGTTTTTTTTTAGGCTACACCTATACAAGGTCAGTCTGCAGCTGCCCCCTCCCCTTACAGCATTCAGGGGTGGTTCATCCTGCCATTATTTGCTGGACCTGTTGCTATAGGAGGCATTGCGTGTCATGATCCCATGTGGGGTTTAAAAATGTGTGTGTGTGTTTTTTTTTTTTTTTTTTTTTTGGTAGGCTTAACCCTTTCAGGACCAAGGGATGTATTTGTCATGTTTTTAATTGTCTGTATCATCTGATTAAGAACGTTAAAAAAAAATTGCTGCTTTTGGCGTTCCATAGAAAGTTACCTAAATTGTCACATTTGTCCCGTGTCATAATTCCTCCCCCAAAAAATGACACGTGTGGAAATGGGTTTTATTTATTATTCAAATACGTTCTTAAAGGGGGGGAAATTCATTTTTTATATTGATAAAGGTAATCTTATGGTCCTCAAAGGGTTAAATGCCTCCCCCCCCCCCCTCCACCAGATATGAGCAGCAGTAAAAACTGTGTACTTTAACTATCGCTTTCTCTTTTAGGAAATGCCCAGTGAGTTGGAAATGGAGCAGTTTGCTAGGGATCTGAAGCAGAAGCGGGTGTCTCTGGGGTTTACACAAGCAGATGTTGGCTATGCCTTGGGCGTTTTGTACGGTAAGAACTCCACCCCCCCCCCCTTTTATTTTTTTTTAATGTAAATTGCTTGCTTGGGTTTTACATCTCCTGGAATGTCCCCCTCATAAAGCCAACCCTACCTATGTGATCGTGCGCGCCCCCCCCATGCTACATTTAGGTTTCTGTCTGGGTATTGTGGTTAATGAAGCATAGTTACAGAAGTGACCTTTGGGCCCTTTTGCACAGGCCTCCTGATGGGGTTAGGGTTGTCACTTTTATTTTTATTCATGCCAAACCTGAACAGTTTAGCAGTGCATAGTAATTTATTTTATTTTTTGTATGCACTATAGGATTATAACAGACCTTTGGGCACTTCAAAGAGCAAAGTAATGTGGCACACATAGTGCCCCCTCACCCTCCTGTCAAGCCCTGTTCTGAGCCACATTCCTGTCTGAATATTTTGTCCGGGTTTCAGGTGGACTGAAACCCGGACACATGATTCAAAACCCAAACTGTCAGGGTGAATCCTGGACAGGTGGCAACCCTAGATGGGGGTCCACATGGAAAAACTGACAGGTGGACCTGATTGGAAGGTCCATGCAGCACTATGGGATGACGGATGTAAACTGGACTTGTGTCTTTTATTTTTTTTTTTTACAGCTTCCTACTTTCAGATCTGGGAAAAGGACTACATCCTTCCTGTTTTTTTTTGCAGGTTGAAAGTCTGTTTACACTCATCCAGCCATAGAGTGGATGCGGGTCCATCAGATATGTATGACTTCCATCCTAGTCTGCTCTGATCGGGGGGGGGGGGGGGGGGGGGGGGGGGGGGGGGCATATGTCCACAGAACCCTTCCTGCTGATTGTGGCAGATGCCGCTCTGTGTGAAAGGAGGAGCTAGCTTAATATTTTAATTGTTCAGTTTTGTATTTTGTCTAGGCAGCAGAGGGGATAGAGATTGATATGTCTCTTGAATAGGTATGAAGTCTTAAATGGATTTGTCAGTTGGGGGGGGGGGCGATTTTATTATATAATTTTTTTTTTTTGTACTTCTGTTGTGTCTTGGGGATGGAATGTCCCAAGATGGACACAGATTGCAATGAAGTTCTAACCCTTAAATAAGGGATTTATTTATCATTGTAGTTCTAGTTTTGACACCAGCAAATGGTGTAGTATTGGCCCTGTCTGTAAAAATTATTATAGTGACTTTTTTATTTTAATATTTTTTTTTTTTCCTTCATTACAGAAAAGATGTTTAGCCAAACGACAATCTGTAGGTTTGAGTCCCTCCAGCTAAGTTACAAAAACATGTGCCAGCTTAAACCCCTCCTACATCGCTGGCTTTCAGAGGCTGAACACAATGAGAACCTTCAAGAGGTAAGCTGGACTCAAAACAACTTCTAAACTTCCAGAACTTGGGTGTGTTCCCTTTTTTTTTTTTTTCTGTCCACACTAGATGCAGATTCTGCACCACATCGAGATTGCAACCCATTCCTGGGACCCGATTGCGGAGTGTATGTTGACACCCCCGAAGTCTGTTTGCAAAACGGTGTTATTTCCAGAATCCGCTTCCATGGGTGTGAGCAAAAAACACGAGTTTGGTGTGATTTGAGCTATATAAATCCATGGCTTGAATCACAACCCAGAGACAACGCATGTAATTTGCACAGGAATGTGCTGCGATTTCTGTGCAACTTGCATGCAGTATCCTGTAATACATCAGTGTGAACCCAGGATTAAGGTGTATTTGCTTCTGAAAAGCATTCAGTGAGGTTGCCAATGACTCCCTAGGCTGAGCAAGTGGCTTAATTGGCTGACTTCACTAGCTGCATATTTGGTCCAGGGTTTTTAAGTCTTCAAATTTCAGTGGAATTTCATAAGGGTCCCTTTTTTATATCAAAATGTTGGGCTAAAATGGGCTACTCCAGTTTACACTGTAAGTAAAGTCGAAACCCAAGTGTATATAAAGTACCTTCTTGGTGTTAAAGGCGTGCGCCATCTAAAAGGTTGCATTTGGATGGAAAGAATTTAGGATTGGATTTTTTTTTTTTTTTTTTTTTTTTTTCTAGAACACTTCTCCAGCTGACATTTTGTATTTGATTTGGCAAAGAAATCCTTATTGGCACTTAGCCTAATATTCAGGCAGACTGGATTATTTCAGTTCGTTGTATGTGTAGCGCCACCCCCTCAGGAGCCGCTGGTTAGATTTTTGGATTGGCATAGTTGTGTTACCTCTGTGATGTGTCTAGGGGTAATGACGATGCTGAGACCAATGACGGAATGTCCAAACAATTGACGTTTTCTGTGCCTTTATTTTGGGTCAAACATGACCAACAGTCAACTCGAGGTAGACAGAATAGGTTGGTGAAAAGGAGAGAACTTTGCAGATTCAGGCAATGGATGGAAGCAGTCCTGTCTCCAATGATTAATCTTGCTTCGTCACCACTCCAGCCGGAGTGGGTGTAGTGCCCCTGGACAGGTCCCTCACAGGCCTGGCATTCAGGGTGTCACTCGGAACCACTGGGAAGGAACAAGTCTAGACTTTTTGTAGTGAGACCTCTGCCACAGGCCCAGTACTTCTGAACATAGATGATAGAGCGAATCCTCCCAGTAAACACTTTTGTCTTAATCCTCAGGTAGACTTGATAGCTTGGGGTCACCAACTGACAGTTTGCAGCATACAACCTGCCAGTGTCCGGTACCCAGATCCCCGATGGATGGTCTAAGCCCTATTGGATCACCTGCCTCCGGGTTCATCTCAGACCGACTCCCCACTAAAACAGCACAACTCGCTTGGGATCTTCTTAATAAAGGTGGGGGGACCCAGTAAGTCACTGGGGCCCCTTGGCAGCATCAGTTGCTCCGGGCCATGAGGGCCCAAAATCAGGAACTCCGCGTAGCACGTGCGCCCTGGCCTGGTAGGCCATATCGCCGGGGCCTGTGTTGTGCGCACACCCTAAAGGTGGGTGCCGAACCTGGAAAATGGCGTCTGCCAAAGAAATACCCTCCCCCCCAGCATGCCCCGCAAAGGAAACACTCCTCTAATTGGCTGCTGGAGAAAGGGCGCCACCTGCCATCCAGAGATGGAACTGCATCTCTGGAGCACAGGGCAACCCACAGGACAGTTCAGGGTTGGCAACAGTCGAATTTAGACAAATCAACATGGACTCTCTCATCCCACTAAATTTGACATAGCACCTGTACTGAAAAGTACACAGGCGCTACACATGCTTTGACTTGTGCCTCTGAAACCATGTTTGACTGGCTATATTTTTCTTTATTTTTTTTTCTTTAGCTGATCAATCGGGAACAGGCACTGGCTCAGTCCCGAAAGCGGAAACGAAGGACAAACATTGAGAACATCGCCAAAGACAACCTGGAGCTTTATTTTATGAAGAACCCCAAACCAGGACCCCAGGAAATGGAGCAGATTGCCCGGGACTTGCATATGGAGAAGGATGTAAGTATTTTCTTAATGGGATTGTCAGTCTTGTAGTATTAGGACTTCTAGTGAGGGTTGGTATGTAGGCAGGTGTAGTTGGCTAGTCTGCCACTAGGTGGCTCTTGCCAGAATAGTGTCTAGATTCTGCAGACCGTGTCATCAAGTGGTAAGCCCCTTTTAGTTAAGTCGTCCTGCAGTGATGTCGTGGGTGAGTAAATGCCAGGTTGGGATGAGCCATATGGCAGATGGGGCATGGGAGCCAGGGTGAGTTGCAAAAGGCCTTTTGGACTAGGCTGAGTGTTCTGAGTGAGCCTTCACATTTCCCTGACAGAGGTAACTCTGTGAACTAGAGGAGTGGGCACTAATCTTGCTTGCCCAAGACTGTGCCTACACCACCATATATGGTATTCAGGTTGCTGGCTACAGTGGCAGGTGCTATAAGGTGACTGGCCAGCACCAGGATTCTGGTCATCTTTTTGTATAGTGTGGTGTGTGTGCAGACTCTGGAGGCATTGGGCAAATGGAGTAGGTCAACCTGTCTGTTTCTAGCAGTTGGGTGCTAGTAATGAGTGTACTTGTAGTATACTAATCAGGGCTGATGCAAGATTTTGATGCCCTAGGCGAAACCCAATTTTTGCTCTTTGGCTCCACTCCTGACTCCATCCTCTTTTCCCTGCCCATGTAAACCCCACCTTTTTTAATAAAGCCCCCATCAAATGCAGCCTCACCAGTGCCCATCAAAGAATGTTTGCTTGCTTTCATTCGGGAGTTGGGGCACAGTGCTCTGACGCTATGTTCGAACGAAGCAGTGGCTGCCTGCCGATGCTGAGAATTGGTTGCTTGCTGCAGAGAGTAGGAACACCAGTGACTAGGCGCCCTAGGCAACTGCCTAGTGGTAGCACTGGCCCTGATACTACTATTCAATTAATGCACAAGGTTTCCTGGGACTGCAACAATGATCATTAGGACCTAGATGGATGGCCCTAACAGCAGTGTGGCTAGCAGCACTTTCATTTGACAGTCCGACTCCTCCCATGTGGGTTGCTGTGTGCTGCCCCTTAGATAGCAGTCATTGTCTCTATAGAAATCTGGTTGTATGAGATTGGTTTCAGACTCTAAGGCCCCTTTCACACTGATGGATAGAATGGTGCTTTTAGCTGCGGCTTTTCTACGTCCCCATTCAGTGTTTAGCTGCGATTTTGTTACAGAATTGAATGCGTCCAGGTGTGATTTAGCGCAGCTATATGCACATAACCGCAGGTAATCGCAGTCTTTTGTGTCAACTGCGGATAGCAGTGGGAGGAAAGAACAGGAACATGGGTAGATTCAAGGGGCCAAAAAATAAAAGGGTTGCTATGGGAATGACTACCGCAGCTAAATGCGGCCGCATGTAATCGCAATGTACAAATGCAGTGCCTGGAGCCTTGCATTTCACAGAACATTTTACATACTTTTAACTTAAATTTCTTCTCTAGGTGGTCCGTGTCTGGTTCTGTAATCGCCGTCAGAAGGATAAGCGTCAGATTATGAAGGAGCCTCATAATGACGGTTATGAACAGCAACACCTCGTCCCTCATGGAGTTTTTTCTCATCAGGAGATGCCATCGCCAGGATATATGTCTGGGTCACCACCAATGTACAACCCTGCTTTTAACCACAAAAACGACATGTTCCAACAACCTGTGCCTCATGGAATGCAGCTTGGAAATCAAATCTGCTAACTTTGAGTCTAGGACTTCTTTGACATGGGACTACTGGCCTTCCCTGCTTGTACCAGGATCGTGTTCTGGCTTCGGTGCGAAGACTTTGTTTATTTTTTTGTTTTTTAACTTAACTTTTTTAGACACTTTTAATGCTTCGCAAGACTCTTAAGTGTCTCTAATTTGTTACTCCCATGTGTGCCACTGTCTACCTCTGATCTACAAAGTGGGTTTCTCCCCTTCCTCATTTAGAGGTGTTAAATAGGGAGCGCTCGGGATCTTTGTTTTTTTTTTAAAACGAGAAACTGATATAATGCATTAAGTGGCTTGCTGGGAGGTTTTTTTTTCTGGTGTTTGTTTTTAATGTTTGATATCTTTAAAATGCCTTTGTCAACCAGTTTGCTATTGGGTACCAACAAGGTTAGGATTGGAAGGACCTCCTGAAATTTGGATACCAGAGGCCTGACTTGTAGCTTGAGGCTTATGGGGGGAGTAGCTGTATATAGCCATTTTTCAGTGGGGGGGGGGGGGGGGGGGGAGTACTGGGCAAACGCTGGAATATTATGACGTCCTTCAAGTTGGGTTCACACCATCTTCGCATGCAGCTTGCAACAGGGGTCTGGTGCATCAGTTTTTGGATAGGATTTCGGTCTTTTTTTTTTTTTTTTTAAGACCTGAAATGGAGCAAAATATGCACAGGGCTCCTGTGGAGAAATGTGAATTGGCTCCATAGAGAGCCAGTCAAAATCTCCTGCTGCAAATTGGATGCGACGAACCGCATCCAATTTGCAATGGTGTGAACCCAGCCTAAATGTGCAAAATGGCCCATAGGGAGTGCTTTGTTTCCATTCCAGTCTGCAAATGCTAGACTCCTGGCAGTTATGCTGGCATACTTTGTTTCATTACTTTGTGGGACTAGCCTAAAATAAGTGACTTTCTGGTTTTGCACAGAAGTTCTGATCTACACCTGTTCTTGGGTTGGTGTCTGACTTAATTTTGAAACTTGTTGGGTGGGTAGAACAACCAGGAAGCTAACATTTTTACAGAGAAGTGGTAAACGATGGAGGTCAACAAAACTAACATGGTAAAAGTTGACTCAAGATTGTTGGTGTGGGGTCCCCCCACCCAATATTTTCCTTATGCATGCCTACACGAAACTAGTCTGATAAAAAAACTGGTTAACATTGCATCTCATGATTGTATATTGTCACATCAGTTATTTTAAGCATGAATTTTTTTACTACCGTTCTGCAGACTTGTCCCAAGCTGCTACGCATGTTGTTTTTTTGCACATATGTACACTTGTAAATATAGTCAATTGGATAAAGGAGATTTTAATGCTATTTTTGTTGTTTTTCTCTACGAATGGGCTTGTAAAGGCTTTGTGAACGAAAGCTGACATCTTTGGCTGTGGGTTAGAGTAGCCACTACGCAGGGACGTGCGGTGAGGTCACTGGCTAGTATCAGAGCCAGATACACACAGGTTACATACACTGCGATCGTTGGAGTGAACGCAATAATTCTAGCACTAGACCTAACTAAACATGTAACCTGTACACTTTACATCGTCGCCTGTGGAGATTAAGTACTGAATCTTGGCACCATTCCACAAGTCTGCGCAATTTTAAAGTGAGACATGTTGGGTATCGCTTTACTCAACGTAACTTTTTCACCTTGTACAAAAATCGGGCTAACTCTACTGCAGTGTTAAAAAAAGAAAAAAAAAAAAAAAGAGAAATTGCTGCCCAAATGCCGTCTGACATAAAAAGTTTTTATCCTCCTAGGTTGTCTTTATTAAAAATAAATGTGTTTGGGGGTTCTGTGTAATCTTATTGCAAAATGGATGATTTTTACATGTAGGAGAGAAGTGTAAATTGGCCTGGGTGGCAAGGGGTCAATTACTGTAAGTTGTATACCAATTATATTAAGGAAATTTACTATATTTTCAAACTGTACTCAAGCAGGTGGCTTAACCACTTAGGCCCCATGCACGCGAGACGCTGGTAAACTTGAGTTCAGAGGCATTTGGGCATTTTTTCAACTGTCCCTGAACACATTTAATGTTGTCCATGCACACATTCATGTTTTAAAGCAGTTGGGTTTAGGCTTGTTTTTTCAGACGCAAAATTTTGGGTTCAGACGCAAACGTTTTTGCGTTTCGAAGCTTTGGGAGGGTCTACAATGTCTTTTATGAACGCTGATAGCCGCAAACGTGACAAAACGCTGTGAAATTCACGTCAAAAACGGGCGTTTAAAACACCGGTTTTTGCCTTTGAAAACTTGAGTTTACATGTGTTTGCATTTGCTTCTCGTGTGCATGGGGCCTTAAGGACTGCCGCACGACTATATACATTGACAGAATGGCACGGCTGGGTACGTAGACGTGTATATGTATGTCCTCTTTAAGAGCCCAGCCGTGGGTTGCGAGCGCGGTGGCGCGCTCACAACCTGGCCTGGAACTCCGTGACCGAGGACCCGATTGCCGCAGGTGTCCCGTGATCGGGTCACAGGAGCTGAAGAATGGGGAGAGCTGAGTGTAAACACACCTTCCCCGTTCTTCTCTGTGATTGTTCCCTATATTGGCGAACAGACTGACGTCACACGTCCAGCCCCCCCCCCCCCCCCCCACAGTAAAACACACATGAGGTCACACTTGACCCTTACAGCGCCCCCTAGTAGCATTTTTATAGCACTTTTCGCTATGAAAATTACAATGGTCCCAAAAATGTGTCAAGTGTCCACTTTAATTTTACAGTCACGAAAAAAACGCTGATCGCCTCCATTAGTAGTAAAGGGAAAAAAAATGCCATAAAACTATCCCCTGTTTTGTAAACGCTATAAATTTTGCGCAAACAAATCTATAAACGCTTATTGCAGGGTTTTTTGGTAAAACAAATAAATAGAATACGTATCGGCCTTTCAAAATTATCGCTATGTTTATAGCGCAAAAAATAAAAACCGCAGAGGTGATCAAATGCCACCAAAGGGACGCTAATTTTGTTTGGGATCCATGTTGCATGACCGTGCAATTGTCAGTTAAAGCGACAGTGCCGAATTGCAAAAAGGCAACCTGCATAATGGTCCGGGTCTTAACCGGTTAATAAATGAAGTTGGAAGTTATAACTTCCAACTGGAAATTTTTACAGTAAATTAACATACCATAATATGATTTGGCTTTATTAAAATGGTAACCTTTCCAACAGCAGCTGATTCTCATTCTCCCTCTTAACTGTGTAAGGAAAAACACAGGATTGTGGGTAAACCTTGTACCCATAAACTTTATTTTTTATTTTATTCCAGTCTAGTTAAGAGGGCTGGAAGGGAGAATTTGTATTTTAGGCACAGCCCCCCCCCCTCCATGATGCTGCAGTGAGAGGTGTTGTGTTCCTCCACTGCAGGATTTTTTTTTTTTTTTCTTTTAGACGGTACTTTACCATTGCTCCAAGCTGTCCATTGAACTTGGAGCCATATCTGCGGTTTAGGAGATATTTACATTAGAGATGATTGCCATTTCTAAAGGAAGGTCATGCCGTGACTGGCCGCTTCCCCACCCCTCCACAGCTCAGCACTCCAGTGAGCGTGGAGGAGCAGAGAGGAAAGCTGTTGATTGACAGTCAGCAGCTCTCTGCTCGGGGAGCTGAGAGAACCAAGCCATCGGCGGTGGTTGATCACTCTGTTCTTAGTGCAGAGGCACTGGGAGACAGATACAGCATCGGACTGATGCTGCATCCTCCCAGGTAAGTATGGAGGGGCAAAAAAAACATGTTTGACTTTTAAGGTCACCTGATGGAAGTATGCAGGTGCCAATTGCTTATGTGGCCTTTGAACCCTAAAGGCCATACACACGATTGCATTTTCCGACGGGAATTGTGTGATGGCAGGCATTTGTTGGAAAATCCAACCATTTGTATGCTCCATCGGACAATTGATTTTTCAGCCAACAAATGTTGGATAGCATGCTTTAAAGTGGTTGTAAACCCACTTTTTTTACTTTTACCTACGGGTAAGCCTACAATAAGGCTTACCTGTAGGTAAGGAGAATATCTCCTAAACCTGCACGGTTTAGGAGATCTTCCCCTCGCAATGCGCCGCGGCGATCTACGGCGACAGGACCGGCAGCCGCCGGACCTTGCCGAGTTTTAAATCTCCTGCGTGCACGCGCGGGAGTGATGTCATCGCCGCTCCAGCCAATCACAGCGCTGGAGCGGTGATACCCGGAAGACACGCTGAGGCAAGATGAAATCTCGCTCGGCGTGGACCAGGTAATTGCTACACACCTCGTTCCGAGGTAAGTATTTCATAATGAGCTAATATGCGGTGCATATTAGCTCATTATGACTTTTGCCTTACAGGAGAAAAAATAAATAAAAATTGATGCGGGTTTACAACCGCTTTAAAGTTTTCCAACAACAAATGTGTGTGTTGTTGGATTATCCGATCGTGTGTACCGAAGTCCTCCTGGACCAGCTAGCACAACATGGTTAGGCTTGACGCTAGCTGAGCCAGGCCTCAGTAAATTGCCTTTTGTGGATGTCGAAATAGTTCCGATACTAACTGTCCTCAACTTGGCTACTGATCCCAATAAACCCTCTTTAGGCCCTGCCAGCCCTCTTGGCTGCAGCTGTCTCTTTCCACTGCCCCTTTTACCACAGTCCACTCTTCTGGTTCTGTACCCATCTCAAACGGCAAACTCCCAGTTCTCTCAGTTGTGCCTCCCGACTGTGCCTCACTCACTAGCCCTCCTGGCTGCAACCAGTTGTCCTCCCTGGAGTCTCTCAGCAGTGCTCTCCCCCGCCGTCCTCTTCTTGCTCTTAAATGTGCCTCTGTTCCAGGATTTTTTTTTTCCCCCCCTGGCCGAGCCCAGGCCCAAGGTCACCCCCCCCCCCCCCCCCCCCGTAGGCCCTGACAGCCTCAGCACTCTCTCCCCTAGCTGGGCTACCACCTGGGTGTTTGAGAAGGCCTGCCCCTGCCAATCCAAGTTTGGGATTGGTGGTAAGGGCTCCTCAGAACACTCCAGCTCTCCACTCCTCTCTAACACCTAATAAGAAGAGGGGGGTGACAGTGATGCTACATGTGAGTCACCCAGCCCTGCTCACTTATTAATCCCCCTCTCCCCCAAAAAAGCGAGCACTAATTTGCATAAATTCTTCCTCCTCCTTGTACAAATCTGCCCGCCTGCTGAAATCCCTCTTTCCAGCACAATTTTTTGCCCCCCCCCCCCCCCTAGACCAAATCTTCTCTCTCCCCATATGCCTCCAGAACAAACCCCCCCCCCCCCCCCAAAAAAAAAAAAAAAATCCCGCTCCTAGCACAAATCCTCTACCCCTCAAAATTGTGAGGTATCACTAAGAACTTCAAAGGGAGAGCAATAATTCTCGCACCAAAGCTCATGTTTAACTCTAAATTTATTAACGCTTGAGGGCTTAGATTGTGGAGATTCTTAGGTGTCATAGTTTGTCACCATTTCACAGGCATGCAACTTGTTAAAATCTTTGTTTGGTATCTTTTTATTTGGCACAACATAATATTTTATATTTTCCCAAAAAGTTGTGTATTGTGTTTGTGTGACTAAAATGCATATAAGTATTTTTTTCCTGAAAAATTGTGTTTGATAAACAGCTGTGCAAATATTTCATGACAAAAAAATTGCAACAACCACTATTTCACTCTGCAGGGCCTTTGCTTTCAGAAAATAGAACCCCTCCAAACATTATATAAGTCATCTTCAAAAAAAAAATAAGATATATACGGTATGTAGCAGATGGTTGCTACTAGTTACTATTATCCACTATGTACACCCTGCTGCCAGACTTCCATACATCACTATCCAGTAGACAATAAACAGTCATTTGCTTATGTTTTGTTTTTGTTTATTTGGGGGATATAACTTGGTTGGGAAAAGGGTATGGGATCACTTAAAGAATTGTTATATTTGTTGCACTTTGCACATCTCTGAGCGCATAGAAAAATGATGACAGTCTCAACTTTACTTTCTCCTCTGCACAACCCCTGCAGACTGTTACTCCTCCTCTGCACAAACTCCTGCAGACTGTTACTCCCAGGACTCTTCTCCTCCTACACAAACTTTACTGTCACAGTGTTAGTTTCCCCCCCCCCCCATCATTTTAGACTGCGCCAGAGATCACTCTGAATGGTCCCTGGCTGTTGCTAGACTTGCTGAATTTTGAGAGGCCAGGGGCCTGCAGTATCCCTTCTTGGCAGCGCAAACCCTGTGCCCTCAGGCCACAGCGCTTTGACCCAAAACCCCGCAGTCTCTCCTCTGGCCTTGCACCCAGCTCCCCTGGCATGCCTCTTCCAGAACTTCACTGCGCCTTACTCACCGAACTTGTCCTGCCCTGAGTCCTTGATGAAGAATTTACCTGGACATGCATACCGACTGCTTCTCCAGCTCCGATGTTCCAGGACAACTCTCCATGACCGTGTAAAGAGAGTCTCCCTCCCAAGCTCCTACTCTGAGGCCTGCACTGCCCCCCCCCCCCCAGATGGGGATGGGCCTCCTACTGCAGTCTAACACTCCATTCTTCACTTCACCCATCCGACAACTCAACTCCAGTGAGCTGGACCTGAGTTTATGTAGGAGGCCTGCTCCCTGCCAATTCTATGTGGGGATTGGTCAGGGCTCCTCACATGAACTCCCTGTCACTCAAGTCCCCGGCCCTACCCCTCTTCCAAAACATTCTCCCTGGAAGCAGAGGAGGCGTCCAAGAACTAAAGGTCAGGTAGTCACACCCATTGCTACACTAACCACTCCCTGCCCCCCAGATCAAAACAAACAGGCCTAGCTTGCAGCCTAAATTTACCTGCTTGGCAGCTATCACAAAAAAACCTTACCTCGCTGCACATATATGTAAGAAATGTCAGAAGTTGCCTAAGCAGAAAGTGGTTGCAGCGGCACATTGCATCATTCATGTTCTAAGAAAGTGGTTAACCACTTCCCGCCCGGTTAATAGCATATGATGTCCGGGAAGTGGTTCTGCTATCCTGACTGGGTGTCATAAGACGTCCAGCAGGATAACATGCCGGGGGGCGCGCGGCGATCGTGAGTATGGCGTGTCACTCTGACACCCCGCATCTCCGATCATGATAAGAAGCCTCTGTCAGGCTCGATTCACACCTATGCATGTTGCTTTTGAGCGTTTTTGCAGTGCTTTTTGCGGTGCTTGCTGCGTTTTTTGACTTGCGTTTTTACCGCGTTTTAGTCGCGATTTGCGTTATGCGTTTTAATTTTTTTTTTACATCAATTTTAATTTTTTTACATTTCATTTAAAAATCAGGTAAAAAAAAAAAACGCAAATCGCGGGAAAAAATCGCCAAAAGCGCGGTAAAAACGCTGTAAAAATGCGGTACTTGCGTTTTGGATGCAGGTCCATTGACTTCTATTACATGCAAAACACTGCTTTTTGCCCGACCCTTTCCAAAAACGCAGAGGCACAAAAAAGCATTGATGTGAACATGTTCCATAGGAACCCATGTTAAAAAATTTCCCTGCTTTTCAATCACTGCCCAGCAGTAACACCTGTCAGTATTTATCAGTACCTCATCAGTGCTGCCCATCAGTGCCAATCAGTGCCCATCATAGCTGCCCATCAGTACCACCTATCAGTGCCGCCTATCAATGCCCATCAGTGCTGCATATTGTGCCAACTATTGGTGCCCATCAATTCTACATATCAGTGCCTCCTCATCAGTGCCACTTTATCAGTGTCAACTCATCAGTGCCCATCAGTGCTCTTTAGTGAACTGGAAAACAACATTTTATGACAGAAACACATTTTTTTTTTTTTTTTTTTAAACATTTGGGTATTTTTTCGTTTTTTTTTGCAAAGAATAAAAACCACAGAGGTGATCAAATACCATGAAAAGAAAGCTCCATTTGTAGGAAGAAAATGATAAAAATTTAGTTTTGGTACAGTGTTGCATGAATTGAATTGTCATTCAAAGTGTGACAGCACTGAAAGTTGAATATTGTCCTGGGCAGGAAGGAGCATAAGTGCCTGGTATTGAAGTGGTTAAAGGAAGCCCATTGCCTATTTTAACGTGCAGATATTGGAAAGAGGAAGAGTCATAATTTCCCTTTTTTTTTTTCACAAGTTAGCATCTGGGCCAGTTGTTATTAGCACTTATAACCAGTTTCCATTAACATCAGGTTCTCTATAGAGATGAGAGGAGAGCTTTTTGCCAAGTGGAAACTCAGTTTCACTAAATGAGTTGCTGAGGTGAAATTTGCACGAAAAACTTAAAAGATATTGAAACTCAATCTCCTCTTCACTATATTATACAAAGGGTGGTTTTCAATAGGTGCTAATGAGATCTAAGTGGTCATTGTTGCTGTGGGGCAATTTAATGCTCCCACCTTTGTGGTAACAGTTTGTGGATGGCCCCTTCCTGTTCCAACATGACTGCACACCAGTGCACAAAGCAAGGTCCATAAAAACATGGATGAGTGAGTTTGGGGTGGAGGAACTTGACTGGTCTGCACAGAGTCCTGACCTCAACCCGATAGAACACCTTTGGCAGGAATTAGAGCAGAGACTGCGAGCCAGGCCTTCTTGTCCAACATCAGTACCTGACCCCACAAATGCACTTCTGGAAGAATGGTCAAATTATTGAGTTCAATTTATTATTGAGAGCAAGGAATTGTCGGGTGTTCACTGTGTGGTGAAGAAGGAGTTAACCTCAGGTAGCAGTAACCTGGGCGTACGTGCGGTGAAGTCGCGTGCGCCTGCCACGTGTGAGAATAAAAAGTTTATTCAAGTGGGAGGAGCTACCCACCCCTGCGTGAGACGTAGGGCGAAGTTTCGCACCAAACCAGCAGAACGATTGCCCACCTACGAGAGAGCACCACGTGTAAGATGGCTGCTCCCTCGTTGCCGTCCATGGCTTTTCAGAGACTGAGACCCCCGATGACTGCTCCGGGAGTTTCCACCATGTCTGCTGCCGCTGGAGTACCCCTCACTGACACGGGGATTCGGATGCACACCGATGGCAAGTTCGTGCTTTATTCGAGCGGAGGATCAGAGGCCCTTGGACTGTCCTGCCCTCGCTGTGTGGAGCTGACCGTACGGAACCTGCCTTTCGCCCGGTGCAACCGATGCCGGGCCTACTTATTTCAAGTAAAGTCACCCACTGAGGCTCCCCGGGAGTACAAGGTGGACTGGATCTCCGGGACTGTGACCGCGGAGGAGGAGACCCCGTGGCTGGAACCCTCCCCGTCCGGGGAGATCGTTGAGACTATCACCGTCTCGTCCACCCTGACTTTGTTAACGGCTACCTCACCACCTTGTTCTCCGGAGGTAAGCGAATTGGACGAGACGAAGAAAAGTGACTGTGTGTCTAGCGTGATGAGCACGCGAACCGAAGCCGTACCGGAGACCACTACCGCTAACGTGGTCTCGGTGTGGCATGCTGTTGCCAGAGAGGGCCCCGCACAGGTTTCCCACGGCTGCGGTCGAGACCTGCCTGCCCGTTTGCCGGACTGGCCTACTGTCCCATCCAGGACAAACAATTATTTGCCTGCGGAGGAGTACCACTCTTCCAAACTGGAGTCCCTATCAGATGACGGCCATGATTATAGAGCCAGATTTCCCGGAGTCCCAAGGCTATGGGGGATTTCGGGCCTTCCCGACCAGAAGGAGAAAGAAACGCTACGGCCGGAGCACACCGAGTGTGTCCAGCACATCGAACCCGAGCATCCCGCAGCTGACCTGGGGAGTTGGTGAGTCTGTTCCTGTTTCTGCTATCACCAACCCCCTACCCACTACTGTGCCTGTGTTTAGAAAGGCGCCTGACTCTATTGTGCTGCCGAGGCTAGGAGACTTGCACATTTTGCCCAAATTGGCCCGATTGCAGCGTGTTGTGTTGCGCAGAGTCGCTGCTGACTATGGTTGGGAGTACCCATACGTACCTCCAGCACTTCTTCTAGAAATTGATCAGCAGCAGGAAAAGTGGTACAGAGATGCTATCTGGGAGCACTTGAATGTTCCAGTAAAAGACTGGGAGAAGCCGTATGCTTTCCTATGTGTAGGCAACCGCCTGGAAGGTTGTCTCAGGAGCTGGAGCCCAGGTTGACACATCTTCAGTGACCGTGTGGTCATGAAGTGTCCGGGAAGAACAGATCAGGTCTTTTCTGTGACTTCCACCAATGCAAGAGGATATATTGTTTCACTACCTGACCCGCGTTTTTACAAGTAGGCCCCATGCCTATGTTTTCAAGTTTGCTGCGTTTAAAGAAGACCTAGACTAGAACTCTTACCCCTATTCAAGTTTATTTTTGTTTGATCCACCAGATCCACATATTGGTGCATGTGAAGAACTTCGGGTTGGGTTTATTTCAGTCAGTTAGAATAGAATCTTGCCGGTTTCTTTGCAGCATCAGAGGACTTTTCAGCGAAAAAGATGCTATGTTTTATATTTCTTTCCTTTTGCTGTGCATTTTGAACTGAACTATGGACTGCCGTGTAGTACCAGCGCACTGACCACAAGGGGCAGTGTTCTGCAGGAACTTTTCTACTATTGCAGACGTTTTCTGTACATATTTTGTTTTATTTTTCTTGCAATTCAGGAGAAATGTCTAGCACTTATTGATATCTCTCTGGGAGGAAGGGAAATTTCACACTCCGGCTGGAGGGTGCAGTTTCAACTCTGACCTTTGAGTTTGTAAATAGAAATAATTAATATATCGGAGTGTATATTTTGTGTGTATGTTTCTTTTATTTCTTGCAGGTTGTTGACCTACTATGAACGCTGTCAGAGACTGGGGCAGATTAGATAGATAGGATTGTGTAATGCCATAGTTCTTCCTGTAGTATTCCAGGAAGCTAATATTTGTATCTCAAAGTTGTGTATTTATTTTTCTCACTTTTCTATTGCTGTTACGCAGATTTAGGCCGGCATTCAGGCTTGAATGCCTTAGGACACTGGGAACAGTGTCATTTCAAGTGGGGGGAGTGTGTAGCGCCTGTGTACTTTCAGGTGCTATGTTAAATTTAGTTGGGGGATGAGAGAGTTGCCTTGCTCTCATTCAGTGATTTGTGTAAATTGAGTTTCTGCCAGGCTGGACTTCCTGCGGTTTCGCTCTGTGTTCCAGAGATATCTTTCTATCTCTGGATGACAGGTGGCGCCGGAGGAGTTCAGGCGGAGGCGCCTTTCTCCAGTGGCCAATCAGAGGAGTGTTTCCCTCGAGGGGCATGCTTGGGAAGACGGCATTTTGTGGGGTTCTTCGCCCGTTCCTGGTTCCAGGTGCGGCACCCACCTTTAGGGTGTGCGCACATCACGGGCCCCGGCGATATGGCCTACCAGGCCGGGGCGCACGTGCTACACGGAGTTCCCAGTTCTGGGCCCTCATGGCCTGGAGCAATTGAAGCTACAATAGGGCCCCAGTAATCGACTGGGTCCCCCACATTCTGTGAGGAAGATCCCAAGCGAGTTGTGCTGTTCGGTGGGGAGTCGGTCTGAGGTGAACCCGGAGGCAGGTGATCCAACAGGGCTTAGACGATCCATCAGGGATCTGGGTGGCCGCCTGGCCGGACACTGAGAAGTTGTATGCTGCAACTTGTCAGTCGGTGACCCCAAAACCAAGAAGTCTACCTGAGGGAGATTCAGGCAAATTGTATTCGCTGGGAGGATTCGCTCTATTACCTACGTTCCTAAGTAAAGGGTCTGTGGCAGAGGTTCCACTCTTAATTCTAATACTATTAGAGCAAAGTCGGTGGCAGAGACTTGTTCCTTCCCAGAAGTTTTGAGTGATACCCTGCCTGCCAGGTCGGTGTGAGAGGCCTGTCCAGGTACACTTTACCCACTCCAGCTGGAGTGGCGACGTGAGTTAAAAGTCCCATTGGAGGCAGGATTGCTTCCGTTATCCATAGTCCTGAATCTGCAAGTTCTCCTTTCACCAACCTTTCTCTATCTACCTTGAGTTAACTGTTGGTCATGTTGGGCCAGTAATAAAAGCACAGAAAACGTCACCCTGCTGTTTGGACATTTCGTCATTGCATCTTATCATCATCATCCCTAGACACATCACAGATATAACCCAACATGTCACCCCAATCTAACCAGCGGCTCCTTCGGGGGTGAGAGCTACAAAAGGCTGAAGGTTTTTAATTACTATATTACCAAAAGTATTGGGAAACCTGCCTTTACACGCACGTGAACTTTAATGGCATCCCAGTCTTAGTCCGTAGGTAGTTCCTTGGCTTTATTCCCTTCTTAGTATACTTGTGGATCACCCTGGTTATCTGGAAACCCCCTTGCTGAGATTTGGATCATGCCATCCATCCCAGTGGGTTATCTCCCAAAAGTGCAGCCAGACCCCCATCTTAGAGGTTTTATCTGCTGGTAAGCGGCCTGTGGAGTATGGAGTGCTGCTTTCTCATGTTGGATCACTGGAAATTGGGCAGTACTTATATATACTGTTCATTTCATGATGGACTTTTTGTATTGAGCACTTTTCTTCATGTGGATTTTTCCTTTGGGGGGGGGGGGGTGGAAAACAACCACCCCCCCACTTACCTCATCTAGTTGGTGGGCGGCAAGCGCTCCTACGGGCGACGGGCTGCGGCTTCTATCATGTCTCCTCCTCCTCTGCATCATGACGCCTTCCGCTATGCGTCTCCTCCCTCCTCATCCTAGCCGTTCTAAAGGTTTGCCTGCCCTTTCAGCTAATCGGGTGATGGGTCTCAGGTATGGTGATCACATTTTCAAACTGCCATTCAGGGACACCCCCCCCCCCCACACAAAAAGATGATTTTTGACATATTTTTTGACGATTTTTGGGGCAGGGCGTATGAAATCAACGGGCCCATGTGCAAGATTTTGGTGGGAGCTTTCTGAGATACAAATGAAATCCTGTGTATCCGGACTAAGGGTCTGTTTATACCAGAATGCTGTGAGGGAATCCTGCGTTTTGTGTGCATTTTAAAATGCACTCCCATAGCAATCTGTATTGGGTATCAACTTAAAGAGGGGGTTCACCCTAATAAAAAAATTTTTTCTAGCATTAAATTAGGCATAGTAGCGCAAGCTACAGTATGCCTGTATTGATTTTTTTTAGCCCCGTACTCACTGTGCAATCGTATAGATAAGATTCCGACTCCCCGCGGGGAATGGGCGTTCCTATCCAGAGGGAGGATGATTGACGGCCGGCTATGGCACGTCACGCTCCCCGAAGATAGCCGGAGTAGGTCTCGGCTCTTCACGGCGCCTGCGCACAGACTATGCGCAGGCGCTGTGAAGCGCCAAGTCCTATTTCGGCTATTTCCGGAGAAGCGTGACGCGCCATAGCCGGCCGTCAATCATGCTCCCTCTGGATAGGAATGCCCATTCCCCGCGGGGATTTGGAATCTTATCTATACGATTGCACAGTGAGTACGGGGCTAAAAAAATAAATACAGGCATACTGTAGCTCGCGCTACTATGCCTAATTTAATGCTAAAATGTTGGTAATGAGGGTGAACCACCGCTTTAACCTCTTTAAACTTTACCTCCTGGCACACACAATCCAAAAACTCCTGATCGCTTGCAGCGATCGCAAGCTTTTGCTTAGACGTCGGTAACTGTGAAGGGGGTGCTCAGGGGGGGCGCTCTCGGCACATCGCTACTGATCGCAATTCATTCAAATATGTGACCTCTCTGTGCCAAGGCCCAGGCACAAAGAAGCCGCATATTTGTGTGTGGCCGGTGCCAAGGGGTTAATGACTATCCAAATGCAGGTAGCAAATGCAGTGTTTGCCTGCACCAGAATGTATGATCAGCAGTATTATGCGATCCAGTTGCTGTGCGTTTTGTAAAGTAGTGCATGCACAGCTCTTGGTGCAGTCTGACATGGTTTCATCCCATTCAAATGAAAGGGCTGAAATCGCACAGAAGCTGGAAGGCATGTGAATCGCAAAGGAACGCAGAGCATGTTCCTATGTGATTTGTTGTGTGAAACAGCCCTGAGTCTTGGAGCCCATTGCTGAAAAAAGGTCAGGCACTTGGCTTCACTAACTTGCCTGACAGGGGGGCACTGACACCCGGAGCAATTGCCCTGAATCTCTAGCAAAGTTTCCAGATGGTACAATTGTCTCCTCAATAGCAGCCAGTTTGTCTTTGAAGATGGGGAAGGGGGCAAGTTGTCAAAGAAGAATACTTGCAGTGATTTTGTGGGGATAAGAGCATGCTGTATGTGTTAGGGGGGCACACTTTGGGAGGGGAGAGAAATTGTGCTGGAAGGGGGGGGGGGGGGGGGTGGATAAAAAACTATTTCTCTCCCCTCCTAAAGTGCATACTAGCACATACAGCATGCTCTTATCCCCCAAAATCACTGCAAGTATTCTTTTTTGACAACTTGCCCCCTGTCTCTGTGTCTCCTTCTCCTGCAAGTGCCAAGCATTAAGATTTTGTGTACTAACCTCAGATCAGTATGTCCCGTCCTCCTGTTGAGTGCAGTGTGTCCATTCTTCTCCCCCTCCTGTGACATCCGAGCCAAGGAGAAGGGGGGGGGGGACTTCAGTCCTGTGTTCGTGTGAGGTGGGCAGGAGGGGGGAGGAAGTGAGAGGCAGAGATGCCTAGCAGCTGTGGGAACAGAAAAACCCCACAGAAGCAGCAAGCCAGTCACGGGAGCGGAGGTGAGAGAACCAGCATGACTCCCCAGCAGCACTAGCGTGGAGGAGGAGGAAGAAGTGTGTAGCGCCCATGTACTTCCAACGGGTGCTAGTAAATTTAGAGGGGGGATGAGAGAGTTAAATAGATCTCTTCCAGGTGATGGGCTGTGGTTATGCTGTCAGTTCATTCTGTGTTCCTGAGGTGTTCCCAGTTCTGGGCCATGTTGGCCCGGGGCAACTGAAGCTGTGAAGGGGCTCCAGTGATCGACTGGGACCCCAAATTCTGTGAGGAAGATCCCAAGCGAGTTGTGCTGTTCGGTGGGGAGTCAGTCTGAGGTGAGCCCGGAGGCAGGAGATCCAACAGGGCCTAGACAATCCATCGGGGATCGGGGTTACCGGACACTGGGAAGTTGGATGTTGCAACTCGTCAGTCGATGACCCAAAAGCAAAAAAGCTACCTGAGGGAGATTCAGGAAAATTACATTATTGAGAAGGATTCACTTCACTATCTACATTTCAGAGTAAAGGGCCTGTGGCAGAGGTTCCCCTCCAATTCTCCATTCTTGACCCAAGTCTGTGGCAGGGGCTTGTTCCTTCTCAAGGTTCCGAGTGATACTCTGGCTGCCGGGTCGGTGTGAGAGGCCTGTCTAGGGACACTGCACCCACTCCGACTGGAGTGGCGACGAAGTTTAAAGTATCATGGGAAGCAGGATTGTTTCCGTCGTTCTTAGGCCTGAATCTGCAATTCTCCTCTTCACAAATCTTTACTCTATCTACCTCAAGTTCATTGTTTGTCGTGTTGGGCAAGAATAAAAGCACAAAAAAGCACAAAAAGACACCTGCCGTTTGGACATTCCGTCATTGCTCATCATCATCATCATACCCCTAGACGCATCACAGAGGTAACACACCATCCCTGTTCTATCCAGCGGCTCCTGCGGGGGTGAGCGCTACAAGTGAAATCCTCCTCTGCTTTCAACGTGGGCAGTGATGTCACTGGTTGCCAGACGCCAAGCGGCTATAGCAACCAGTGATTAGGTGGAGGTGGAGCCAGAACTATGGCGGCTTGGTCCTCCCCTGTTCCCAGACTGTCAGTTTCATTGCGGAACACTATATTGTCTCGCAATGAAGGTGTCCGGGACCAGGGACAAATATGTACATTACAGGACGATCCCGGGTAGACCGGGACACATGGTCACCCTAGTCTCAGGACCTGCTTCCTGATTGGCCGGGAGGAGGATCAGTGTGACAATAGCAAATATTAATTCGCTATTGTCACACAATTGGGTGGGCTCGGAGCACAGTGCTTTGCGCCCGGGCCCACCCTTTTTTGATGCCTATTCGAGCCTCTGGGTCTAGTCACGTGCTTCCAAAGCCCCCCCCCCCCTGCCCATTGGAATACATGTGCCCGGCACCCTGCGTGTAGATTAGGAGGCCGGACGCATGAATGGGGGGGGGGGGGGGGCGGCGCCCGTGTGACCCTAATGGATGGGCCGCCACTGGTAAGTACTGACAGATATTGCCTGGGTTTTAGATGAATGTGGCAGTAATAAGGATGCTTGTGTAGGGAGCACCAATTATAAAGCATTTCCCTGCTACTGTGTTGCTTTCCTCCATATAAATGATCTGTAATACAAAGGCTTCACTCCTATCTCCATCATGGCATGTTTATTGTGGCATAGGTATTTTGTCACTTCTGCGTGCGAAAGACGCGTGTTCATTTCCTTATTGCAAAACTTTAGACTTCCCATGTTTAAAAGCAGTGATGATGAAGAAATCTAATCCTAAATATGGGAACATGCCTTGAGCAATGAGTGGACATATATTGCTGAGCAGATTGCTCGGATTTAGACATATCCTGTGCTGTAGTGCACACCATAATATCTGTATTCTGGAGTCAGCCCAGCACTTGACCTGGATGGATAAATGCCAGGATTTGGTGGTGTTTGTAGAGGCTGTGCACTAAATCTGATGAGGGCAATATTATGCCGAGTACACATGATCGGAATTTCCGACAAGAAAAGTTTGACGTGAGCTTTTCGGTCATAAATTGCGACCGTGTGTAAGCCCCATCGGACTTTTTCTGTCGGAATTTTCGACAGCAAAAATTTGAGAGCTGGTTCTCAAAATTTTCAGATGGGAAAAGTTCTTGTCGGAAATTCCGATCGTCTGTATGCAATTCCCAGGCGCAAAAAAAACATGCATGCTCAGAATCAAGTCGACGCAGGCTCGGAAGCATTGACCTTTATTTTTCTAGGCTCGTCGTAGTGTTGTACGTCACCGCGTTCCTGACGGTCGGAATTTTGTGTGACTGCGTTTTATGCAACACAAGTTTGAGCCAAAATTCCATCAGAAAAAAATCCATGGTTTTCTTGTCAGAATTTCCGATCGTGCGTACGCTGCATTAGCCTTCTGGTTGTTAGTTAGCCCTGCAACCATCAGATGGTCTCTAGATGGTGGGTGGTGTGGGAAACCCAAGCAAGAAACCATAATTAGCCATTTGGTGTTTTAGGCACATGAAAGTCAGGAACTCGCCAAAATCCAGGAGTTTTCAGCGTGATTTACTTAAAGCGGCATTCCACTCGTGATTTTTTTTTTTTTAAAGTCAGCAGCTACTAACAATGTAGCTGCTGACTTTTAATAAGAACACTTATCTGTCCTAGGCGCCCGCGATGGTGTGCCCCCGAAGGCGATCGCTCGGTCCTGGCGCTTCCATCCTGACTAAGGGAACCAGGCAGTGAAGCCTTACGGCTTCACTGCCCGTTTCCTACTGCGCATGCGCTTTGTGAATGGGCGGCTGCATCCTGGGATACACACAGTTCCCAGAAGGCAGCGCGCCCCATTCACCAGAAGACACCGCGACGGAGGATGAGGAAGAAGACAACAGCGGTGGAGGAAGAGGCAGAAGGGCTAGTTCCGCATTTTGAGCAAAACATTTTAATTAAGGTGGAACTCCACTTTAAAGCAGAGTTCCAGGCTAAAATAATACTAGGTCGAGCAACCCCACCCTTCTCGTTCTTGAATATCCTTTTAAAAAATATATATATTTTTGTACCTTTTTTGTTGTTCTCCAGCCAGACTTCCGTTCTACCTCATTTCCTGATTTCCTGATTTCTCATTACGTAATTTCCGCATCTGCATCGGCCCCTCCCCCCCCCCCCCCCCCGCTGTGTTCTGGGACTTGTGTGTTTCCCAGAAGAAGACCATTCAGAAAGTGCTACACGTCTCGCACATGTGCAGTAGTTAACCAGCTGTGAAGCCTGAAGGCTTCACTGCCGGTTTCCCTCAGTTGCAATGCTGGCACCTGCAACCGAGCTGATGGACGCATCGGCTTCAGGGGGGGGCGAGATGGCGGGATCCCTAGACAGGTAAGTGTCTTTATTTGAAGTCAGCAGCTACATTACTTTTTAGAGGCTGAAATTCTTCTTTCAAACAACAGCTGAAAAAACAATGGCATGGCTGGGCAGATGGACGTACCTGTATGTCTCCTTTAATAAGCGGCATTGTGGACGTGCGCTGCCACCAACACGGGTGCAAGACCGCCGCAAGCTCCGTGAGTCAGACTGTGGGTCCCGCGGACTCGACGTCCGCGGGGATACCCGCGATCATCTCATGGAGAGGAAGAACGGGGAAATGCTGATAACCATAACTTCTTTAAAGCAAATAAAGGTGATACCGTAGGCATGGGGCCTACTTGTAGAACCTGGGATCCGGCAGAGTGACAATGTCCCCTCGGCAATTTGTAGTGGTAACAGAGAAAAATGTATCCACTTTCCCGGGACATTTAAGAACCACTCTATCGCTGAAAATGTACCGGCCACGGCTCCAGTCTCTCAAACAATCTTCAAAACGACGGCCATCGAAATTAAGTGCACGTTCAGAATAGCGGAGCACCTTGGGTACTCCTAAGTGTTCCCAGATAGCATCCTTGTACCAATCCTCTCTCATCTTTTCGATTAAGTGCATGAGAACGGGAGGTACATAGGGATATTCCCACCATGGCCATGGTCCATGGCCAACCTTTTCATAAGGGCACATTGCAAGCGAGCAAATTCCGGGAAAAGTACGGGGGTTTCCACGGCCTTGTAGGACTATAGCGTCGGGCGCTCTCTTCAATATGGGCAAAGAAGCAGGCGGACACACGCGCCCTTCAGTAAAGATACTGGCTGCATCATTCTCACTCACAGGAAGGCCTCGACCACAGCCATGGGAAGCCTGCGCGGGGCCCATCTGAGCGATAGCGTGCCGCACAGAGACCACATTGGTTGGTGTTGTCTCCGGTATGGCATCCGCTTCCACATTAGGCACGCACATTTTTTCATCCACATCGCTTACATCTGGTGATATGGTTGGAGTAGCAGCCGATGACAGGGTAATCGTGGATGAGACGGTCACCACCTCCGGATCAGCGACTACTTAGTGATCCAGTCCGCCTTGTACTCCAGGGGAGACTCAGTCGGTGGTTCCACTTGGAATAGATAACTACGGCATCTCTTGCATCTGGCAAAGGGCAAAAAGCGGACGGCCAGCTCCGAACATCGGGGGCAAGACAGTCTGAGGGCCTCCACGCTACCGCTAGAAACAGGACAAACCTTCCCTGGGTCCGCATTTAAATTCCGGTATCTGTCAGGGGGACTCAAGCAGCAGCAGACATCACGTTGACTCCCGGAACAGACGCGGGGGTCGCTGCTTTCCTAATGGCGTTGATGGCACAGACATGTTTGCACGACCTCTCGTGGGCAGGCAATCACTCTGTCCTTTGGCACCAGACTCAGTCTGCGTCTCACGCAGGGGTGGGTGGCTCCTCCCACCTGAGTTTTTTTCTTCACACGTGGCAGGCGCACATGGCTTCGCTGCACGTGCGCCCAGCTTCAATGGCGACGTTAACTCCTTCCTCAACAGGCACATTTTAACACAAGACAATTCCTTGAATCAATTGTAGATTAAACTTCTTAATTTGGGTATTTTGAGGTAATAGCCAATCCCAGACGAGCCCCCACGTGTAGCACTACACCCGGAGGAGCTGCTGGATTTTTGGGCGGCATATTACCTCATGGCTCCTCCGAAATTCCTAGGGGTGAATGATGGCGTATTGCATATAGTAGAAGTAAGGGAATGTCCACGACAGGTGCTCTTTATTACCCAGCCAGGTAAAAACAGTAAACTTGTGGTGAGGAAAGTAAAGTTGAAGAAGAATGGAGAATAGCAGATTCAGGCGTAATAATAGGAAACAGTCCTGTTCCCAAACGTAACCCTTCTATGAGCCACTCCTGCGGGAGTGGACTTAGCGTACCCGGATAGGCCTCTCTCACTGACCTGGCAGCCGGAGCACAACTCGGACAATTGTAGGATAAAGTCTCTGTCACAGACCCTCCTTAGTGAACTTGAACTTGAGAAAGAGCCTCTGCCACAGACTCCCCTCGGTGAGCCTCAGAAAGGCACCTCTGCCACAGGCCCTCTCTGGATTGAATTCTTGGAGATATCCTTCCTTAGATGAGCTACGCCTGGATCTCCTTCAACTTGTTGCCCAGGTACCAACTGACAGGTGATCAATCCCTCAGTGTCCGGCTACCTCGATTCCCCGGTGGTTTGTCCAGGCCCTTTTGGACC